>NC_090812.1:14103195-14703195 GCF_000390325.3 Nicotiana tomentosiformis | reverse complement strand
GCAAGTTGAGCCTTCGGTATATTGGGCCATTCGAGGTGCTTAAGAAGATTGGAGAGGTGGCTTATGAACTTGCCTTGCCACCTAGTCTATCGGGTGTTATCCAGTGTTTCATGTATCTATGCTCCGGAAGTATGTCAGAGATCCGTCTCATGTTTTGGATTTCAGCACAGTGCAGTTGGATGGTAATTTGACTTACGATGTGGAGCCGGTGGCCATTTTAGACCGGCATGTTCGAAAGCTGAGATCAAAGAGCATAGCTTCAGTGAAAGTGCAGTGGAGAGGCCAGCCAGTCGGAAAAGCTACCTGTGAGATTGAGCGGGAGATGCGGAGCAAATATCCACACCTATTTGAGGCTCTAGGTATGATTCTATACCCGTTCGAGGACGAACGTTTGTTTAAGAGTGGGAGAATGTAACGACCAGGTCAGTCGTTTTGAGTATTACAACCTCATTCCATCATTTACTGCTCAATTTATGCTTTATAGTGGTTATGTGACTTTCCAGGGTGATTGGTTCGGGTCTGGTGAGGTTTTGGAATGAATTGGAACACTTAGTTCCAATGTTTAAAACTTAAGTTGAAAAGGTTGATCGGATGTTGACTTATGTGTAAACGACCCCAGAATAGAATTTTGATGATTCCAATAGCTCTGTATGGTGATTTTGGACTTAGGAGCGTGTCCGAAAAATTATTTAGAAGTCCGTAGTTAAATTAGGCTTGAAATGGATAAATAGAAATTTAAGTTTGGAAGTTTGATCGGGAGTTGACTTTTTGATATCGGGGTCGGAATTCGATTCTGGAAATTGAAATAGGTCCGTTATGTCATTTATGACTTGTGTGCAAAATTTGAGGTCAATCGGACTTGATTTTATAGGTTTCGGCATCGAATGTAGAAGTTGAAAGTTCTTAGTTTCATTAAGCTTGAATTGGGGTATGATTCGTGGTTTTAGCATTGTTTGATGTGATTTGAGGCTTTGACTAAGTTCGTATGATGTTTTAGGACTTGTTGGTGTATTTGGTTGAGGTCCCGAGGGTCTCAGGTGAGTTTTGGTTAGTTAACGGATCAAATTCGGACTTAGAACAAAATTGGAAACCTGCTACCATTTGATGCAATTGCACCTCCGGAAATTGGCTCGCAGGTGCGAGCTCGCAGAAGTGTGTTCTTCACCGCAGAAGCACAAAGGCCGCAGAAGCGGCTTTCTCTTTGCAGAAGCGGGAAGGCGACCGCAGAAGCGAAAGGAGGCCAGCCTTGGTAAACCGCAGAAGCGGTTGGTTTCTCGCACCTGCAAGACCGTAGAAGCGGCTAAGTAAGTCGCAGGTGCAGAACCCCTGGGAAATATACATTTCGAAGGGGTTCCGAGTTTTGCCATTTTTGAACTTTCAAGCACGGTTTGGGGTAATTTTCAGAGGGAATTCACGGGAAAACTTGAGGTAAGTCACTTGTGATCATTGTAAGCCAAAAATATTGGATTATCATTGTGTATTTTGACTAGATTACTTGTTTTTGAGGTGAAATTAGAGGATTTGGGCCTATGGATTTCAAAATAAGAATTTAAGATTTGGAGGCCAAGTTGATGTCGGAATTTGGTAAATTTGGTATGGTTGGACTCGTGGTTGAATGTGCGTTCATATTTGTAACTTTTGTCGGGTTCCGAGACGTTTTGGGCACAATTTTGGATTTTTGTTGGAAAATTAGTATTTCCGTATGGAATTAATTCCCATAATTTGTATTGACTGAATCGAATTAATTATGACTATATTCGAGGCATTCTGAGGCCGATTCGCGAGGCAAAGGCATAGCAGGATAAATAATTTCACGGTTTGAGGTAAGTGACAGTTCTAAATTTGGTTCTAAGGGTATAAAATCTCGGATTATCTATTATGTGATCGGTTTTGAGGTGACGCACATGCTAGGTGACGGGCGTGTGGGCGTGCACCGTATAGTTGAATAATCTGTTGTTATCTGTACATTCTCCATGTAGTAGAGAAATTGAACCACAAATCATGTTTAGATTATGTGTTGGCACTGTAGGGACCTACTGAGGTCGTGTACATGTTGAATTATCTGCTAAATTGTTGTTTTGTACTTAGTCACAATTTACTTGTTTATTTTATCTCAGTCTATATTATTCCTTATTGATACATTATATCATTTCTGTTGGGGATGATTTTCATGATTACTGAGAGCCCGAGAGATTGGAGAGATTTATGACTGAGTGAGGTCGAGGGCCTGATTGTGAGATATTATACTATAGCACATGATTTATCCGTGCGAATCCAGATATTATACTATATCATGTGAGTTATCCGTGCAGCACGTGAGTTGTCCGTGCAGATCCAGATATTATACTATAGCACGTGAGTTGTCCGTGCAGCATGTGAGTTCTCCGTGCGGATCCAGATATTATACTATAGCATGTGAGTTATCCGTACAACACGTGAGTTGTCCGTGCGGATTATAGTGCTTGGGCTGAAGGAGCCCCTCCAAAGTCTGTACACACCCCCAGTGAGCGTAGGTACCTACTAAGTGTGAGTGCCGAGTGCTGAGCGAATAGGAGGACTGAGTGACTGTTTCCCTGAGAGGATGCATTGATTTCATTATTGTTGTACTTTAGTTGACATCTATCACTGTTTTGAGAATTTCTGAGAGATATTATCTGTTACAACCCAAATTTGCATACCATAGATCACGCCGTAAGTTAGTCGACGTAAATCCAAGAAAAGATTATCTTTGAGATGATAAGAAGTTAATCCTATTGGTCTTAAACGATACAAGGGTGTATAAGAGTGGTTAACAAGTATTAGAAGTTAAACGAATCAAGGATGTTGTAACTCATATTTTCGGGTAACACTAGAGGTGATTAAATATCCCAAGAGGTCTTGTTTTAATGTATTTGAATCATATAATATCCGCATCATAAGTCTTGAAGTCAAGCGAGTTATGAAACAAAAGTCGATAAAAGTTGTCGCAACTTAGGTTTATAATTTTACTTAAACTTTAGGTCAAATGTTACTGCATTTTTCTCCCAATGTGCTTGGAATTATGGGGTGATCTACCTATAAAATTGAAGATCTATGAGTCTAGTTTCCAATGTATTAAACCGTTTGTCGATACGATCTCGGAATAGAGAGATATTCCCATTTTCGCGAGAGTGCGCCAAACTGCTCTCTATGGGGCCCACAAAGGCGGTTTAAGACATATGGACATATATAAGATACCTCAACCCCGTTTTAAGTCATTATTTTTCAGTATATTCAGACCTTATAACCCTAAAAACAGTCTCTCAAGGTTCTCTCATGATTCAAGACCCAAACAAAGGGCAAACAACACAAATCAAATGTCAGGAATCCCGTGGCGCTAGTAAGTTTCTTGTTCTTCTTGTTGTTGCTGATTTTTGTGTTGTTCCAGCTCGTGTGGGAGGTTGTTTTAAGTTTTTTATGTTCTGTAAATACACCTTCAAGTTTTTAATATCAACCCTAGGTGATTTCAAGTCTTCTAAAGTAATTCTAGTGCCGAAAAACCCGAATTAATTGCTAGTTTCGCTTCCTTGTTCTTGTGGCAGAATTGAAGGGATATTTCGTGGAAAATTAAGGTCAAATTGGAGTTGTTCTTTCTGTTTAAAGGTAAGGAACCTCTTACTCTATATATATTTAAGATTATCCAAGTTGCAGCTAAGTCGTTGAAGCTAGAACTTGTGAAATATATATCGAAAGGCTTGGTAGTAATGTTGTTGGTTGGTGGACTGTTTTGGAGGCTCAATATGATTATTAATGATGTTGTTTGGGCTGTTTGGTGATTGTATTGACTTGTGGGAAGTCATATAAATAGGGGATGTGCTGTCCGTTTCATCGTAAAATAGGTTGCGGTCGATACATAATAGTTACGACGCTTAAACGATAATGATAGTGTCATTTGTCTTATTGTAGACTAAGGAGTCGTGACATTTGCATAGCTTGAGGTTGGGCAGTATATACAAGGTATGTGAGGCTATCCCCTTCATTCTTTTTCATGACTCCGATTGTACATAATTTAATGAACGAGCTCCCAAAGATACTCTACTCTTAGAAGCTAGCAGTACTTACATTGCTGCCCTTCTTATGAAACGATTGATATTGATGTTACTTCTCTTATTCTTATATTATCAATGTTGTTAGTAGTTCCTGATTCTTATAAGATTCTTGATGAAGAGTTAATCCTAATAACGTGTACGAAGGATACCGACCTTACGTCACTCCGAAAGGTTCAAAATGTGATTCCAATGAGTCCAGCATGCATCATATATATGTATCTATTTTACTCTACCGAGCTGCGCTATAGTCGGCCAGGTATGGCACCTATTGTGCAACCACTGATCAGTTGGGTTTTACCGAGCTCCACCGTGGCCGGGTACGATTCTACCGAGCCCTATGATGGCCGGGTACGTTTTACCGAGCCTATTACGGCCGGGTACGATATGATGATGGTGATGCCCACAAAGGCGTATGTTTTAAAAGTTTATGTATATATATGTATGTATCATGTATTTCATGTCAGTAGCCCTCAGAGGTACCCAGATGTCACAGGTTGTATATTCTCTATCCCTGTTTACATTACTGTTCTTACTTATGCTTTCTTGCCTCACATACTCAGTACTTTATTCGTACTGACGTCCTTTTTATTTGTGGACGCTGCATGTCGTGCTGCAGGTCCTGATAGACAGGTAGACGCAGCTCCCCCACCACAGTAGGCTGTCCAGTTCAGCGGTTATTGGCGAGATCCCTTCTCCGGATTTGCCGTGGTCTTGGTATGCATTTTTGTTATAGACATTATGGGTATGTTGGGGTCCTGTTCCGGCAATGTTGTAGCACTTATGTTCCTTTAGAGGCTCATAGACAGGTGTCGACTCATGTATGGTTTAGAATGCCTTGTCGGCTGATTTTTGTTGTATAGTCTTTCATGGCAGCATGGTAGCTCGTACCTTATATATAGTTTCTTGACAGTCTTGTCGTCCCATGTTATGTATGTTCATGACATTATCTTTCATTGTTGGATGTTCATGATCCATGTCTACTATTTATATTGATCTTGTCGGCCCTTAAAGATAATAAGGAAGGTTAGATAAAATGTACGTTGGTGCTCGGCAAGTATGGCCCGGGTGCTAGTCATGACCCTCCAGTTGGGTCGTGACATTATCTATGTTTCAGTTTAACTTGACATGAAATTACTGTTTTGGCATTAAATGTTGAACTTGAAAGCATGCCTACTTTCTTATGTTGGAAATTACTATAATTGGACTTAGCTGTGAAGCTCGTCACTACTTTCAGTCTTTTATTTAGTATTGTTACTTGCTGAGTTGGTTGTACTCATACTACACCCTGCACTTCGTGTGCAGATCCAGGTGCTTCCAGATACGGCGGCTGTTATATCTCAGAGTGTTATTAGTTGGAGACTATCAATGTAGTTGCTTAGCGTCCGCTGAGCAACTAGATGCTCATGTAGTTATCATTTAGATGCTCATGTACTCAGTGACACCGAGTACATGGGAGTGTATTTATATCTATATGTGTGAGATTTTTCTACTGAATTTAAATATTATGTTTTCAAACTTAAGAGAAATTATGGTTTATTGAGGTTGTCGGCTTGCCTAGTATTGAGATAGGCGCTATCACGACAGGTTAGGATTTTTGCTTCGTGACAGGAACCAATTGTATTAGATTCCCTATCTGGTTCTCTCATGAAGTTTGTTAAATTATCAAAACAAAAGACACATAACTTATCAATTTCTCCCTTTTTGATGATGACAAACCTATAATTTATATTCCCCCTAAGAGCGAGATCTCCACATTTCCCCCCCTACAAATTAGCCATATTCCCCCTAAGAACCTATTTCCTCCCTTTCAATTTCAATTTTCTTCTCCTTTTTGGCATCATAAAAAAAGTCAAACAAGTAAATGCAAAAAGTAGTCCAGCAAAGTTAACTCATACCACTTGTGTGCACACAATATAGCAAAAAATAAAACGCAAGAGTATAACATGCATTAAGTAGACGACAATGCTCATTAAATTAGGGAAAGAAGAAACATTGAAGTAATACCATAATTACAAACATACATAATTCTAACAAACTAGAGTACCACAGTCAACATGGGAGGACAACAAAAAGACACGGCAAGATTAAAAAGGAACTGGCAAGGAAGTAGAAAAGGGGATACTGGATGGGGAATAGAAGGACTAGGGAGCAAGGGACTTGAGGAGACTGTCAATGCGAGCATTTGCAGCGCTTTGATCGTTGATGAGCTGATCCTTCAAGTTCTCCACTTGGTTCCTTAACTCTATATTTTCAGATTTCAAACAGGCAACCTCTTCTCCTTGAGCATTGCTGGAACCAAGTTCTTTGCTGGCCTGATTAAGCTTAGACTCAAGAATATCATTCTTTGCCTTCAACCGCCTGATTTTCTCATTTGCATCATTTTGAGCATCGATAAGCTGAGAGATCGTGGAACTGCTGCCTATACCCCCTTCTTGTCCACACACTCACATTCCTCCAAGGTGTTTATGGTGAAATTTGTTTGCGGGTTCCCACTTATGCTATCCCCAAGGGGACCTCAAATCGTTCAAGGACTTTAGTGAGTAGGAACCCATATGGCAGTCCATGATTGCCATCCTTGAAATCTCACTTTCTTTATGTGCTCAATCATAATCCCAGGCAGATTGATGGGAGTATAGGCATCCAGTTCTTCAAGAAGAACCAAGTTCGCTATTGGGGCCATGAATCTCCTCTCATTCCTAGGTAGCAAGACCTTGTTCACCAACACAAAAAATAGTTGGTATTCTGGTAGAAATGCCTTATTGTGCACTCGTTCTCCCTTTTGAATAGCTTGAGGCTTGATGATTATTTTCTTAAGCTCTAGGGAACAAGTTCCCTCCACAGTTGAGAGTCCTTCAGTAGTCATCCTAAGAATCTCCCCAAGTAGAACCTCATCCATCTTTAAGTAATGGTGTCCCCCTCCACTGTAAACAAGTCAGCATAAAAATTGCGGACCTCCTCCTCATACACTTTTGGACTCTGGATGGTAAAAAGATGAGTCAACTTCTGGAAGTCACAGATTTCTACCAACTACCTCATTCCAGATCGATCAAGAATCTTAATGTCGAATAATCTTCCCCACAGAACTTTCTACTTTTTCAAATTAGCTCTCCTTTTAAGCTCAGATAGTTCTACTCTTGCCCTCTTTGAGGAACCAGGTTCCTCATTGCTACTTGGCCTCTTTTTGAGAGGCTTCTTCTTTTCAATAGTTTTCTCCTTCTCGACTGTCTTCTCCTTGTCAACTTATTCATCACCATCAACTTCAGTATCCTTTGCAGATAGAACCTTCTTTTGTTTCACAGAAACTACTTTCTTAGATATTTTACTAACAAGAGAAGCAGGTTCCTGAGCCATCTCCTCATCCTCAACCTCTACAACATCTGCTGGGCGCACATCCTCCTCATCAAGGAGTCTACTTTTCACAAGCCTTCTCTTTTTTCTTTTTCTCCTTATTCTCCTTCAATGCACTGTGAAGAGAAACCTTTTTCTGCTGCCTAGTGGTGGTTCGTTTAGGAATAGACTCTTTTGTGGCTGTCCCACCACTCCTAGCAGCAATAAACTAGGCTAATGACAGATTATCTAAGTCCTCTTCACTATCACCAGAGTCTCCCTCTGACACAGACTTCATCCCAAGGTACACCACCTCAAAAGGGACTGTAACAAGGTGAGAAAAAGAGATAGGATCAGCATTGTCCAGGGGTTGTCTAGTAGAGCTTGGAGTTTTATCCCAAGTAGAAGCATAGAACTCCTATTGGGCAGAGGGACCTGGTTCCTCTGTAGGATCCTCTGTAGTACTGATGGTGCTTGGTCGCTTTGAGGCACCTGATCCCCATTTCCTTGTTCTCCCCACTGAATCCCAACAACTACATCACTGGACAAAAAATCTCCAACTAAAATTTTCATAGCAACAACAAGCTCTCTTACAAGGGAATGAGAGCCTGTCTTACATTCATTACCCAATAATGCAGTACCTGGAGAAGAAAATGGAGCATTACCTGATGTTGACGAAATGTTCAGATCAATCCCCTGAGCCCGTGAAGTTTCAGAATAAACAGACACATGCACACTATCAACCAAACCAGAAATCATCATTTCAGTCACAAGTCCTTCCTCAAAACGCTGACTAGACACTTTTACTCCTTCATCCTCTTCTATTATTTCTTCGATGGTTTGGAGAAAGCGAGAAGTAGAGGTAGGTTGTTCTGATTTGACTTTCTCTATAGTAGCGGACGGTGAGGGTGAGACAATAAAGTTTTTAGGGTTTTGGATTTTTCGGGTGCGATGGGAACCAGAACCAAACGGTGTGGGGGAGGAGACTATGGATAGTGTTTGGTTGGAAATTGGGGCTTTAGTAGGTGAAGGTTGGGGCTCTGATCTAGATGGTTGTGCTTCGTGAGACAGAGACATAGTAGGGATGTCATTAATGGCTTTGGGAGACTCAGATTGTGGTGAAGACATAGTTGATTCTGAGAGAACTAAGACACAAAAAGAGGGGTTGGGAGAAGAAAGGAAGTTTGACGTAGACAGTGATGAGAGATGGACTTTCTTTTGGGGTATTTAGAGGGAAAATAGGGACCAGTTACAATTAGGTGCGAGAAAGAGGAATGGGTAGTCGGATTGGTTTATAACAGGTGTGTCGTTTGGGTTTAAGAGGTATGGAAATAAGCGGAGGAAATTAATGATGTGACACACTTACACTTGCAGTTCAAAAAAATGCATATTAGTATAAGAGGAACTACTAACCTTAGTCATGGGAACCAGGTTCCCTGATAAATTTTGAAAATATGAGCATCATCCTTCCAAATAATTGCAATGTCATCAGCCACTTGTTTGTCCTATATTTGCCATGCGTATTTACCTGTAACGGTATAGAATTGAGTTATAAATTGGCAGAAAATACTTTTTAGCAATGTACCTTACCATCCTTTAATAGCCAATCACAGAGGGACCAGGTTCTCACTTCAACTTAATCAATTCTAACTCTAGACAGTTTCTTTCAAAATTCTCTCTGCTTAGTGCTTTTGTGAAGATATCTGCTTTGGTCTTCTATTTTGTAAAACTTCATACAGATGGGTCCTTTTTTAACATTGTCCCTCAGAAAAATGATGTCGCACATCAATGTGCTTTGTCCTCTTGTGCTGAATTGGATTCTTTGCCATATTAAGAGCACTTGTATTATCACACAAAAGTGGCACAGAATCAAAGGATACACCAAAATCTTCTAGTTGTTGCTTGATCCACAACAGTTGGGCACAAAAAGAAGTAGCTTCCACATATTCAACTTCTATAGTAGAGAGGGCCACTTAGTTTGGTTTCTTTGTACCCCATGAAATCAAGCATGACCCCAAAACGTATGTGCCATTCCAGATGTACTCTTTCTATCCACCAGATAACCAGCATAATCAACATCATGATGTACCCAATTAAGTCAAAATTATCTCCTGAGATATAATAGAGGACCAGGTCCTGCGTTCCTTTGAGATACCTCAGAATTCTCTTGGCAGCTTTCAAATGAGATTCTTTTGGACTTGATTGAAATCTAGCACATAACCCAACACAAAACACAATGTCATGTCTGTTCGCTGTTACGTACAAAAGTGATCCAATGATACCCTGATACATAGTTTTATTTACAAGGGAACCGGGTTCGTCCATGTCTAGAAGAGTAGCAATAGCAATGGGAGTATCAATGGTCTTTGAGCTTTCCATCTCAAATCTTTTCAGAAGTTCCTTAATGTATTTCTACTGACTTACCCTAGTTCCTTTAGAGTTTTGCTTTACTTGTAACCCAAGGAAGAAGTTCGGTTCCCCAATCATGCTCATCTCAAACTCACTTCCCATAAACTTTGCAAACTCCTCACATAGAGAATCATTTTTTGCACCAAAAATGATATCATCATCATAGACTTGCACAATTATCAGGTTCCTCCCTCATTTATTCAGAAATAGAGTGTTGTAAATTTTCCATCTAGTGAAGCCATTCTCCATAAAGAACTTGGAAAATCTTTCATACCCTATATGAGGGGCTTGATTCAATCTATATAGAGCCTTGTCAAGCTTGAAGACATGTTCAGGATGTTCATGGCATTCAAAACCAGGTGGTTGTTTGACAAAAACTTCCTCCTTCAGATATCTATTCAGAAATGCGCTCTTAACATACATTTGGAACAATTTGAATTCCATATGAGATGCAAAAGCAATAAGAATTCTGATGGCTTCCATTCTGGCAGCTGGAGCAAAAGTTTCATCATAGTCAATTCTTCTTCTTGATTATAGCCGTGGACCACCAGCCTGGCTTTATTTATTATTGTATTTCCAAACTCATCAACCTTGTTTCTTAACACCCACCTGGTTCCAATAATTATTCTATCTGAGGGCCGAGGAACCAGGTACCACACTTTGTTTCTCTCAAATTTATGGATCTCCTCTTGCATAGCAGCAATCCAGTAAGCATCTTTCAATGCTTCCTTGATATGTTTTGGCTCAATTTGAGACAAGAAGGCTGAGAAAGCAAACATGTTTCTTGCCTTGGATCTAGTCTAAATACTAGAGTCCAAAGGAGTGATTAAATTTTGAAGAGGTTATGGGCTCTTGTGCTTCCAGTTAGACACCTGGGTTTCAGTATGGGAGTGACCGAGTTCCTCTATGTGTGACCCATCATTAAAATCGATGGAAGTATGAATGCTGCTTCTTTGCTCATTATCAGGAGTGCCTAATACAACATCATCAACTCTATTGTCATCTTTAGTTACTGTGATGGAGGGACCAGGTTCTTCCCAATTAGCTTGAAGTTCTGTTGCATCTTCTTTACTAGTCTCCTTGGACTTGACTTATTAGATCTGCCTTCCCGTTTGCCATATAAATAATCTCTCCAGGGACCTTCGAATAATCTTCATCTTGATCATCCTTATCATGCGAATCTTTCCTACTTGAGTGGTGACGTTCATCAAAGATCACGTGTACAATTTCCTCTACGTATTGAGTCATTTTGTTGTAGACCTTGTATGCTTTGCTTTGAGAAGAGTAGCCACGAAAGATTCCTTCATCACTTTTTGCATCGAATTTTCCCAATGCTTCCTTACTATTATTGAGAATGAAGCATTTGCATCCAAATGCTCTTAGGTAAGTCATCTTTGGTTTTCTTCCATTAAGAAATTCATAAGGGCTCTTGTCAAGCAGGGATCTGATCAGGCATCTATTAGTCAAATAGCAAGCAATGTTCACTGCCTTAGCCCATTGGCACTCTACTGTCAACCAACATCATCCTTGCCATATCTTCAAGAGTCCTATTTTTCCTCTCCATAACACCATTTTGTTGAGGTGTTATGGGGCAAAACAATTATGACTTATACCATTTTCAGCACAGAATTCATCGAATTTGGCATACTCAAACTCGGTGTCGTGATCAGATGTAATGCTCACAATATTATACCCCATCTTTACTTGAATCTTCTTCACAAAGGCAACAAAAACTGGAAAGGTTTCGTCCTTAGTCTTGAGAAATAAGGTCCATGTGAATCTGGAATAGTCATCAACAATAACGAAGATTTACTTCTTTCCTCCTCTGCTAGGCATCCTCATAGATCCACACAGATCCATATAAAGAAGATCCAGTGGCCTTGACGTGTTACTTTCTTATTTGGTTTGAATAAGGGCCTGACTTGCTTCCCTTTCACACATGCATCACACACTTTGTGATCTTTGAACTTTGACTTTGGCAGCCCATGAACCAGGTCCTTCTTGATCAGCTTGTTCAATAGAGAAAAGGTTGCATGTCCCAATCTTCGGTGCCATAGTTCAGCATCATCATCAATGGCACTCAGGCATGTAAGTTCACCATCATTCAGAGAATCAAAGTCTGCAACATAAATATTTTTGAACCTTTTTGTAATCAGAACCACTTCACCAGTTATAAGATTGGTGACAGTGCAAGACTTGGACAAGAACTCTACTTTGTTTCCTTTGTCACAGATTTGAGAGACACTCAGCAGGATATATTTCAATCCATTCACATAATACACATTTTCAATTGAGTGAGAGTGTTTTCCCAATCTTTCCAACTCCTAGAATGTATCCTTTTTTGCCATTTTTAAAGGATACACTCCCATCTTGCAGGGCCTTAAGTGAAAGAAAATCATCTATTCTTCCCGTCATGTGTTTAGAGCAGCCACTATCCATGTACCATTTTTGATTGTTTCCCTTCACTAGTGCCTCATCTTCATCATTATCTTTATCCTCATCAGATTTTGCCATCAATGCAAATATGGAGTCATATTCTGCAGCTTCGCTTTTAACAGCCATCATGGAGGTGTCTCCTTGTTCATCATCACCCTCAAATTCACTAGAAAAATCTCCCCAGGCAGCCAGAGCTTGCTTCACAATATTATCAGCGACATCTCTTCTCTTGAACTTCATGTCGGGAACCGGGTTCCTCTTAACCATCTTGTCCGCATTGTGTTTGTAATGGTCCTGCTTGTGGAGAGGGAAATCATTGATGAAATGTACTGGCTTTCTGTACTTGTGACAAAAATCATATTCTTTAGTGTTTTTGCTAGAGCTACACTTCTTAAGAATTCCTCCATTTCTACGAACCATTTTTTGAAATCTCCAAGTAAGATAGGCCATGTCAGCATCATCACCACTTGAGTCACTGTTGTCCGCCTTAAGAAGTAGGTTTTTCTCCTTTTTGGGTTCTCTTATTTCATGATCCTTTTTCTTTTTCATCTCATAGGTTTTCAGATTTCCATTGAGTTCATCAATAGTCAACTTGTGCAGATCCTTAGCTTCCGTGATATCATTGACTTTGCTCTCCCGGGAACCTGGTAACACACTGGTGTTTTTCTGACCAGTTTGTTCCTCGGGATAATTTCTCCAAGGGAGTGGAGCTCATTGATGATGGAAGTAAAGCGAGTATGCATGTTCTGAATAGACTCATTCTCCTTCATCTTGAAGAATTCATACTCAGTAGTAAGCATGTCGATTTTTGATTGCTTGGCTTGAGTGGTCCCCTCATGTGTAGTTTGGAGAGCCTCCTAGATCTCCTTGGTAGATTGACAGGCTGAGATGCGGTTGTACTCGTCTGATCCAATTCCTCAAACAAGGATCTTCTTTGCCCTGAAGTTTTTCTCGATGGCCTTCCGATCAACATCGTTATTTTCCTTCCTTGTCCTTGGAAATGTAACTGTTCCCTCGCCAATGGTCTTCATGGGGACGAAGGGTTCGTCACAGATAACATCCTAGAGCTCTGAATCTTCTGCTATGATAAAATCATGCATTTTTGTCTTCCACCACCCATAGTATTGGCCATTTAATCTTGGTGGTCCATAAGTTGATTGTCCTTCTTTGAAATCTGGTGGAACTGCCATGTTGATCTTTTCTAGGTGTTAATCTTATAGAAAGAACCTGCTCTAATACCAATTGATGTAAATTTAGGGTTCGCCAAACTATATAGAAAACTTGGTTCTCTATTAGTTCCCACAGAACACATCAGTAAGTAAATAACACAACAATTTACGTGGAAAACTCCATGCCGGGATTAAAAATCACGACCTACACTCGTAGGATTTCAACTTCACCAACTGAGCAAACTTTAGATTACAACTTATTGTAATCTAGGAATTAAACTCTTAATCCCTCACCTACTCACAGTAACTATATTGTAAGCCTCTTTGTAATAACTCTACTACAAAGCTCACCACTTGAGTAAATAACCGCACATATTATGGTTTAAAAGATGTCCTATGAAATGCTTCTGAAAAATTGAGTAGGAATTGCAAGTGAATAACATGAATAAAGACACAACAATACTAAAGGACACACGACATAATCAATGCTGGGATTTAGTCTTTTGTTCTGTTGTTGTTTTGTTCTTCAATGCCTCAGAGAGAATGAAGGCGGTTGCACACTTGGGAGTAATCAATATTTAGATTTTGCAAGTGTGTGTTGAAATCCCTTGCCTCATGTTGATAATATATGAGTGAGGTCATCAAAGATGATGCAAGGGAGTGTCCGGTACACAACGTGCTTCAACGGTGCTGCTGTACTGTTGCGTGTATAGTGCAACAACTTTAACAACTATTAGAGTTAACTTGTACTGTGTCCGGAGGAACTAATCTCTATTTATTCCCTATGTTATTTCCTTATCTGATTTCATTGAGAATTGAACCAGATATTTGACTCATTGCTCTGAACACTAAGGAACCAATTGTATGAGGTTCCCTATCTGGTTCTCTCAAGAAATTTGTTAAATCATCAAAATAAAAGACATATAACTTCTCAAGAGACAACTTCAAAACTCCATATTCTTTTGTCGAAAAAAAGTCCATATTTTTTATATTTAAGATTCCTAACTAAAGGACCAAAATAGACAATAAAATAAAAAGAAAAAAGGTAACAAGTATTAAAAAAAAATTAGCTAACCATTGTTAATTGCCACATAGTTACAAAATCGAGCGGCAATTCTATTTCTAATTGTAGCATGGCAAAATCTTTTCTCTCAATTATTTTTCTTAATTAAAGATCTAGCCATGTTCGAGCTCTATGTTATTTGGAGGCATCATATACTACATATTTCTATTTAATTCCGGTTACATTGAAGGAGAGGAGCAAAAAATACTTTATGCCATAGCAAAATATTTGATGTTAAAAAATATAAAATTATAATTCATAGATTAGCTAATTTATAATTAGCCAATGGAACAATGAATGGAATAATAAGTAAAACAACCGAGTTACTAATGCGCTAAAATTAGAGACTTAGTCATTGCTTCAATGCAAGACCAAATCGATTAAATAGAAAGACATGCAACATATGACTGGTAGGGGCGAATTTACAGTGATCGGTATGGGTTCCAGAACCCAGTATCTTTTTTCTAGATCCTGTATTTGTATTAAAAAATCCATTGAATATATAAGAATAATTATAAGGAATCCACTTCTAAAATATATTGCTGGTTCAGTGGTAAATTGGGGAACCTAGGTGCAGGTCGTTTCCCATAACCTATTGATACGAGTTTGAATCCCCATAAGCTCATTTTATTTTTTCCTTTGTTTTTTGAGAAATGCATCATATGAACTAGAAGAAATGAAAGAAAAGTACCAGATGTGACTACAAAACAGTAAGGTCATTGTCAGGTGATGTAACGACCCGACCGGTTGTTTGAAATATTATAGCCTCGTTCCCCCATTTACTGAATATTTTATGCTTAATTGTGATTATGTGATTTGTCGGGGAAGTTTCGGAATGAATTGGGACACTTAGTTTCAAGATTTAAGTTTAAGTTGAAATAGTTGACCGGATGTTGACTTATATGTAAACAACCTCAGAATAGAGTTTTGATAATTCCAATAGCTCCGTATGGTAATTTTGGACTTAGGAGTGTATCCGAATATTTATTTTAAAGTCCGTAGAATAAATTGAAGCTTTTTGGCGAAAGTTAAAAATTGGAATTCGGAAGTTTGACTGGGAGTTGACTTTATTGATATCGAGCTCAGATTTCGATTTTGAAAATTGTAATAGCTTCGTTATGTCATTTATGACTTGTGTGCAAAATTTGAAGTAATTCCGGATTGATTTGATACGCTTCGGCGCAAATTATAGAATTTGGAAATTTCATAACTCATAATTCGATTCGAGGAACGATTCGTAGTTTCAGCGTTATTTGATATGATTCGACGCCTCGACTAAGTTCGTATCATGTTTTGGAACTTGTTGGTATGATTTGACAGGGTCCCGAGGGGCTTGGGTATATTTTTGGATCATTGGTTGAGAGACTAGTAAAGTTAAGAAATTTGGAGTTTGATCATGGTAAATATCGGGTCAAGATGACCTCTTTTCAGTGTTTTGAGTGCGCGAACAGGTCCGTAGCATGTTTTATGATTGAAATTTGGGTTTGCTGGTTTCTGGTGAGGCACTGTTCATTCGCAATTGCGAATACTGTGCATTTGCAATTACGAACACTGTTAATTCGCAATTGCAAACACTGTTTATCGGAGTTTACTATTATTCGCAAATGCGAAGTTTTTGCCTGCAAATGCGAACCTGGGCAGAAGACTTAAGGATCAAAACTTGGTCATTTTTCCATTTTCGTTTTTGATTTTGAAGCCTCGGGTTTGGGCGATTTTGGAGGAATATTTCACGAGTTTGAATTGGGTAAGTGTTCCTCAACCGAAATTGGTTATATTTCATGATTCTATAGTTATTTTTATCATTTATTAGTGAATCAAATGGAAGAAATTGAGAAATTTGTAAAATCTTTCAAAAACGAAAAATGAAGATTTGGAGGTCGATTTGTTATTGGAATTTGATAAAATTTATATGGTTGGACTCGTGGTTGAATGAGCGTTCATATTTTGTACCTTTTGTTAGGTTCCGAGACATGGGACCCACTGTTGCTTTTTAGATTTAATTAGAAAATTTAGTATTTTCATGTGGAATTGATTCCTATAGTTTGTTATGACTGTATCGAATTAATTGTTACTAGATTCGAGGCGTTTAGAGGCCAATTCGCGAGGCAAGGACTTATTAGAATAGAGAATTTGCACGGTTTGAGATAAGTAACACTTCTAAACTTGGTTCTGAGGGTATGAATCCCGGAATTACATGTTATATGAATTGTTTGGAGGTGACGCACATGTTAGGTGACGGGCGTGTGGGCGTGCACCATAAAAATTGCGACTTAATTGATTTCGTGGAGTTGCATAATCAAATAATGATGTCATTATTCACATATCCTCTACATGTTAGAGAACTTGAGCTGAGACTTGTATTAAGATCATGTTTAGGATACGTGCCAATATTTTGGGACCCATAGGGGTCGTATTGCTGTTGAATTAGTTATTATAAAATTGAAAATTTCATACTAAATGGTTTATTATTATAGCGCTTGGGCTGAAGGAGCCCCTTCGGAGTCTGCACCCTCCACAGTGAGCGCAGTTGATATTATATTGAGGGATGGATCTTCCCTAGGCTGTATTTGCCCCGTACAGTACTGAGTGATTGAGTACTATGAGAGTGTGAGTACGTGTTCATTATGTTGTATCACATATGACATGTACATTAGTATGTAGATATAGAGATGTCATATTCCTCATATCATTTAGATTTGATCTATTTTTCTTGTATTGTGTTTTACTGTTTAACTGTTGAACTTGAAAGCATGCCTACATTTCTTACTATTATTTTCTATGATTGGACTATAATTGTTGAGCTCTTCACTATTTTCAGCCCAAAGGTTAGTCTTGTTACGTATTGAGTACATTGGGTCGGTTGTACTCATACTACACTCTGCACTTCGTGTGCAGATCTAGGTATTTCTGGATACGGCGATTGCTAGATTTTGGAGATTTATCTGTTGGAGACTATCGAGGTAGTTGCTTTGGCATTCGCAGACCTTGACTCTCTTTCCTTTCAGTTATTTGTACTGTTCTATATTTTTAGACAATGTTTTTATTAGTCAGACTATGTTATCATTTAGATGATCATGTACTTAGTGACACTGGGTTTTGGGAGTGTATTTTGTATCAGAAATTATGGGATTTTACTCTTAAATTTATTTTTCGTGTTTTCAAACTTAAAGAAATTGGTGGTTTATTGAGGTTGTTGGCTTGACTATTATTAAGATAGGCGCCATCATGATAGGTGAGATTTTGGGTCGTGACAAGTTGGTATCAGATGGTGAGGACACGTACTACCGGATCGGACGGCCATCCACCAGTGCCATCAGTAAGGGCCATGAGAGGTCGGGGCTGTGGTAAAGGTCGAGGCGTAGCTCGCACAGTAGTTGGAGCAGCACCTGTAGAGCCACCAGTTGCTCCAGCTCAGGAGAAGGTTCCAGATATAGTTGAGACGGCGTGACCAGCTCAAGCACCAACTGTGCCTATTATGATTCCAGGCCTTTAGGAGGCTTTAGGCCAGATATTGACGGTTTGCACTAGCCTTGCTCAGGTGATTTCGGCTCAGGTCGTACCAGCCACTTCTCAGGCCGGGGGAGGTACTCATAACCCTATCGCCCGTACTTCAGAGCAGGTAGTGCAGGGATTCCAGATACCGGGGGCACTACCAGTCCAGCCGGTTATAGCTGCCCAGCCCCAGGTGGGTCCTATTATGAATGATGAGGAGCAGAGGAGACTAGAGAAGTTTGAGAGACTCCATCCTCCATCATTTAGTGGGACTGAGTCAGTCGATGCTCAGGATTTCTTGGGCAGATGCCAGCAGATTCTTCGTACATCGGGTATTCTAGAGACCAGTGGAACCTCATTTAGTACTTTTGAGCTAACCGGAGCAACCTTCAGATAGTGGGAGACTTATGAGAGGAGCAGGCCAGTTGGTGTAACACCACTTTCATGACATGAGTTCTCCGTATTATTCCTGGAGAAGTTTGTGCCACAGACTCGCAGAGAAAAACTGCGTAGGCAGTTCGAGTATTTATGTCAAGAGGACAAGTCCATGACCCAATATGAGATGCCATTTTCGGAATTGGCTCGTCATGTAGTTTGATTGATTCCCACTGAGAGGGTGAATATCAGGAGGTTCATCAATGGCCTCAACCATTAGTTCCGTTTTGTTATGACTCTGGGAAATATAATAGTTGCTAAATTCGACGAGGTGGTTAACAGTGCTCGATGACTAAAAATGGTCCATACTTTGGAGCGTGAGGAGAGAGAGGCCAAGAGGTCTCGTGGTCCAGGTAATTCCAGCGGCGTTCCTTTTGGGGGACAGTCATATCACAGTAAGGGTCGACCTTATAGGCCCGCTTATATGGCTCATCCAGCTCATCGTGGCGCATCAGCTGACCATGGTTTATATAGTGCTCGACCGAGTCAGTCTTATCTTAGTGCACTTCCAGCTTAGAGTTCATCTCGTGCACCATCAGTTCTGGGTTTATCTGTACCAGTTTCTTTTGGTAGTTATTCTGGTTCTCGAGGTCCGCCTCAAAACGTGCCACCATTTTTCGTGATGGATTGCTATGAGTGTGGAGAGCTGGGTCATGTGAGAAAATATTGTCCCTGCCTTTCGCGAGGTCCAGTTCTGCAGAGGAGTCAGGCTACGACTCATGCACCAGCTGCTACGCCACCCACCCAGCCAGATCGGGGTGAGGCTCAAGCAGCCAGAGGTCTCCCTAGAGGGGAAGGTCTATCAGGTGGCGGTCAAGCCCGATTCTATGCTATTCCTGCTAGGCCAGATGACGTTGCTTCCAATGCAGTGATCATATGCTAGGTGATGGGTGTGTGGGCACGCACCATAGAAATTGAGGCTCAGTCGATTTCGCAGAGCTGTGTAGTCAATTAACTTGTATTTTTCCATGTATTTGTCATGTGTTAGAGAAACTGAGCTGTGACTCATGTTAGAAATCAAGCTTAGGCAAATGCTGGTATTGTTGGGACCCACTGAGGTCATTTCTGATGCCGAATATTTTTTTTAAATTGTAATTTCGTACTCTGTCGTATACCTTCATTGCATATCATATCTCAGTCTGTTGTTTATTATTGATACATCACATCATCATTTTTGGGCTAGTTTCATGACATAGTGAGCCCGAGAGACTGGAGAGATTGTGCCTGAGGTCGAGGGCCTGATTGTGAGGTTATTGATACTATAGTACGTGAGTGGTCCATGTGGATCCAGATATTGATACTATAGCAAGTGAGTTGTCCGTGAAACACGTGAGTTGTCCGTGCGAATTATAGCGCTTAGACTGAAGGAGTGTCACGACCCGAAATTTTTCACCGACGGGACCGTGATGGCGCCTAACATTTCACTTGCTAGGCAAGCCAACGTTAGAAAAATTGTTAAACCAATTCCTTATTTTCATTAAGTAAATAACAATAATTAACTAAGATGAAATATAATAAGTGCGAAATATCATAAAACTGTATTAATTACTACCACCCTGATCTGGAGTCACAATTCATGAGCATTCTAGAATTTACTACAAGTAATAGCCTGAAAGAAATACAACAGTTTGAATGAAGGAAAACAGTAGGACATAAAAGATAGACGGGGACTTCAAGGTCTGTGAATACCGACAGATCTACCTTGAGTCTCCGGACAGCGGAAAAATAGCAAATCTCGATCAACCTGAGCCGATATCAAAATCTGCACAGAAAGTGCAAAGTGCAGCATCAGTACAACCGACCCCATGTACTGGTAAGTGTCGAGCCTAACCTCGGCGAAGTAGTGACGAGGCTAGGACAATACACCCACATATAACCTGAACAGTATAATCATGCTAGTGGCAATAACAGTAAATCAAGAAATAACGCAAAAATAATGGGAGGTGAACATACAGTGGGGGAATACAACATAAAGAGTGAGAATAATGAAAGGACAGAATTAAATCGAAAATCCTTAAACGAATGGAGCAATTAAGACAGCAAGGAAAACTGCACGACATCTCCCTTCGTGCTTTTACTCTCAACCTCACCAAATAACAAATAAGACTGCACGGCATCACCCTTCGTTCTTTTACTCTCTTCCTCACAATATAAATAAATCATGCACGGCATCACCCTTCGTGCTTTACACTCTTCCTCACAATATAAATAAATCATGCACAGCATCACCTTTTATGCTTTACACTCTTCCTCACAATATAAATAAATCATGCACGGCATCACCCTTCGTGCTTTACACTCTTCCTCACAATTCACAAAATCAATAACAACAGATAGAGAGAAGTTTTACAAAGAAATCAATATTTCATCAATGATTACTTTCACAATTTAACATCTCAACCTTGAATCAATATTCACAATTTTATCGACCTTGGTGAAACCGGATACAAGTCTCCCAACATTTCTACAACAACAATAAACATGGATAACAAGATTTAAGACTACAAATTTGCAAGAATGGAATTTCACTCGCATGCTATGACTCGACCACAACGTATAGATGCTCGTCACCTCAACTATACATCGTATTCAACAACAAAACACGTAGCAAAAATACTCACACTATACCTATTCCCTCAAGCCAAAGTTAGACACAACACTTACCTCGCTCCGAAGGCCACTTAATTCTCAATCACAGCTTTCCCTTTGGAATTCACCTCCAAACCACTCTTATCTATTCAAAAATGACTCAACAATATCAAATTGTTTCTTAATAAATCAATTATATTTCATAAATTAAATTTTCCAAATCTTCCTCCAAAAAGTTAAAAAGTCGACCCCGGGCTCGCTTGATCAAAACCCGAGGTTCGGACCAAAATCCTTTTACCCATTCACCCCCGAGCCCGAATATGTAATTAGTTTTGGAATCCGACCTCAAATTGAGGTTTAAATCCCCAAATTCCCGAAATTCCTAGTTTCTACCCTAACCCCTAATTCTACCATGAAAACTATAGATATTTGGTTGAAAATTCAAGAAATGTAATGGGTAATGGAAAGAAAATGGTTTACAATCACTTACCAACAATTTGGGGAAGAAATGACTCTTGAAAAATCGCCTCTCACCGTTTGGTGTTTGAGAAAAATGAGTTTTTTTGGCTAAATTCCTCTTTTTGGGTTCTGTTAAGTGCTGGGCGACAGTGTTCATCGCGTTCGCGAGAGCACTGTCGCGTTCGCGAAGTGTATGGGCTGTCAATCCTTCGCATTCGCGAGACAGTGCTCGCATTCGCGTAGGCTACCCTTCCCTGGTCTTTGCGTTCGCGAGTTATTGTTCGCGATGAAGAAAAAGCTGTCAGCCCCTCCCCAGTGCCTAACACTACGCGTTCGCGATGGGCTCGTTGCATTCGTAAAGGGTAACACCCCCATCGCTCCGCGTTCGCGACCAAGCCTTCGCGTTCGCGAAGAAGAAATCCTCAGCTGCCCAGTTTACTCTTCGCGTTCGCGAGAGTACCTTCGCGAACGCGAAGAAGGACTTGCCAGAACACCTGCTGCAGCAAAATACCTGATTTCCAAAGTCCAAAACATCCCGTGGCCTATCCGAAACTCACCCAAGCCCTCGGGGCTCCTAACCAAACATGCACACAAGTCTAAAACTATAATACGAACTTGCTCGCGCAATCAAATTGCCAAAATAACACCTAGAACTACGAATTTAGCACCAAATCAAATGAAATTCTCAAGAACACTTTAAAATTTCTATTTTCTCAACTGGACGTCTGAATCACGTCAAATCAACTCCGTTTCTCACCTAATTTCACAGACAAGTCTTAAATATCATAATGAACCTGTACCAGGATCCAGAACCAAAATACGGACCCGATACAAACAATGCCAAATATGAATCAATTCTTAAAAAAAATAATTTCCAGACTTTTAATTTTTATCAAAAATTCATAACTCAAGCTAGGGACCTCTGAATTCAATTCTGGGCATACGCCCAGGTCCCATAATTCGATACGGACTTACCGGGACCGTCAAAATATGGACCTGGGCCCGTTTACTAAAAATATTGACCGAAGTCAACTAAAATCAACTTTTAAGGCAAAATTTTTTATTTTCATTAGTTTTCAACATAAAAGCTTTCCGGAAACCTGCCCGGACTGCGTACGCAATTTGAGGAGGGTAAAAATGAGATTTTTAAAGCTTAAGAGCACAGATCCGAGTTCTAAAACATAAGATGACCTTTTGGGTCATCACAGTTTCCCCCTCTAAAACAAACGTTTGTCCTCGAACGGACATAGAAAAGTACCTGGGCTGGTGAAAAGGTGGGGATATCTACTCCGCATATCGGACTCGGACTCCCAAGTATCTGCCTCAATAGGTTGACCTCTCCATTGCACTCGAACTTAAGGGTAACTCTTTGATCTCACCTACGAACTTGCCAGGCTAGAATTGTCACCGGCTCCTCCTCGTAAGTCAAATCCCTGTCCAACTGGACAGAGTTGAAATCTAACACACGGGACGGATTGCCATGATACTTTCGAAGCATGGACACATGGAATACCGGATGAACAACTACTAAACTAGGTGGCAACACAAGCCTATAAGCAGCCTCTCCCACTCTCTCCAGAATCTCAAAAGGTCCAATATACCTAGGGCTCAACTTGCCCTTCTTTCTGAACCTCATTACACCCTTCATGGGTGATACCTGAAGTAACACTCTCTCTTCGACCATGAATGCAACATCACGAACTCTACGGTCGGCATATCTCTTCTTCCTGGACTGAGCTGTGCGAAGTATCCTGAATAATCTTGGCCTTATCCAAGGCATCTTGTACTAAGTCTGTGCCCAACAACCGAGCCTCTCCCGGCTCGAACCACCCAACTGGCGACCGATAGTGCCTACCGTATAATGCCTCATAGGGAGTCATCTGAATACTCGACTGGTAGCTGTTGTTGTAGGCGAACTCTGCAAGGGGAAAGAACTGATCCCATGATCCTCCGAAGTCTATAACACAAGCGCGGAGCATATCTTCCAAGATGTGAATAGTACGCTCGGACTGTCTGTCCGTCTGAGGATGAAATGTTGTGCTCAACTCAACCCGCGTACCCAACTCACGCTGAACTGCCCTCCAAAAGTGTGTGGTAAACTGCGCACCTCGATCAGAAATGATAGATACGGGCACACCGTGAAGACGGATGATCTCTCGAATATAAATCTCTGCTAACCGCTCCGAGGAATAGGTAACTGCCACAAGAATGAAATACGCTGACTTAGTCAGCCTGTCCACAATAACCCAAACTACATCGAACTTCCTCTGAGTTCGTGGGAGTCCAACAACAAAATCCATAGTGATACACTCCCACTTCCACTCAGGAATTTCTAACCTCAGAAGTAAACCACCAGTTCTCTGATGCTCACACTTTACATGCTGGCAATTTAGGCACCGAGCTACATAGGCAACTATGTCCTTCTTTATTCGCCTCCACCAATAATGCTGCCTCAAGTCCTGATACATCTTGGTGGCGCCTGGATGAATAGAATACCGGAAACTGTGCGACTCCTCAACGATCAACTCACGAAGTCCATCCACATTAGGCACACAGATACGACCTTGCATCCTCAAAACTCCGTCATCTCCAACAGTAACCTGCTTGGCACCACTGTGCCGCAATGTGTCTCTAAGGACAAGTAAATGAGGATCGTCATCCTGCCAATCTCTGATACGTTCAAACAAAGAAGACTGAGCAACTGTACAAGCTAGAACACGACTGGGCTCAGAAACATCCAACCTCACGAATTTGTTGGCCAAGGCCTGAACATCCAATGCAAGTGGTCTCTCACCCACTGGAATATATGCAAGGCTACCCATACTAGCTGATTTTCTACTCAAAGCATCAGCCACCACATTGGCCTTCCTGGGATGATACAATATGGTGATATCATAGTCTTTCAATAGCTCCAACCACCTTATCTGCCTCAAATTGAGTTCCTTATACTTGAACAAATACTGTAAGCTCTGATGATCAGTGAATATCTCACATGGCACGCCGTAAAGGTAGTGCCTCCAAATCTTCAGCGCGTGAATAATGGCTGCCAGTTCTAGATCATAATCAAGGTAATTCTTCTTGTGAACCTTTAGCTACCGTGAAGCATATGCAATAACCTTGCCACCCTGCATCAATGCCACACCCAGACCAATACAAGATGCGTCATAATATACTGTATAAGATCCTGAAACTGAGGGTAACACCAATACCGGTGTCGTAGTCAAAGCTATCTTGAGCTTCTAAAAGCTCGCTTCACACTCGTCTAACCACCTGAACGGGGAACCCTTCTGGGTCAATCTGGTCAACGGGGCTGCTATGGATGAAAACTCCTTCACAAATCGATGGTAATAGCCCGCCAAACCTAGGAAACTATGGATTTCTGTAGCTGATGTGGGTCTAGGCCAGTTCTGGACTGCCTCAATCTTCTTAGGATCCACCTGAATACCCTCTGTTGATACAACGTAACCCAATAAAGCAACTGAACTCAACCAAAACTCGCATTTTGATAACTTAGCATATAATTGGCTGTCCTTCAGAGTCTGAAGAACGATCTGAAGGTACTGCTCATGCTCCTCTCGATTGCAGGAGTAGATCAAGATATCATCAATAAACACAACCACAAAGGAATCCAAGTAGTGTTTGAACACCCGGTTCATCAATTCCATGAATGCTATTGGGGTATTTGTCAGCCCAAATGACATCACTAGAAACTCATAATGCCTATACCGAGTCCGAAAAGCTATCTTAGGAACATCGGATTCCCTTATCCTCAACTGATGGTAGCCAGATCTCAAATCAATCTTTGAAAACACCATGGCACCCTGAAGCTGATCAAATAAATCATCAATCCTCGACAATGGATACTTGTTCTTGATGGTGACTTTGTTCAACTGCCGATAATCTATACACATCCTCATCGATCCATCTTTCTTCTTCACAAACAACACAGGTGCACTCCAGGGCGAGACACTAGGTCTAATGAAGCCCTTATCAAGCAAATCTTGCAACTCCTCCTTTAATTCTTTCAACTCTGGCGGGGCCATGCGATATGGCGGAATGGAAATATGCTGAGTGCCCAGAGCTAAATCAATGCAGAAATCAATATCCCTGTCAGGTGGCATCCCTGGTAGGTTTGCAGGAAACACCTTTGGAAACTCACGAACAACCGGCACCGAATCTATGGAAGGAACCTCTGCACTAGAATCACAAACATAAGCCAAATAAGCTAGACGCCCCTTTTCGACCATATGCCGAGCCTTCACATAAGAGATAACCCTACTGGCAGAATGGCCAAGACTCCCTCTCCACTCTAATTGAGGTAACCCCCGCAAGGCTAAGGTCACCATCTTGGTGTGATAATCTAGTATAGCATGATAAGATGACAGCCAATCCATACCCAGTATGACATCAAAATCAACCATGTCGAGAAGTAGAAGATCTACACGAGTATCAAGACTCCCAAGGGTGAACACACACAAACGATAAACACGATTTACAATAATAGCATCTCCCACTGGTGTGGACACATACATAGGAGCACTAAAAGAATCACGGGGCACAACCAAATAGGAAGCAAAATAGGATGACACATAGGAGTAAGTAGATCCTGGATCAAATAGAACTAAAGCATCCCTACTGCAAACTGAAATAGTACCTGTGATAACAGTGTCAGATGACTCAGCCTTAGGCCTGGATGGGAAAGCATAACACTGGGGCTGGGCCCCACCACCCTAAACTACATCCCTGGGACGACCTCTAACTCGCTGGTCTCCACCTCTAACGGCTTGAGCTCTACCTCTAACAATATGGCCTCTACCTCTGGCTGTCTGACCACTGCCTCTGGCTGGCTGAGCAGGTGGTGCAGCAACTGGTGTAGGGACCATGGCACGCAAACTCTGATGTTGTGAGCTGCCCGTTGCTCAAGGGCAAAATCTAGTATTGTGCCTCGGATTACCACAAGTATAACATAACTTCGGCTACTGTGACTGCTGACCCTAAAGTTGGCCCTGTCGACCTGAATAACCACCCTGATAACTCTGGAGTAGAGGTGCACCAATAGGAGCTGGTGGTGCACTATAGGCTAGCTGGTCAGAATAATGCATCTGAGGGCCACGACCACCTGAGGCGCCGTGGGATGTCTAGAGCGCTGAATGAAACGGCCTGGGAAGATGGCCTCTACCAAAAGTACTCCTGCCTCTAGGTGGGGCACCGCTAAACTAACCGGAATGACGAGGTCTCTTATCAGACCCCTGACCTCCTTGAGTAAGAACCAGTTCGACTCATCTGGCGACATTAGTAGCCGCCTGAAAAGAAATCTCACTCCCAGACTCCTTAGCCATCTGCAATCTGATAGGCAGAGCAAGTTTATCAATAAACCTCCCCACCCTCTCTCTCTCTCTCTCTCTCTCTCTCTCTCTCTCTCTCTCTCTCTCTCTCTCTCTCTCTCGGTGGGAAGCAGCAGAATAGCATGACGGGCCAAATCCACAAAATGGGTCTCATACTGAGTAACAGTCGTGAACTGATGGCGATGCTCCTCTCTCAATGTGATAGGCAAAAACTTCTCTATGAAGAGCTGAGAAAACTGGTCCCAAGTAAGAGCAGGAAACCCAGCCTGTCTTGTCAACAAGTAATCCCTCCACCATCTCTTGGTGGAACCAGTCATCTGAAATGTAGCAAAATCGAACCCATTGGTCTCTACTATACCAATGTTCCGTAAAACCTCGTGACAATTGTCAAGATACGCCTGGGGATCCTCTGAAGGAGCACCACTTAAGTGAATAGGAAAGAGCTTGATAAACCTATCTAATCTCCATAAGGCCTCAGAAGACATAGCTGGCACATCTCCGACCTGTGCCGCAATAACCGGCTGAACTAATCCCACTGGCTGAGCTGCTGGAGCCTGATACTGGGGAGCTATCTACTCTGGAGCGGGAGTGGTAGGATTCTAGGCTCCTCCTCTAGCCTGAGAGACTGCTGGTGCCATGGGAAATGCATCAGTTTGGGACACACTCTCCATAAGGCCCACCAAATAGACCAAAGCATCCTGAAGTACTGGGGTGGCAATGAACCCCTCCGGAACCTGAGCTGGTCCGGCAGGAACAGTCTGTGCTGGAACCTCCTCATCAAGCTCTATCTGAGGCTCCACTGCCGGGGCTGCTGCTCAGGCCCTAGGCTGAGCCCTGCCCCTGCCTCGGCCTCTGGCACGGCCTTGGCCTCGACCTCTGCCACGCGTAGGAGCTGTCACTGGAGGCTCTGGCTATTGCTCAGCTGAGGAAGCGTTACGTGCTCTTGCCATCTGCGAGAGAATAAGAGTAGAAGAGTTCAATCAGTATTGAGAAAGCAAAATCACATGACAGAGAAGAAAAGAAGTGAAACTTGTTCCTAAACTTCATAGCCTCTGGAAGATAAGCACAGACGTCTCCATACCGATCCTCCAGACTCTATAAAGCTTGCTCGTGAATCGTGAGACCTAGGCAACCTAGTGCTCTAATACCAACTGTCACGACCCGAAATTTCCCACTGACGGGACCGTGATGGCGCCTAACATTTCACTTGCTAGGCAAGCCAATGTTAGAAAAATCGTTAAACCAATTCCTTATTTCTATTCAGTAAATAACAATAATTAACTAAGATGAAATATAATAAGTGTGGAATATCACAAAACTGTATTAATTACTACCACCCTGATCTGGAGTCACAATTCACGAGCAATCTAGAATTTACTACAAGTAATAGCCTGAAAGAAATACAACTGTTTGAATGAAGGAAAACAGTAGGACATAAAAGATAGATAGGGACTTCAAGGTCTGTGAACGCCGACAGATCTACCTTGAGTCTTCGGACAACGGACAAATAGCAAATCTCGATCAACCTGAGTCGGTATCAAAATCTGTACAGAAAGTGCAAAGTACAGCATCAGTACAACCGACCCCATGTACTGGTAAGTGTCGAGCCTAACCTCGGCGAAGTAGTAACGAGGCTAGGACAAGACACCCACATATAACCTGAACAGTATAATCATGCTAGTGGCAACAACAGTAAATCAAGAAATAACGCAAAAAAAATGGGAGGGGAACATACAGTGGGGGAATACAACATAAAGAGTGAGAATAATGAAAGGACAGAATTAAACCGAAAATCCTTAAACGAATTGAGCAATTAAGACAGCAAGGAAAACTGCACGACATCACCCTTCGTGCTTTTACTCTCAACCTCACCAAATAACAAATAAGACTGCACGGCATCACCCTTCGTTCTTTTACTCTCTTCCTCACAATATAAATAAATCATGCACGGCATCACCCTTCGTGCTTTACACTCTTCCTCACAATATAAATAAATCATGCACGACATCACCTTTCATGCTTTACACTCTTCCTCACAATATAAATAAATCATGCACGGCATCACTCTTCGTGCTTTACACTCTTCCTCACAATTCACAAAATCAATAACAACGGATAAAGAGAAGTTTTACAAAGAAATCAATATTTCATCAATGATTACTTTCACAATTTAACATCTCAACCTTGAATCAATATTCACAATTTTATCGACCTTGGTGGAACCGGATACGAGTCTCCCAACATTTCAACAACAACAATAAGCATAGATAACAAGATTTAAGACTACAAATTTGCAAGAATGGAATTTCACTCGCATGCTATGACTCGACCACAACGTATAGATGCTCGTCACCTCAACCATACATCGTATTCGACAACAAAACACGCAGCAAATACTCACAATATACCTATTCCCTCAAGCCAAAGTTAGACACAACACTTACCTCGCTCTGAAGGCCACTTAATTCTCAATCACAGCTTTCCCTTTGGAATTCACCTCCAAACCACTCTTATCTATTTAAAAATGACTCAACAATATCAAATGTTGCTTAAGAAATCAATTATATTTCATAAATTAAATTTCCCAAATTTTCCTTCAAAAAGTTAAAAATCAACCCCAGGCCCGCTTGGTCAAAACTCGAGGTTCGGACCAAAATCCTACCTTAGTCATATCTTCCAACTTAAAGCTTCTGAATTGAGAATTTTCCTTCCGAAATCGAATTCCGACCACTCGTACAGGTCGTAATACATGAAGTGAAGCAACTCAAGGCCCCAAAATGCCAAACAACGTGCTAGAGCTCAAAACAACAGGTCGGATCATTACATTAGCAAAGGAGAACTAGAAGTAGAACCTGTAAAGGTTTGTGGCTTGAAATATCTCTTGATCAACTCGACTCTCACTAAAATTTCCAACAAATTATAAGACACAAATTAAATATTATAGTAAAGAATTTTCCCCAAAATATCACTTTACAAAGAATACTCCAAGGAGATGTCACGACCCAAAATCCAACTAGTCGTGATGGCATCTAACCCAACCCGCTAGGTAAGCCAAATAACAACTATCCAATTCCAATGAAATTTAATAAGACAATTACGTGAAAGAAAATATCTGAATCTTATACATTCCCCAAGGACTAGTAGTACAAATCATGAGCTTCTAAGATTAGAATTTACAAAGCTGGTACGAAATAAATACATCATCTATTCGAAATGTACATAAACTAATTTTTATAAATCTAAGACTACCATGAACAAGAGGCAACTATAACTGGCAGGTACGTTTTCAAATCCCGCTCTCATCGATCACAACAACATCAACATCCAATATCTGTACGTAAGATGCAGAAGTGTAGTATGAGTACAACCGACCCCATGTACTCAATAAGTAACAGACCTAACCTCAGGTTGAAAGTAGTGACTAGCTGGAACACATGTCAAAGTCCAACACCAATAGCCAACAACTCATAGCAATATAATAAAAATGGTACAGGAAATAACTCAGAAATATAATGTTCAGCTTGTTCATAGTTCTAGAAAATAGATATGCTTTTCAAGTATTACAGTGAAAACCCAAATCTTTTACCGAAAGCACCAAAATATGAGTAAGTTTGTATAATCGTGATTTTCCTTCCAAAACTTTTCAAAAGGTAAATATTTCATTATCAAATGGCATGAGGAAAAGTACATCTCTATGCCTACATGTCAATGTGTATGAAAAGTCATGAATGACGTGATACCGTACAACATGAGGAAAAATGCATCTCTATGCTTCTATGTCAAGTGTGAATGTCAAATGCAGTACAACATAGTGAACAATCATATGCATACTCTCAGAGTATCAATCCACTCAGTCCTCCCAATCACTCACCACTTGCACTCGCACTCAATAGGTACCTGCGCTCACTGTGAGTGTGCAGACTCCGGAATGGCTCCTTGTGATGAGCCAAAAGGTCATCTTATGTTTTAGAACTCGGATCTACGCTCTTAAGCCTTAAAACCCTCATTTTTACCCTTCTCGAATTGCATGCACAGTCCGGGCAGATTTCCGAAAAGCTTTTATGTTGAAAACTAATGAAAATAAGAATATTTGCCTTAAAAGTTGATTTTAGTTTACTTCGGTCAACATTTTTAGTAAACGGTCCCGGATCTATGTTTTGACGGTCCCGGTAGGTCCGTATCGAATTATGGGACCTGAGAGTATGCCCGAAATTGAATTCGGAGGTCCCTAGCTTGAGTTATGAATTTTTGATAAAAATTAAAAGTCTAGAAATTATTTGTTTTTAAGAATTGATTGATATTTGGCATTGTTAGTATCGGGTCCGTATTTTGGTTCCGGAACCCGGTACAGGTTCATTATGATATTTAAGACTTGTCTGTGAAATTAGGCGAGAAACGAAATTGATTTGACATGATTCGGACGTCCAGTTAAGAAAATAGAAATTTTAAAGTGCTCTTGAGAATTTTATTTGATTTGGTGCTAAATTCGTAGTTCTAGGTGTTATTTTGGCATTTTGATCACGCGAGCAAGTTCGTATGATGTTTTTAGACTTATATGCGTGTTTGGTTTGGAGCCCCGAGGGCTCGGGTGAGTTTCGGATAGGCCACGGGATGTTTTGGACTTTGGAAATCTGGTATTTTGCTGCAGCAGTTGTTCTGGCATGTCCTTCTTCGCGTTCGCGAAGGTACTCACGTGAACGCAAAGAGTAAATGGGAAGCTGAGGATTTCTTCTTCGCGAACGCGAAGGCTTGGTCGTGAATGCGAAGCGATGGGGGCATCACCCTTTGCAAATGCGACAAGCCCATCGCGAACGCGTAGTGTTAGGCATTGGGGAGGGGAAGACAGCTTTTTCTTCATCGCGAACATGAACAATGACTCGCGACCGTGAAGACTATGGAAGGGTAGCCTACGCGAACGCGACAGTGCTCTCGCGAACGCGATGAACACTATCACCCATCACTTAGCCAAAAAAACTCATTTTTCTCAAACACCAAACGGTGAGAGGCAATTTTTCAAGAGTCATTTCTTCCCCAAATTGTTGGTAAGTGATTCTAAACCATTTTCTTTCAATTACCCATTATATTTCTTGAATTTTCAACCAAAAATCTAGAGTTTTCATGGTAAAATTAGGGGTTAGGGTAGAAACTAGGGATTTCGGGGAATTTAGGGATTTAGACCTCAATTTGAGGTCGGATTCCAAAACTAATTACATAATCAAATCCCGATTCCAAGATCATTTACTCAAATCTAGAATTGTATGATATATGATGATTTCAGACTTAGGCGTATGTTCGGATTGAGTATCAGGTGGTCGAGGAGCATTTCGGCGCTTAATATGAAAAGTTGGCATTTTAAAGGTTTTAGAATTTTCTAAGTTTGATTTGAAGTGTACTTTGATTTTATCGATGTCCGTTTGGGGTTTCGAGCCTTAGAATTGGTTTGTATCATGATTTGGGACTTGTGCGTAAAGTTTGGCATCATTTCGGGATGTTTAAGTATGAATCGGACGTGTTCGTCGAAGTTTGAATGTTTAAAAGTTTGGAATTTTTCTAAATTTTGTCCATGGTTTGACTCTAAGGCTATCGGGATCGGATTTTGGGTTCGGAACTTGCAATAGGTCTGTTTCGTCATTTGGAACTTGCCTGCAAAATTTGGTGTTATTCGGAGTTGATTTTGATGAGGTTCGGACGATTGATTGCAATTCTAAAAGTTCTTGAAGTTCATGGTAATTTTATGTGTTTTGGCGTCTGATTCGTGATTCTAGAGGTTATTTTGGTATTTTAATCGCGCGAGCAAGTTTGCATTATATTTTTAGACTTGTGTGGATGTTTGGTGTGGAGACCCGAGGGCTCGAATGAGTTTTGGACGCGTTCCGAAAGCGTTTTAGGTTCAGCTGGTTCTGGTGCACTGTTCTCGCATTTGTGAGGTTTTTCTCGCAGTTGCGATGGCCGCATTTGCGAGATCATTCTCGCTTTTGTGAAGACGTGTTGGGGCAGGGGAGCTCGCATTTGCGAACGGACTGTCGCTTTTGCAAGCTCACATTTGTGCGACTTTTGTCGCATTTGCGACACAGACAATGTTGGTCGGGCTTCTCATTTGCGACGCCAATTTTGCTTTTGCGAGCCTCATGTAACAAATACGACATCTGAGGCTGTTATTAAGACTCCATTTCAGGTTTTAGCCCATTTCTCTCACATTTTTCATTTGGTTGGACGATTCTTTGGAGCTCTTAGAGGCAAGATTTTCATCATCTATTGCAAGGTAAGTAATTCCCACATATGGTAAGTTAATTACATGGATTCTATAAGGATTTAACATGGAATTGTGAGATTTTTGAAGAAAAACCTAGAAATCGTATTTTTGGATTTTGACAATGAAATTGGACATGGAATTTGAAATAAATCATATATTTGAGTTCGTGGCGTCATGGGTAAAGTTCATGTTTGAAATTTTTCGGAATCCGGGCACGTGGGCCCGAGGGTTGACTTTGTTGACTTTTCAAGCGAAGTTGGGAATTGTTATGAATTGATTAATTATGAGTATTAAAGTGTATTTTTATTGGTTTGCACATTGCTTGACAAGATTCGGATCGATGGGCTTTGGTTTGAGGTGTTGGAGAGGCGCGAGAGCCGGTTATGGAACTTCGGAGCGAGGTAAGTCTCATGTCTAACCTTGTTAGGAAAAAACTACCCCTAGGTGATGTAATTGTTATGTGCTACTAGTTGCGGGTGCTATGTAAGCATGAGGTGACGAGAGTCCATACGTAGCTAAAGCATGTTTATGTCCGGGTAGACTTAGGACTTATCATGTAATATTTGAATTATTTAAACTCATTTTGCAGGCTTAATTAATTGAATTTATAATTGAAATTCATTTAGAAATACATACATATATATATATATATATATATATATATATATATATATATATATATATATATATATTAGGTAGAGCCCTATCACCTTGAGTTGTTGGCAAGTTAATTGAGAAACGGTAAAGGTTATATTCACTTTATGCTCGTGTACTGTATTGTAAGCACGCGTCTCGTAATTTGATAAGTTCCTTCCTTTATTGTGGAGTGGACCGAACGCCTCGGCAGTATAATAGATGCATCTATGGTTCATGCCGGTCGACCCTCGGCAGTATACATATTATTCTGGATCGGGCCGTACGACCATGACATAATCGTGCGTTATATCGCTAGCAGTCCGAATATTCACGAGATTATCCTTCCATTGATGCATGGCATTTTGTATGGTATTCCTTATTCATTTGATATTGGCACTTGTTATTTTCCGAGCTGTTGAGATAGGATACGAGATTGAGAAGTTTATATCGTTAAAAGAAATTTTGAAAGATTATGTTGGTTACCGTTTTGTCCCACTATTACTGTTGTGCTTCGTATCTGTTTAGGATTTAGCATACTATTTATTGAACCCCTAGTAAGTGTCGATATCGATCCCTCGTCACTACTTCTTCGGGGTTAGGCTAGATACTTACTGGGTACGTGTTGATTTACATACTCATGCTACACTTCTTTACTAAATGTGCAGGATCTGACAGGTTCATTTGGTGGTCATCTGGGCGCGCGGGCGCAACTGCTGAGGAGACTTATGGTGAGCTGCATTCCAGGCTACGTATCGTAGTCCACAGAGTCTCTGTCGTACTATTTACTTTATCCTATCTTATTTACATTACAGACAGATGTTGTATTATTGTTGTACTCCTTAGTAAATGCTCATACACTTGTGACACCGGGTTTTGAGATATTCTAGTTGATGCTCACGTATTCGCATATTATTATCACCTTTAATTTTTATGCATTATTAATTATGTATGTACCCATGATTTTAAAGGTGTAAATTTCCTTACTTAATAAAAAATATTATGATTTCGAAAGTAATAAAATGAACAATTAACGTGATAGCTCACCTTTGGCTTGCCTAAAGGCGACGTTGGGTGCCATCACGGCCTATAGTGGGTTTTGGGTCGTGACAGCTAAGCTCGCATTCATGTCTAGTGGTTAATGACAATATCAATTCTTCCCAATCATCACACAAAGATATTATGTTGGATTTGAATCTTCCTAACCCTGATCCTAGTGAATGAAAACAAATTTCAGAATATCCTCATAATCTACGCGACCGAATGAGAAGACGTTATATTCAAAAGGGGCCTTGTCGACCTCGTAATTTTATTTTTTCAAAAATAATTTTTGGTGAAAGGTTGCGTCACTTTAATCCGGAATGGTTTAATACTGTGAGGGCCCGTAAAAATATTAACCAAAACACTCGGGGTTTCGTAGTGCCAAGATAGATTCCTGAACAGTACCCTACGGACTTAGAGAAAAATGTTTCGCAGAAGAAAGTGTTTCTGCGGCCCATTATGCGGCCGCATAATCACTCTGCGGACCGCATAATGGCCGCAGAGTGAAGCAGTAAGTTTGGCCAATTTGAGGTCAGTTTTACGATCGATTATGCGACCGCATAATCGATATGCGGACCGTATATCGGTCGCTTATTTTCCTCTTGGGTTTCTGCGGAGAGAGTTCTGCAGTGCATTATGCAACCGCAGAATAAGTATGCGGACTGCATACTGGTCGCATACCTGAGCCGAAAGTTTAGGCCCCCGAGGGCCATTTCTGCGGTCACTTTGCGGACCGCATAAGTTAAAACCCGACCCCCATTCCGTTAAAATACTCCTTAGGTCTATTTCGAGCTCATTTTCTGATGTTTCTAGAGTGAGAGAGAGAGAGGGTTCAAGAGGGAGGGCCTAAGTTTTCATCAAATTGATCTTCAATCATCACTTGAAGCTTTGGAAATATTCAAGTAGAGCACCAATTCTTCATCCAAAAAGGTAAGACTTCATCACCCCAGCTCTTAATTTCAAACATAGCTATAATGGGGTACTAGTGTGATACTTCATGGGTATAAGGATGTTTTATCTTGCATGCATGTATGATAAAGAGTGGGGGGGAAAGTAAGCTAGAACCATGAACGTTTTCCTAATTTTGGGTTCAATTTGTATATTGCTAAAATAGATTGTGGTTGCTAAGGTTTTCGAAAAATTGTAGAGTCTAAAGAAGCGCAATTGAGGTATATATGGCTAACTCTCTTCTTCCTAGAATCGAACTCCTGGTGTCCGAATAATGGGTGTAAGTTCTAACTTGATCATACTAGAATTGTTTGCCTTAGTGTGTTGGATTGAAATATTTATGTTCCCTAATTGTTTTAGATGGTTACCATGTCATCATGTTATTTGGGAACGTAATTATGTTGTTTCCAAGCTCCCTCCCTTATGTGTGCAATGCCTTATGTGATGGTACTTATCGACATGAATGATGATGTTATTTGAACGGATAAAAGGGAAAAAGACTTGAATTGTAAAATGTTTCCAAGTATCAAGAACTACTTAATAAATAAGGCTGTTTGTGCCATATAACGAAAGATGGGAACGAAATGTGAATTGAGTGAATAATTGAAAGAGGTTATGTCTCAAGTGAGATGGCTTAGCCGATCGGGCCGAGATCGGACGCCATGTTGTACACATGGTGGCATTTGTGTTGGAATTATTGATTTACATTGTGGATATAGATATGTCTCACTTGAGATGGCTTAGCCGGTCGGGCCGAGACCGGACTCCGTGTAAAAACACAGTGGCATTGTGAGTTGTGGCCTTGGCACTAAAGATTATTAATCTAAAAAGATGGAAAGATTGGATTGGAAACTATGTGACCCTTACTTGGTGTTTTCTTTGTATTTCTATGAAATTTTTATTGATTATTATGACTATCTTCTCTTGGTTTCGCTGTTCATTCTACTAAGATTGGTGTTTGCCTTACATACTAGTACTATTCGACAGTGCTAACGTCCCTTTTGCCGGGGGCTCTACATCTTTGAATGGATGTAGGCGGTTCCATCACAGATAGTGTCGATCGCAGATAGGTGGTGCTCTCTTTCTCTCCCCATAGCAGTCTTGGTGAGCCCCATTTCTCCCAGGGGTCATGTAGTCCATCTTTTGTATAAGTTTTTCATATTTTGAGGTATAGTCGGGGCCTTGTTGTCGGCATTATCATGTTGTTCTTTTGTACTCTTAGAGGCTCCGTAGATGTTTATGTGGGTCATGTATGTATGTTGGGGTGGTCATTGGATCGAGTTGTATTTAGGAAACTCAACTATGGTATAATGTATATAATGTATATAATGATAAATGGACCAGCAACATTTATATATTTATATAACTGACCTTCCCCCTGTTTTACAAATGGTGATGTGATCTTTTTTGGATTATAAATGAGTCGGGTAGGAAAGGTTTAATAGGCTTGCTCGACCGGGTCCACTCGGTTGAGCGCCGGTTGTGCTCCCCGAGGTTGAGGCATGATAAATACTTCATATTTTGGATGGTTAGAATACAGTATTAAAGAAGATGTAGCGTTTTGCTTATGTTGTTACTTGTTTAAAAATGAGATTGGAGAAAATGGGAAAAAGTAAGTGATTCTTTTACAAAAGATAGTTTTAGGGCGTGGAATAAAGATATAGAAAGGCTTAACGCACATGTGGATGAAGTGAATAGTGTTCATAATCGGTGTTTCAAGATGATGCTAGATTTATCGAATCAATCACAATCTATTCTAACATCTTTTGACAAGCAATTCGAGAAAACTAAAAATGAGTATCGGTTCACTTGAATGTCTCAAATGATGTTGCAAGTTATCTTTTGAAAGAAGGAATGCCTTTTCGGGATCACGATGAGCGTGAAACATCTACAAGAAGTGGCAACTTCTTAGATCTCTTAAAGTGATATGTGGATAAGAAGGGTGATGTAAAGAAAGTTGTGTTAGAAAATGCTCCCAAAAATGACATCATGATTTGTCCAAGTATACAAAAAGATATTGTGAGTTCTTGTGCGAAAGAAACATTGAAAGCAATTATTGAAGACTTAAACGGGGATTACCTTGGGATATTGGTTGATGAGTCTAAGGATGTCTCTCGTAAGAAACAAATGGCGATTGTTTTGCATTATGTCAACAAAGAGGGTAAAGTTATTGAGCGATTTCTTAGTATTGTTCATGTTAAAGATACATCAGCAAAGTCATTAAAAGAAGCAATATGTTCTTTGCTTTTGGAAAATTCATTGAGTAAATCTTAAATACGGGGACAAGGTTATGATGGAGCTAGTAACATGCAAGGAGAAATTAATGGTCTTAAAACTTTGGTTATGAATGATACTCCTTTGGCATATTGCATACATTGTTTTGCTCATCAACTGCAATTGACTCTTCACTACTAGAAATCCAGTAAAATCCGATCGAGGCGTATCGATCAACGTTGGTCGGTCAACAAAAGCGAGCAAAAAACCGTCCAAAGCGGATGGAAACTACCAAAAAAACATTTTATACTTTTTTAAAATTACATACCAGTCGGTATATTGGTCAAATATTTGACCGCAATGGTCAGACTTGCTTAGTCAAAGCATTTTTTTTAACATCGGTCGGTTAGGTAGGCCCACATATTTAAATTTTAATAATTATATTATTATTTAAAATATTTTATAAAATTTATAGTTGAAGTTACCGACCAAAGTCGGTCGGTTATTACAGGAGAAAAGTTTACCGACCAACTTTGGTCGGTAGCTGTAATTTCTGGAAAATAATCGACCAACTTCGGTCGATTCATAGGCCAAACATGGTCAAACTTTTAAATCACATTAAAATTTACTATCTAAATAATATATATATAATCCATTAACACTTTATTTTGTAATACAAATAATGAATGCACTAGCATATAATATAACAAGCTATATATAGTTAAAATAGTACAACGAAGTGTGTGTGTGTGTGTGTGTGTATGTGTGAAATATCTCATATACTTAATTATAACTTAGAAAATTAACTTAGATAGATGAATACAAAAGGTAAAATGGCTTGACCGATATTTATTAATCTATGCGATTTATAATTAGTTATAAAATGAATGAATAAATAAGACAAAATGTGGAATTCGAATAAATAAATATCTCATATATATACCTTTATTTGTTTATTATGATTGATTAATTATATATATGTATGAATAAAATATATGCTTATAGTTTATTGAAAGTAATTAGCTAATATAATTATTTATAAAGATTATGCTTATAGTTTATAATTATTTATTAGTAAATATATATATATATATGAATAAAATATATGAATATATGCTTATAGTTTATAATTATGTGAATAAAATATATGCTTATAGTTTATAATTATTTTTAAAATTTTATAATTTTTTAAGAAATAATAACTCAAAAAAATTAATTTAGGTTTTTGTTTTAAGATAACCGACCGATGTCAGTCGATTAACTGTGGTCAAACACAGTCAACAGTCACTTAAGTGTACCGACCAACGTCGGTCGATACCTTTAATTTCAGATCTGAAATACGGGGTTTCCCCTCATTTCTCTTCTTCTCCTCTCAAAATTTTCTAACTCTCACTCTCTCCTCCCTCGCACCCACACCAACCCCCCTTTCCGCCACTCCTTCTCTTCTCCATCACACATATCCCATTCTCCACTCCTCCGTGCCACCCTAAGTCGCCATTGCCCCCGCCGCCGCCGCCGCCGCTGTCGCTGCTACTGCCTCCACTGCCCCTCCTCCTCCACCTCCTAAAAGTTTTAGGTTTTGATTTGAACTTACATTGTTTGTATTATTATAATATTTTGTTAATTAGTTATGAATTAGTTAATTATTGTTTAAATTGATTGTTTATCTTTGAATTTTATTGAAATCTAGGGTTTAGGTCTTGTTAAAATTAAATTGAATTGAATTGATTACCTAGGGTGTAAATTGAATGTTTAAGTTTGCATTGACTTCAGTAGTTTAGTTACGAATTGAATGTTCAACTTTGAATTGCATTGAGTTTTTAGGGTTTTGTTCTTGTGAATTGAACTTTTAGGGTATGAATTGAATTGGTTTAGGGTATGGGTTGAACTTTTTGGATATAAATTGAATTGGTTTAGGGGTAAGTGTTGAACTTTTTGGATATAGCTTATGTTTTGTGAGGTTAATTGAATTGTTTAGAGTATTAATTGAATTGTTTAGGGTATTGGTTGAACTTTTAGGATATGAATTGAACTTTTATGGGTAATGGTTGAACGTTTTAGATATGAATTGAACTTTTAAGGATAAGTGTTGAACTTTTTGGGTATGAAGTGAACTTATAGTTTATGTTTAAATTGAATGAATCATAATTATTTATATTTAATATAATTTAATTTTGGTGTCATTAGTAAAAATTAATTATCTTAATTAACTAAAATGATTTAATTAATTTATAATTATAGAATAAATTAAGTAGTTCTAATACTTATGAAAATATCTCAATTTATTTTTATTTTATTTGTATAAATGGAACATCCTACTTGGATGTACAATAGAAATTATCCTAATCGGCAGGGATTGAGGTAGGATTTTGTAGAAGGGGTTGATGACTTTATTAGACATGCAATATCACTTTCATCATACCAAATTGAGGGAGTAATTAGGTGTCCTTGTGTCAAGTGTGATTGTGTGAAGTATAAAAAACTGGAGGAAGTTAAGCTTCATCTTTATAGGAAGGGGTTTATAGAGAATTACTTTGTGTAGTCTAATCATAGAGAGATCGATAGTAGTCATGGAATATTTCATAACATGGTTATTGGTGAAAGTAGTAGGTCGGTGGAGAATAGGAATCAAGATTCTAGCATTCATGATATGGTTGCGGATGCTTTTGGGATGCACTCCGGAGTTGAGGCCAATGAAAATATTGAACAAACTCCTAATGATGATGCAAAATATTTTTATGAATAGTTAGAGGAAGCTAGTCGACCATTACGTGAAGGAAGTCCGCACTCTGAGTTGTCTATTGCGGTTAGATTACTAAGTATCAAGCTTGACTGGAATATTTTTCAAGCGGCCATGGACTCTTTCATTGACCTTATGAGTGAACTAGTTGACACAAATATCAACTTACCTGGTGATTTCTATAAGGCAAAGAGATTGGTTTATAAGTTAGGACTTTCGTCGATGAGAATTGATTGTTGTGAAGATGGTTGCATGTTATATTATAAAGATGATGCAAATTTAGAAAGTTGTAAATTCTGTGAAAAGCCTTCAAGAGGCTTTCCAGCGGGAATATGGTTGTTGTGAAGGCGATGCATTATTTGCCTCTTATAACTAGGTTAAAGAGGTTATATACGTCGATGAGTTATGCTCCTCATATAAGATGGCACTTTGAAAATAGAAAACTACCTGGTGTTATATGTCATCCTTCATATGGAGAAGCTTGGAAACACTTTAATAGGACATATCCAAATTATGCTAGTAAACCAAGGAATATTCGGTTAGGTTTATGTGCGGATAGCTTCACGCCTTTTTCTATATTTGTGATACCATATTCATGTTGGCCTGTCTTTCTTACACCTTATAATCTACCACCTGAGTTATGTATGACTAGTCTATATATATATTTTTAAATTGTATTATACCCGGTCCATGTAATTCGAAAAGTTTGATTGATGTATATTTGCAACTTTTGATTGATGAGCTAAAACAGTTGTGGTATGATGGTGTTGAAACATATGACATATCAACCAAGCATAATTTCAACTTGCGTGCTAATTTAATGTGGACTATTAACGATTTTCCTGCGTATGGATGTTGTCTGGGTGGATGACTGCTGGGAAGCTAGCTTGTCCTTACTGCATGGAAAATAGTAAAGTGTTCACTTTGAAACATGGCTAAAAGAAATCATGGTTTGACTGTCACCGTCAGTTCTTGCGTGATGGTCATGAGTTTAGAAAAATGAAAAATGCATTCAAAAAGAATAAAATGGAATACGATTCGCCACCTTCGATATTTTCGGGTGAGGAAATTTGGGAGAGGGTCCAGAACTTCAATAAAGTTACTGAGGCTCCACCTTCTAGATTCCTCGGATATGATGTTACTCATAATTAGACGAAACAGAGTATATTTTGGAAGTTTACTTATTGGAAGGATAATCTTCTCCGACACAACCTTGATGTCATGCATATTGAGAAGAATTATTTTGATAATTTGTTCAACACAGTGATGATGTTAAAGGTAAGACAAAAGATAATCCAAAGGATAGAATGGATTTACAAGAATATTGCAGGCGACCTGAATTATACTTACAGACAACGAACAATGGTAAGGTGTTCAAGCCCAAAGCAAGTTACACATTCACTTTGGAGGAAAGACGACAAATTTGTGACTAGGTTACGAAATTGAAGATGCCTGAGGGTTATGCGTCGAATCTGGGGAAAAAAGTAGATATGGAGGTAGGAAAGTTGATCCATTTGAAAAATCATGACTGTCCCATGGAGACCTTAGTGCCTTTTGCATTTTGCGGTTTGCCTGAAAGTGTCACGACCCAAAATCCAACTAGTCGTGATGGCACCTAACCCAACCCGCTAGGTAAGCCAATTAACAACTATCCAATTCCAATGAAATTTAATAAGACAACTAAGTGAAAGAAAATATCTGAATCTTAGAATTTACAAAGCTGGTATGAAATAAAATACATCATTTGTTTGAAATATACATGAACAGATCTTTCATAAGTCTAGAGCTACCATGAATAAGAAGCAGCTATAACCGGAATGTAGGTACATTTTCAAATCCAGGTGGCATCAAACACAATAACATCAGCATCCAACATCTGCACATAAGGTGCAGAAGTGCAGTATTAGTACAGCCGACCCCATGTACTCAATAAGTAACAAACCTAATCTTAGGTTGAAAGTAGTGACGAGCTGGAACAGATGTCGAAGTCCAACACAGAAAGCCAATAACAGTTAATAACAACATAATAATAATGGTACAAGAAATATACTCAGATATAAGATGCTCATCTCATTCACAGTTTCGGAAAAATAGGCATGATTTTCAAGTATATCAATGAAAACCCAATTCTTTTACCAAAATCACCAAAATATGAGTAAGTTTGTAAAACTGTGATTTTCCCGAAAACTTTTCAACAATAAATAAGATGTTTCATTTTTCAGATAGCATAAAGAAAGTACATCTCTATGCCTACATGTACTATGCAGGTGAAATCAAGAATGTCACCAAGATCGGGTAGCAGAAAGAAATGCATCTCTATGCGTGTAACTTAAGTACGCATGTCAAATGCAATGCATCTCAGTGATGAACTCATGTACTCACACACTCAGAGTACTCAATCTCACTGTCTCACACTTTCCACTCACCATGCTCAATCACTCGACATGCTCAGTCACTTAGTACTGTATATGGCCAATCAAGCCCAGGGAAGATCTGTGATGACCTGATAGGTCATCTTATGTTTTAGAACCTAATTATGCACTTTGAAGCCTTAAATACCTCATTTTAGCTTTCCTCGATTTGTGTGCGCAGTCCGAGTATTTTTTCGAAAAGCTTTTATGTTAAAAACTGAGAAAATATGAAAATTTTGCCTTAAAATCCATTTGAGTTGACTTAGGTCAACGTTTTGAGCAAACGGTCCGGTGGGTCCGCATCGTGATTTGGGACTTGGGCGTATGCCCGAAATCGAATTCGGAAGTCCCTAGTCTGAGTTATCGCACTTTGTTAAAATTTGAAAGTTAAAGGCTTAATGACTTTGAAATGTTTGACCAATGTTTGACTTTTAGATACCGAGTCCGTATTTTGGTTCTGAAACCCGGTATAGGTCCAATACTATATTTATGACTTGTCTGTCAAATTTGGTGAGAAACAAAGTTGGTTTGACATCATTCGAACGTCCGGTTGTGAAATTAGAAGTTCATGAGTTTATCAGTATGATGACCCCATCTGCTTATTCTTAAGGACACGGTTCAGCACGATGATGCTAAGGAGGTCACTATTGGGGATGATGGTGTATTGAGGATGCAGGACAGGATATATGTGCCCAGTGTAGATGGGTTGCGTGAGTTGATTCTCCGGGATGCTCACGGTTTGCGGTACTCCATTCATCCGGGCGCCGCGAAGATGTATCAGGACTTTTGGAGAAGAATGAAGAAGGACATAGTGGAATATGTGGCTCGGTGTCTGAATTGCCAACATGTAAAGTATAAGCATCAGCGGCCAGGCAAATTGCTTCAGAAGTTAGAGATTCCGGAGTGGAAATGGGAGCGGATCACTATGGATTTTGTTGTTGGGCTTCCACGGACTCAGCGGAAGTTTGATGCAGTTTGGGTGATTGTGGATAGGCTTACCAAGTCAGCTCATTTCATTCCTGTGATGACTATATATTCTTCATAGCAGCTGGCTAGAATTTATATTTGCGAGATCGTTAGGATTCATGGCATACCGGTATCTATCATCTCTGACCGGGGTATGCAGTTTACATCATGATTCTGGAAGGACATACAACATGATTTGGGTACTCCAGTGGAGCTAAGCCCAAGGTTTATCGGCTCATTTGAGATGTTGCGACGTGTTGGGGAGATTACTTATGAGCTTGCCTTGCCTCCCAGCCTAGAAGGAGTTCATCCAGTATTCCATGTTTTGATGCTCCGAAAGTATCACGGCGATCCGTCTCACGTGTTAGATTTCAGCTCTGTCCAGTTGGACAAGGATTTAACTTACGAGGAGGAGCCGGTGGCTATTCTAGCCTGGCAGGTTCATCAGTTGAGGTCGAAGAGTTATCCTTCAGTCCGAGTGCAGTGGAGAGGTCAGCCTATCGAGGCAGCTACTTGGGAGTCCGAGTCGGACATGCAGAGTAGATATCCCCACCTTTTCACCAGTCCAGGTACATTTCTATGTTCGTTCGAGGACGAACGGTTATTTTAGAAGTGGAGAATGTGATGAATCGATAGGTCATCTTATATATTAGAACTTAATTCTGTGCTTTGAAGCCTTAAATACCTCATTTTAGCTTTTCACGATTTACGTGCACAGTCCGGGTGTTTTTTCGAAAAGCTTTTATGTTAAAAACTGAGAAAATATGAAAAATTTGCCTTAAAATCCATTTGAGTTGGCTTCGATCAACAATTTAAGCAAACGGACCCGAATTCGTGTTTTGACAGTCCTGGTGGGTCCGTATCATGATTTGGGACTTGGACGTATGCCCGAAATCAAATTCGGAAGTCCTTAGCCTGAATTATCGCATTTTGTTGAAATTTGAAAGTTAAAGGCTTAATGACTTTGAAATGTTTGACCAATGTTTGAATTTTGGATACCGAGTCCGTATTTTGGTTTCAAAACCCAGTATAGGTCCAATAATATATTTATGACTTGTCTATCAAATTTGGTGTGAAACGGAGTTGGTTTGACGTGATTCGGACGTCCGGTTGTGAAATTAGAAGTTCATGAGTTTTCTTAAAAATTTCCTTTGATTTGATGCTAAATTCGTAGTTCTAGGTTTTATTTGGCGATTTGATCGTGCGAGCAAGTTCGTATGATATTTTTAGACTTGTGTGCTTAATTGGTTTAGAGCCCCGAGGGCTCGGGTGAGTTTCAGATAGGCTACGGAGTGGATTGGACTTAGAAAATATTGCTGGTGTGTCTCAGTTCTGGTGCAGGCCTCTGATCTCGCATTTGCGAGGTTAGGCCTCGCAAATGCGAGATGGCAGCAAACCTGTCAGTTCACATTTGCGAACATAACCTTCGCATTTGCGAAGTGACCTAGTTGCGCAACTGCGACCAGGTCTTTGCTTTTGCGATGGGAACTAGGGGAGCTACTTCTCATTTGCGATTGATTCTTCGCATTTGCGGGGTTCGCATTTGTGAACCACATGTCGCAAATGCGACATCTACAATTGATCAAAATGAGACTTAGACGGGATTTTGGTCCATTCTCTCAAATTTTCAAAACAAGAAACCCTAGAGGCAATTTTTCAAAGAACCTTTCTTTCCCAAGTCACGCAGTGTTATAAGTCCTCTATCCTTTGAGCCATTATTTCATATTTTCAGTTGGGAACCTCGCGATTTAGCGATTTTGGAGAAGAATTTCACCACAAAACTTGGTGTTTATCTGAATGTATCAGCAAAGACAAAAGAGAGATCTGAGCTGGTGTTTTCCTTAATTGCTTTACAATGGAATAGTCTTGCATTTTTATCTTTTTCAGGAACTTTTCAGCCTCTTCTTCGGTGACCGGCTTCTTTACTGGGATGTGGCCATCCTTGAATGGCTTGGCTTTCCTCAGTTCTTCTGGGGTAAAACATCTCCCAGAACGAGTCAGTCCTCCGGTTTCATTGACTTCTTCCTTTACTTCTTTCCCTTTATATGTTACTATCACATGTTTGTAATTCCACGGGACGACCTTTGTGTCAACCATTGGTAATTGGGTCACTGGCTTAATAATAACGGGGGTAATACGAGCCCCTTCCATGATTATGACAGGCTTGCCCGGGACCCATGGCATGACCACTTTTTGCTTTTTCTGGTTCGCTTCAACATCAATCGGAGGCCCTTTCACAACCAATACAGATGGCTTCACATCGAGCGTGCTTAGCTTCTCCGACACCCCTTCAACTGTCAAGGGCATTGTTTTGCAAAATCTAGAGCTTTAACTGGATTACTTTCGCTAGCCTGGATAATCATGACAGACTTGGAAGAATTCTTGGGTTCCCCATCCTTATGAACTATCTCAATCATATGTGTCTCTGCATGGGCAGGCAAAGGATTTTGGTTGATGTTTGGCGCCTCCGGGCTCTGGACCACAATTTGATTTGTATCAATAAGCTCTTGGATCGCCCTCTTCGAATTCCAACACTTCTCTGTGTCGTGCCCTGGGGCATCAGAACAATATGCGCATCTGAGGGAATAATCAAGGTTCCTTGGAGGTGGATTTGGTGTCTTTGGCTCAATCGGCCTCAAAACGTCCAACTGCCTCAACCTTTGAAACAAACTGGTATACGAATCTCCAAGAGGGGTGAAGGTTTCTTTCCGCTGCTGCCTCTCTTTTCTATAATCCGGCCTTGATCGAAAGCTTGGACCAGTAGGGTTTCAGTATGGTTGTGGGGGTGGATAAGGATTTTGTGGAGTTGGAGCACGCCATTGCGGGTAAGGAGGGGGTTGCGCATATGACTGTGCATGGTGAACATGGTATTGGGGTGGTCTGACTGAATATTGAGGGTCTTGTGGTGGGAAATAATGTTGGAATGGATTATATGAAGCTTGGGTGTAGGCTTGAGGTTGGGGTCGAGGTTGGGTGTACAGATGAGGCGAACCCCTTAGGCCACGCCCTATCCAGAGACAAACATAGCGACATCATCTTTCTTCTTTTTGCCTAACAGGCTTCCGGTGCCACTTTGAATTGCCTGTGTGGTTGCTTTTATGGTGGAGTAGCTCATGATCTTGCTTGACTTGAGTCCCTCTTCCACCATTCCTCCCATCTTTACCACATCGTTGAAGGACTTACCTATGGCTGAGATCAAATGGCCAAAGTAAGTAGGTTCTAAGGCTTGAAGAAAGTACTCGACCATCTCATCTTCTTCCATTGGAGGATTGACCCGTGCAGCTTGTTCTCTCCATCTGAAACCATATTCCCTAAAGCTCTCACTGGGCTTCTTCTCTACCTTGGTCAAAGATAGGCGATCCGGGATAATGTCTATATTGTACTGAAAGTGCCGAGCAAAGGCCTGAGCCAAATCGTCCCATGTGTACTACCTGCTAGCGTCTTGGCAGGTGTACCATTCCAAAGCTGCCCGACTCAGACTCTGACTGAAATATGCCATTAATAATTCATCTTTCCCACCGGCGCCTCTCATCTTGCTGCAAAAGCCTCTCAAATGGGCCACGGGATCTCCATGTCCATCGTACAGGTCAAACTTGGGCGTCTTGAACACAGCGGGCAGTGGGAAATCAGGGAATAAGCATAAATCCTTGTAATCCACACTTACTTGGCTTCCTATCCCTTGCATGTTCTTCAAAGATTACTCTAGACTCTTCACTTTCTTGAATATCTCATCCTGCTCCACGTTCCGGGATGGTTTCTCAGTTTCAACAGGAGGTTCAAAGTGAGGGGTGTAGGAATAAGGATCCGTGACTTTAAAAGTTGGTTCCGGAGCATAATATTGGGTATCTGGAGCTTGGAACACGGGTTCACTAGAAGATCGGTGGAGGGTAGCTCGCGGAGGGGCTACGAAAACAGGAGCAGATGTCGGAGCTGGGTATGCGGTTGTTTTGGCTGGTGGAGCATGGAAAGTTTGGGACGAGGTGCCGGGGTAGTGGTGGAAAGGGGTAAAACCCGGTGCATGCTGAGGGGAAAGATCAACGGTAGTGGGATTCTGGGCTTGTGCCAGTGGTGGGATGAAAGCGGGATTTTCTGTGTAGTTAGCGGGAAATAAAGGTGGAGGATGCCCCCTGATCCAGGCTTGATACATCTCAGCCATTTGATGCTTCAACCTGTGGACCTCCTCTTTCAATTCAGACTCCGAATCTACAATTTCCCTCGGCAGGTCAACAACACCCGTGTCCGACTCTTTGCTAGTCATGACTGCCTTGCGCTTTGATCTGGTGTTATAGGGGTGACTTGCCAGGATGCCAACAAACTAACCACCTAAACAGAACCTGTCTTTCTATTCACACACAATAACTTGGTCAGTTTTGAAGCATTGAACAGATAGGGAATCGCATATTGGGGATGCAATGCACCTGAGCAGTTAAACGTTTCTAAATGCTTTGCGACGGCTTATGTGTTTCATCTCGGCTTTTTTCCCAAATTTCGAATCCTGATTTTTTTTCCTCTCTCCTTTTGCTGTGTTTCGCTCTTTTAATTCTCATTCTCTTTTTTCCTTTTGTTTGGCCTCTTTTTTCTTTCTTCCCTCCCTTTTTCTTTTCCTCTCTCTCTCTTTTTTTCTTTTCTCTATTTTCTTTTAATATTATGATCGAATCCTATGAGGATTGCCTACGTATCATGACGTCGCATGAATCAGATCATTACGTAGTTCAGGAAAGATCAGAAATAAAGTAAATAAACTAACTCTTTTTGGATTTTGATTTTTTTTTTTTAATTTTCGAAAGAAAGACTTATAAAGAAGAAAGAAAAATATTTTTGGAATTTGATTTATTTTATTTTTCTAATTTTTTCCGAAAGGACTTCTATATAAGAAAGAAAAATATTTTTTGGGTTTTGATGTTTTGTTGTTTTTTTGGATTTTTGGGAGAAAGACTTTCTAAAAATAATGTAGAAAATATTTTTTTTTTGGATTTTGTTTTCTTTTTCTAATAAAAGACTCCTACAAATAAAATATTTTTTTGGTTTAAATATTTTCTTATTTTTTATATATTTTTTGGGATTTTCTAAAAAAAAAGACTCCTAAAGAAGGAATTAAAGAAAAATATTTTTGGATTTTTTAAAAAATGGAGGCCGGAACTGATTAGGTTTGCCTACGTATCTCACATCCGGTGAGAATCAGACCCGCGTAGTTTTGCCATTTTGATGCACAGAAAAATATGATTTGTTTTGAAATAATTTTCTCTTTTTATTCTTGAAATTTTGACAGAGTAATAGGGTTTTATTTTTGAATACCGGGATTGTCAAAACCAGGCGTTTTTCTATCCTACCTCACTCTTTGATTTTTCTCTTCTATTTTTTTTGATTTTTTTTCTAACTCAAGAAGCCGGTCAACATACAAGCCAAGCAAATTAATGCACAAGTAGCACGTAAAGAATGCATCAGGATGGTCCTTTAATTTTGGGTACACCTATCCTAAACGGACCCAACCCCTGTGTTGAGTCCCCTAAGTCAAATGCACGTGATGCAAGCAAACGTACCTAATAGGGATCCGGCATGAGGCTGTGTTATTCTAAGTTTAAATCCTGAGTGTATTGTTCTAGACCTGGCTTACCCGAGCGGACAACTCGAGCCGAGGGGGGCAGCGTACCGGGAATACAGAAGCTTCACCGGCTTTGCAACTTGTCCGAACCTCGTTAGCGTACGCTTCCCAGAAAATTTAGAAGACTCAGAGAGAAGAAAGGTTTTCGTAACAGTTTTATATACAGTTCAAACAATATCAAAGCGGTAAAAAATGGCATTTAACACATTAGGCTCAAACACGTAAAAATCAGATAATAAACAAAAGCCAACTATAACAGTTATTCTAAGCTCGAATTCTGAACCCTGAACCAAAAGTTCTGGGTTCTTTTCCCCAGCAGAGTCGCCAGAGCTGTCACACCTCCTTTTTCCTGGGGGAATGGGGATAAGGGAGTTTTTCCAATTAAAGTGACATTAATCGAAATGGGATTATTTATTTATTTCAGAGTCGTCACTTGGAATAATTTATGGTGTCCCAAGTCACCGATTTATTTTAAATCCCAAATCGAGGAAATTTGACTCTATTTTTACGGTCCGCGAACACAGAAGACCGAGTAAAGAGTTCTGTTAACTCGGGAGAAGGTGTGAGGCACTTTCGAGCTCCGTGGTTTTAGCACGGTCGCTTAACGATTAATACTTGGCCTAATTATATGATTTATTACATATTTAAAGCTTATTGTGCATTTTAACCTTTTAAACCGCTTTTAGTATTTATAGAAATTATTTGAACAAGTCATGATGTCGCGCGCTCGTTTGTTTTTGTACACATTGCGAATCGCGCCACGTGAAACGCACCCGCGATTTACAACATGTTTATTTTTATTATTATTTGAAGTTATAGTCGAGTCACGTGAAACGCACACTCGAATTGGGATTTACGTATCGTGACCATGACACGGGAACCGTACCCATAGTCACGATAATTTATTATTAATCGCGCCAACTAACGCGTGTTCAGAATTTGTTTAATTACTTCCTAACACTTGAGGTAATTTGCAACTTATTTATGGAGGAGTGGATAATACTAAATAATTCTCAAATACGCTCAGCTGCTCCATTTTGAGCATTTCTGAGATATGAAGACACTTTGCATGCGATTCTGTCTTCCTAAATCACCCTACGAAACAAAAGCGACCCATCTTATCTTCTACAAAAAATGCCAAACACCTAACTTTTCACTATCGTGCTCAGACAGATAATAACGTTAAAACCAATAATCACCGATGACTGAGTGGAGCACACACGGTCAAGCATGAGAAGTAACGAAATACTTTGTGACCCATTTGCTCCAACAATTCATATTACTAGAATTTATCCTACTTCAATTCTTGAGTACTTTTCTGCATAAGTATTCTTACCCAATAAATACAATTAGGAATAAATCCAACAGACAATCTATAACTAAACATTTATCAAATGAATTTCAAGTAATAAGTGAACTAGGCACAAATAAGCATAGTAGAGAGATTAATTAAAGTAAGTACTGAAATAATGTCAAATTAGGAGGAGAAAGAGAAATGGACCTCAATCAAGGTAGGAACTTCTCCTTAACATATTTCAATTGATTTTATCTCAAACTTAATAAATGAAACAACACCTTCTTATCACTACACATTGATTTTAAATTCACAAAGAAACTAAAAGTATGCATCTGATCCAACAGGCTCGAAAATCACAACAACTGATAAGGGAAATTAAACCACCAGCAAGTCATCAAAACAATTACACACAGAATATTACAATAAAATTCACATCGAACAAAACCAACAATAAATATACCACTTGTATTAAATCTGAACTTTGAGTTTTACAACAAGAAAATCGCAAAGCAAACAAACATACCTGGAAATCACGGATTGCTTAAAATGCCAACTAAGGGCTAAGAGAACGAAGATGAAGCTCAGCAAATCAGCAGTACAGCAGCAAACAACAACGATTTCTAACGCCGGAAATTCCGTCGGAAATGATTGACCAGCCCTTTTTTTGTTGATGAAATGGAGTAACTAATGCTGAAAATTGTCTAGGCGATGTTTGTGAGTATGTCACTCGATTTTCAGGCGCATGGATTGCAGGAGTTGCTGTGAGTGATTTTTGACGTGTGAAGTGGTGATTGCTTGAATTTTCTCTAAGAATAACAATGAAGGAAAGTGATTCTCTCTTTGTTTTCCGTCTCTCTGTGTGTGTAGGGTGGTGTTGAAGGGTGAGAGGAGAGTGTGAGGGATCAGATGTGATGAGACAGTGAGGAGGGAGGGGGGCGGCGACTGACTAGGGTTAGTCTTTGGGGGAGATCTGTTCTTTATCTCTGATCTTGAGAATCCAAGGGGAGGGTGAAATTAGGTCTATTTTAGAGATGAAGAGGGAATATTGAGCTGGCGGGTAGTGGGCTGGGGCGAATGAAAAGAAAATGGGGCACTAGAAGCACCTGGCCCAAAGCTGTAATGAGACCCCATAGCCTTCTCTTTTCTTTCTTTGTATTTTGCAAGACTAATCAATTTATTTAACATTTCTAATTCCAACTAATTTGTAAAATTAACCTAATGACCTATTTTTCTACAATTAACTAATTCATTTAGCTAACCAATGCATGTAGATTTACTAATGTATTTTTTGGTATTTCAGTGTTTTACAAATGCAATTGATTATGCAATTAAAATCTAAAAAATGTAAAAATTAAAAATATTTTTGTATTTTCTTTAGGATTTAAAATGCAACTTAAAAATGCATCAAACATGAATACGTACAAAGCAAACTAAGTAAAAATATAGAAAAATAATTTAAAGCTATTTTTTGAATTTTTTTAGGAGTAATTTTATGTTAGGGCAAAAATTAGGTGCTCACACCTGCAGCAGGACATATCGGCTTTATTATTATATGGATCGGGGTTGCCCGCCTGTAGCAGGCCATATCGGCTTTATATCACTCTTGGGCTGAAGGAGCCCCTCCGGAGTCTGCGCCCCCCACCGTGAGCGTAGATGATTTGTATTGAGGGGTGGATCTTCCCTGGACATAGATCTTGTCCGACGCATTTATATTGAGAGATGGATCTTCCGTGGACATAGATCTTGTCCGAAGTATTTTTATTAAGGGATGGATCTTCCCTGGACATGAATCTTATCCGAAGCATTTATATTGAGGGATGGATCTTCCATGGGCATGGATCTTGCCCGAAGCATTTATATTGAGGGATGGATCTTCCCTGGGCATGGATCTTGCCCGAATTATTTATATTGAGGGGTGGATCTTCCCTGGGCATGGATCTTGCCCGAATTATTTATATTGAGGGATGGATCTTCCCTGGACATGGATCTTGTCCGAATCATTTATATTGGGGATGGATTTTCCCCTGGGCTGGATTGGCCTTATGCAGTACTGAGTGACTGACTATCAGTCGATGTGTATATATATATGGGATGAATCTTCCCTGGGCTGGATTGGCCATATACAGTACTAAGTGATTGAGTATTTTAAGATTTGAGTATACGAGGTTTCCACTGAAGTGCATCGCATACAGTATGTACATTGGCATATAGATATAGAGATGTCATATTCCTCATATCATTTAGAATTTAGCAATTTTACTTGTACTGAGTTTAACTTTTGAACTTCAAAGCATGCCTATATTTATGAACTGTTATTTTATATTGGACTATACATGTTGAGCTCGTCACTACTTTCAGCCCAAACGTTAGTCTTGTTACTTATTGAGTACATGGGGTCGGTTGTACTCATACTACACCTCTACACCTTACATGCAGATTTCAGATACTGATGTAGCTACATACGGCGAGAGCTGGATCTGAAGATGTACCTGCGTCCCGATTATTATTGCCTCTTGTTCATGGTAGCTTTAGAATTTTAATATGCTCATGTATAATTCAAGCAGATGACATATTTTTATTACATACCAGCTTTGTAAATTATGAATCTTAGAAGCTCATGATTTGTACTATCAGTCCTTGGGGAGTATATTAGACTATTAGGGTCAGTTAAATATTAATTGAAACGGATTGTGTTATTTGGCTTACCTAGCGGGTGAGATTTGGTGTCATCACGGCTAGTTGGATTTTGGGTCGTGACAAGGTGGTATCAGAGACCTAGGTTCATAGGTTCTACAAGTCATGAGGAAGTGTCTAGTAGAGTCTTACGGATCGGTATGATGACGTCCATATTTATCTTCGAGAGGCTACATGGCATTTAGGATAATTTCCCATCTTTCTTTCTTTATCGTACAGAATTGATTCAGCTTGAAGCATAACTTTTTGAATTTATTCCACGCATTCGTGTGCGCATGTGAGCGCTCGGTATCAATTGTGCATCGCTGGCTTGTGATTCTATGAACGAGGTTTGAGATGTGTATTCTGTGTTTTGGTTATGGGCCAGTCTGGAGGACTTAAGGCCAGGTTTAGACCACAGCTTAGGCTCGGTAGCTTCTATTATGTGAACTTGTACATTTGGACTCATATGTCCGGTAATGTCCCTATGAGTGGAATTTGTTGCTCGATGAGTAGTTGAATAGCTATATGATAAGTATGATGTGACTGCGAGATGTGTTCAGGTGGTCTGAATGTGACGAGAAGTGTTTCCTTGAGATGTAAAAGAAAAAACAAAAAAAGGGCCATTGGGTGCTTGATTCCGTTTTGATGTATAGTCTCGAGTTTTGAGTGTGTTGAAGAAACTTTCACGTTGTTAAATTGTGGGGCAAATTAAATTCTCATGTCTTGTGGTGAGTTCAGACCCAGGAAGATTAAGTGATTGCGTAGTAATTATGGCTGTGAAAGGGTATAGCAAGATGCCAATTTGAGGCTATACAGGTGGGTTGTCTCCTACAGAGTAACCTACGTAGGTGTGTCCCTTATAATATTGAGTGGGGAGTTTCTTTTCTACCAGCGGGGTATACGTGTTGAGATTTGAATTTGATTCTTGTTGAGAAAGTTGACTTGACTGTCAAGAGAATTAATGCGAGATTAGCGGATGATTGAGTTATTTTATGGGTGGTATTGCATGAGCTTGAGAAGAATTTTTGTTGAACTGACTGCAGTATTATGGCAGAAATAGGGTATGAATATTGTGAGTTATCGAGTATTTTAATCTATGGCTTTGAGCCAAGTGGGGGAGCCTGCTATTGACAATTCAATTTCATGGTTATATGTTAAATTTTAGTTTTGGTCTGAGACATACTTGTGGACCAGTTATGACTGCAGAGGTTGAGATCGAGGATGACTCGAGTAAGGAAATTCCTGGATACAGGTTACATTGCACTTAATGAAAATATAAAAATTATGGAATGATTAAGTTGTTATTTTGAAGAATGTAGTGCACACGAAGTATGAATTTGATTGGTCGTGTTAAGGCAAGGTTACTTCTTTGAGGGTTGATTGTGCTTAAGGAGCACGTGTCTTTCGGCCCGTTTGGACAGAGCAATTTAGATCTGAGCAGAGTGGATGACTTTCAAAAGGGTTCTAACTGATTCAAAATTTATATATAGCAATTGAGAATTTTTTCAGACTTGTGTACAGATGGAATCTGAGATTTACATTTGATGGTGCTGGGACTTGTGGTAATTTTGTATGACTATGGATTCTATGTTATAGTATAAGAAAGGAAAAAGGAACAATTTTAAATCCAAATAAGATATTTTCAGAGTAAGTATTTCGGTTGTGGTATTATGGGGGTTAATTATGATGTGATAAGACTTTACAGATGTTTTGGTGGAAATATTCTTGGGTTTGGTGACCTGCGTGGCTTGGTCAAGTTAGAGGAATTCAGTTCTGATAGCTTGGCTATGTGCAAATTGATTGCATAGTGTTCTTGATGGTTTCTACCATGGTTTGAGCCGGATATATTCTACCGGTATGGGGAACATGTTGTGTATTGTGATTCCTCCTGGAAAGAAATAAGAGAAAAGTTTCTAACTAACCGGGTATGTAATTTGCTGGTGACTCAGAGTTTATAATGAGATTCTCGTACTTTTCACATGATAGATTTAGTGTGTTGTACGAGATTTAGATTTACATGTACAAGGTGGTAGTTCATTCTTGAAAGGAAGATCACGAATTTTGGACAGAATGGTCAGTTTTAGATATTTAGATGAATGTTATAACAGCTCAGTAATCCTTAAGAAGGGTACACATTTCAAAAGGCGCATTGTGTTTTGACTTACGGATGTTCATTGGTATTGCGGTACTCACCTGGTTGATACACTACTGGTTTTCGAATTTTTGCTATGTGGCACAGAAGAATTATTGAAGTATTCCTCGCGAGGTGATCATGCGTGAAAGATGTGTTAGTCATTCGAGTGCTGAAGTTAGAATCGGTTATGGTGATTTATGTATTCTATGAATGTGGAGACTGGGAGTTCTCAAAAGCAAATTGTTTCAGGGTTGCGGCATGTTTGAGGTGAGTATTTTATTTAAACTCAGTGGAGGCACTAGTTGCGTAAATTATTTGTGATAGTTACGCGCTACGAGTACGTATATATGTGAGGTTTTGAGCCCATGTATGGGTATCAAGGCAAGTATTCCTACTCGAAAGAATGCTTAGGCTATGATATGCCTAGAGTTGACTGTTAAGCATAAAGTTATAATGTTTCTCGTATTCGTACCTTTGTTGAGAACTATCTGGGCTATAGTTGAGGTTACAAAGAGGCTAATTCCCTGAATAAACTGGGTAGTTACTATTTCTGTGTTAACTTACTAATTTGAGTTGTGATAGTTCACTTTGCACATGCCTACTCTATCGCGTGTTATTTATACCATTCCAGGAGCATGTAAATCTTATTTAATTTATCATATACATGTGTACTTATTTGATTGCTCTTGTATGATATGCTTAGACTGGAGTCCTGTGACTATGCCAGGCAGATTATATTATTGGCACGTGAGTTGTCCGTGCGGGTGATATTAATGTGAGCTCTAGAAGAGCTGGTTACCGTTATTAGATTCATGTCTCTTGATTTTACTATATATGATGAGCTTAAAGCATTTCAGTTGTGGTGGTGATTGTTGAACTTGTAATACGGTTCTCTTCTTTGAGACATTTTTCCATTTTGGGTACACGGATTGCGCAGTTGTGGCTTGAGTTGTATTGGTGTGGCATGTCTATGGGATATTTGTGTTTAATAATATATGTTCATTGGACCTAGAATGGGTACTATCAGATTTTATTACGGTGTATTAGGAGGATAATATTGAAAGTCGTCCTAAAAAGTGATTATGGTTCTGGTTGGGGCGAGAGAGCTTCATGACTTGTTGATCTGATAAGGGGTTATAAGATTCTACGTGTTTCTTTCATTATCAGCAGTGCACGAAGGTTTTGGAACGAGGTTTTTTTTGATATGGGGTTTAATACCAATATCGGGTTGGTTTTGAGTAGTTATTGTGATCGAGAATAGTGTTGCGAGTATGCGAGTTGTGTAGTATGTTATGCGTTTATATCTAGGGTTATGGTTATGGCTTGATATAGTGTGTTCAGACTTATACAATGTGTAGATGTGAGATTCGTGTCTTGAAAAGAATTCAGGATGTTGGAAATTTGGGTTCTAACTTTTACGGACTAAAGTTAAACTAATGATCTTTAATTATGTTGTATTTTCAGGCCTATATGGAATAGGGTGGCGTGGGATCACCTTCGGGTATATGCGTGGTAAGGTGGAATAGTGATTTGATGGCTTGGAAACAACTCTTGGCATGTTCGAGGACGAACGTATGTTTAAGTGGGGAAGAATTAACGACCCGATCGGTTATTTTGGGCATTTACGCTCCTTTCTACTATTTGAAGTCTTGAATAGCTTCATACGATATATTTTGACTTGTGTGAATTGTCGATTTTGGTTTTCAAGTATTTCGGAGTTGGTTTGGAAGAATGAAATGACCAGCTTAAAGTTTAAGTTGAAAAGGTTGATCGGGGGCCTCGGGTGTGTTTCGGGTATGTTTCGGGTGTTATCGGATCATTTTGGGCTACTTTGTTGCTGGATTTCTAATGTCTGGTGTTGTTCTTCGCATTCGCGAAGAAGGATTTTGCTGCTGAGACTTTGTTCTTCGCGTTCGCGAAGAAGCAATTCCTGTTGTCCGTCGTCTGATTTTGGAAGCTTATATCTCACAATATATAAGGAATATAGAGATGATCCAAAAATAAAAGTTGTAGTCCTTGGTGTCTAGTTTTAAGAAAGTTAAACCATTTATCATTTGGAATTGTGCACCAAAGGATATGGTGGATACACTACAGGCTGTATGGGAAGAGTTTTGAAATCTCTTATGCACAGGTCTGACTTTGGAAGCTTATATTTTGAAATATATAAGGAACAGGGAGATGATCAACAAATGAAAGTTATATCCCTTGATGTCTAATTTCCAGAAAGTTAAACAATTTTTTATTTGGAGTTTTGTACAAAAGGTTATGACCATTATACTAGAGGTTGTCTGAGAAGAGTTTGGAAATGGCTTTTGAGAATTTTGTTCATCGCGAACGCGAAGAAGGAAGTCGGGGCAGTGTTATAAGTCCTCTATTTCGGACCTTTGAGCCAATATTTTACCACAAAACTTAGGGTAAGCATTCTTGACTCACTTGTGATTATATTTCATAGAGTAATCTTCATTTTCGGCGTTAGATTATTGATTTTTCAAGAAGAAATTTCTATAATTTCATAAAACGAATTTTCGAGTTTTGAATACCGATTCGGAGTCGGATTTGAATGAAATTAGTATGTTTGAACTCGTAATTGAATGAGTTATTGAATTTTGTGAGTTTCGTCGGATTCCGTGACGTGGGCCCCACTGTCAACTTTTCGAGCGAAGTTGGGAATTTTCATAAATTATTAATTTGTAAGCATTCGAGTAAATTGTGATTTATTTGCACATTATTTGAATAGATACAGATCGTTTGACTTGAATTGAGGAGATATGAAGGCGTATGACGGTTGATACGCGCGAAATGAAATTTCCGGACTATTGTTTAGCCTGCTCGGCATTGGATTCGACTTATTCGAGGTAAGTAACATTTCTAAACTTGGTTCTGAGGGTATGAATCTCCAAATTTTGTGTTATATAAATTGTTTAGAAGTGACGCACATGAGAGGTGACGGGCGCGTGGGCGTGCACCATAGAAATATTAACTTGAATAAATTATGTGGATTTGTAAAATTAAAGAATCATGTTATTATCCGCATATCCTCCACGTGCTAGAGAAATTATCCGCATATCCTCCACGTGCTAGAGAAATTGAGCTGAGACACGTATTAAAAATTGTGTTTAGGCTACGTGCCGATATTTTTAGGACCCATAGGGTCGTATTGCTGTTGAATTTAATTATTTTTTTAAAATGTACATTTCATACTCAGTCATGTTCATTCATTGTGATGATATTTATGTGATCAAGGTTGCCCGCCTGCAGCAGGTCATATTGGCTTTATATATATTATTATTATATGGATCGGGGCTGCCCGCCTGCAGCAAGCCATATCGTCTTTATGGATCGGGGTTGCCCGCCTGCAGCAGGTCATATCGGCTTTATATCATGCTTTGGCTGAAGGAGCCCCTCCGGAGTCTGCACCCCCCACAGTGAGCGTAGATGATTTATATTGAGGGATGGAACTTCCCTGGACATGGATCTTGTCCCAAGCATTTATATTGAGGGATGGATCTTCCCTGGACATGGATCTTATCCGAAGCATTAATATTGAGTGATGGATCTTCCCTGGATATAGATCTTGTCCGAAGCATTTATATTGAGGGATGGATCTTTCCTGGGCATGGATCTTGCTCGAAGCATTTATATTGAGGGATGGATCTTCCCTGGGCATAGATCTTGCCCGAATCATTTATATTGAGGGATGGATCTTCCTTGGGCATGGATCTTGCCCGAATCATTTATATTGAGGGATGGATCTTCCCTGGACATGGATCTTGTCCGAATTATTTATATTAGGGATGAATCTTCCCTTGGGCTGGATTGGCCTTATACAATACTGAGTGACTGACTATCAGTCGATGTGTATATATATATATGGGATGAATCTTCCCTGGGCTGGATTGGCCATATACAGTACTGAGTGATTGAGTATTTTGAGATTTGAGTATACGAGGTTTCCACTGAAGTGCATCACATACAGTATGTACCAATACTGTATGTGATCTCTATATAGATATAGAGATGTCATATTCCTCATATCATTTAGAATTAAGCTATTTTACTTGTACTGAGTTTAACTGTTGAACTCCAAAGCATGCCTGCATTTCTGTACTGTTATTTTATATGGGATTATACCTATTGAGCTCGTCACTACTTTCAGCCCAAATGTTAGTCTTGTTACTTATTAAGTACATGGGGTCGGTTGTACTCATACTACACTTATGCACCTTGCGTGCAGATTTCGGATGTTGATGTAGCTGCGTACGACGAGAGTTGGATCTGAAGATATACCTACGTCCCAGTTATTGCTGCCTCTTGTTCATGGTAGCTTTAGAATTTTAATCTGCTCATGTATAATTCAAGCATATGACATATTTTTATTTCACACCAGTTTTGTAAATTCTGAATCTTAGAAGCTCATGATTTGTTCTACCAGTTCTTGGGGAGTATATTAGAGTCAGTTAAATATTAATTGAATCGGATTGTGTTATTTGGCTTAGATTGCTCTCAGAATTGTTAAAATTACAATTTGTGTATACCTTTCTTATACAAGTGTAGTTATTCATTGACGGTATGTTAAAATACAAAAATAATTAATCTGAGATGTGCTGTAAAATTTGCTCAGAATATTTAATGTCCATGTTTACGACTTTATAATTATGATTTATTTTATTTATTACTCCATACTAGAATTCATGTAGGCTTCATCCTCATATTAGCAACTATTATAAATTTTGGAAGGCATCTTTGGTTCATTTAATGCTTGTAGAAGATTCTTTGTAAAACTGTAGTTTGCTTAATCCCATACTAGAAATCCTGTTATAGAAAAACTTCACATTTGGATATCATGACATAGAGATTTTAATTACTATTTCTTTCTTGGTGATTCGTTTAACATGGCTCAAAGTACTTTCCTGGTTTAGTATCTTATAGGAATTTGCAACCTAGTGTTCTGCATTTTCAAATACAGATGAACTTTTGCAAGGTTGTTATATTATTTGTAACAAGTGATGTTGATGAAGTAAAAACTGGAGTAGCAGAATGGCTATAGAATGAAACGTTTATGTATTAGTTTTCTAATTCTTCTTTCTCCAATTAATTCGGCTCATATGTTGAGTTTGAGTTATCTTTCGTGGATAGAACGGTGAAGCAAAATTATTGTTTGAAGAATCAGGAGAGACACTTGACCCTCATTCTGGTCACTTTTTGTTGAACCAAATTATTTTGGAACAGTCGAGTTTAAACAGGGAGATATACCAAAGTACAATTGATAGTATGATCGCTGGAAGAACGAAAATAAAGTTGGTCAAAGAGTATATCTTTTGACTTTCATAAAAGATCTTAAGGTTACACGAGAATGTTATTTTTCGCTAGATTTATAATTTATAATTTAATTAAATATTTTTTGAAAATGTATGCATTAACTATTTTTAATATTTTTCAAAAAATAATATAAAGTACACGTGCAACGCACGCAAATACAAATATATATATTAACTAAAAAAATTCGATATCCAAAATGTCCAAGGTCAAATGATCGAGATGAAATAAAATGCAAATACAAATTCGATACTCCTATACTGTTTCAATTTCAGACAAGACTTTGTGTATGTACTATGTAGTAACTTTTTACATTGATTTTCAGTATAAAAACTAAACCTTTTTTCAATAAAGCAAAAGAGACCAACACGAACAAAAAGATTTCAGTGAGTAAGAAAGACATATAGAACAACCTTCTTAATTTCCCAAGAATTTGCTCCAAGGAGAGCACAGTATTGGGTAGATGTTATTTCAACCTCTTAAAAAACTTACCAGTGACAATTACACCTTCATCTATGGACTCGAGAAATATTCACATAGCCACATATATTATGGACTGCGAGTTATATTAATTATATTACTACACGTTATATTCAATCTAGCGAACCAAAAGAAAAAGAAAGAAAAATAACTAAATATCAATTCTTCAAATATTAAATAGCATCTAGTTATGGTTGGTGATTACTTGGCGTTAATCTGATGAATGATCTTCTGAAAAGTGCATTCATCACAAGGCAAAACAATTCCTTTGGGACTCTGAAATCCAAACTCCTGAGCAGCTTCTTCTAGTAACTTCTGGAAATGAGGGTTCTTCAAGTAAGATATGTGAAGAACAAATCTCCTCAGTTCTTCCCCCACGTAAACCACAAAGTGACCCTTTGGAGTTTTTTCCCTCACTTCTTCATCTCCATATTGTGTTGTCTTCCCCATACTTATCTGTAACAAGTTTCTTGAGTAATTTAGATTGAAGCACATGTGTGCCAAATTATTAAAGGGGTTGGCCTATATATATAGAGAACATGAGAGTAACGACATTTTCAAAGTCTTCGGAAAGGCTGCGGTAAAGATTACAGTTTGTATATTTTTCGAGAGAGTTGACACTTGACAGTGTGAATTATTTTGTGATGTATCTCATTGTAATTATAAGTTGGATTCTTTTGGGGGTAATTGGTATATCGTGTGACCTTTAGTGTCAATGGCTGCTGTTATTTCTCAGGAGAAATGATGTGTAGCAGGGAAATTTCCCCTGTATAACATGGGCTTCATTACGCTATACTCTATACTCATTTAGGCATTTATATACGGTCACATGTTATTTTTCATCTGTACTTTTATTTGGCTATACATATATATTATACATGACATAATCTCTCTGTTTCTTTTCCTTTTTATAATTTGACTTTTTAACGTTCACATCCCAGTACAGTAACAGTGTTATATATACATAAATAAATATATATATATATATATATATATATATATATATATATATATATATATATATATATGTGTGTGTACAGTCAGATCTCTCTATAACAGCATCCCTATATAATAGTCATTCACTATATAAAGCCAAGTTTTCTTGGAACCGATCTTTTATATATGTTATATTATATTATATGTCATCTATATATAATAGCACTTCACTATAGTATCCAAAAAATATTGGAACAAACGCGGTTATTATAGAGAGATCTGATTGTATTTGATTCATTGATCTCGGTGTGAATCTGCCTCCATATGCAGTATAAAAAATGAGATCACGTGCTCAACAAGGTAATAAGAGAGGATACTTCACAAAAACAAAAGGACACAGAAAAAGGGATCGGTGCCAAACTTGAAATGACTAAACATAAACGGATTTGCAATGAGAAAAAAGAGGAGAATTTAGTGGCTAACTAGTGTTTCTCTTGAAATAGGGACTTTTGGTTGCTAAGTATAAATCAGAGGGTACGCAATCCGTATGCAATCCAAATTACGCCAGAATGCCGTGCCTATAATATCCAAACTTGTACTTTTGTTTACCGGAAAAATCGGATAACTTTAGATTTTGTGTATGGTTCTAAGGATATGCGATACAATTCAATATAAACCGTGTAGAGAAATAGAGATACGTATATTCTTGACTATGAGAATGCAAATAGTGGACAATAAGAATGAATGAGATAAAGTAAAGCAAACACAAAGGGATATCTTTCAATTTGAAAAGTGATTTTTTTGTCTCTTCCCTTTAGCTTACAAAGATTCCCCTTTTATAGAAGAGGGTCATTACAAAAAACAATAAAATAAAACATATAGTCAAAGGCCCATGATGATTTGTCTCTTCCTTGATTCCCGCCAAGATTCTCTCTCTTGGTGCGATCGCAACGGCTCTTGTCTGTGAGCTCGATACTGGCTCGAGCTCGTTAATGGGTCGGGCCTTTCGGTCTTGGCTCGAGTCCGACCTTCGAGATGGCCGTCGCGTATTTCCGACCTCGAATCAGTGCCTTGCGGATCGATTCGGCCACGGGCTCGATAGAGTTATCGAGCCGACTCCTCGATCGACCTTCGGGCTCGAGGCTCGTTAGTACCGACTTCGGAGCTCACTCCCAAAAATCTCATTCCGACTTTTTAATAATCGAACTCGATCGAATGTAGGAAGGTCGAAATCTATTTCGACCGTATACAACTTTCAAGAAAATGAAACAAATGTTACTCATTGGCTCATTGCTAATTGCAGTCATCAGTCGGTAGAAATTGGAGTTGCAGCTCATTTGTCCTATAATATTAAGATATGTAAGGAGATAGCAGTTCACACGTATCCTCAATATTCAATTTGGAAAACATTAACGTAACACCTCCTCTCAAACGTTCAGAACTAGGTAATGGTCACCGTTGGACGCTCAATCATCCACCTCTCCAACTTAAACTCTAGAATATTCATATTAGTTGAGGATACGTAATGGTCAACCGAACACAAATGGGGCACTCATTCAGCGTGTTAATTCTTGTTTTTGAGTCAAAAAAAAATTTCACGGCTATATCTTTTTAGGTTTCCCTTCTCTTGCTGATTCTTCTGTTCCTTTTCTTTTGTAATTTGATCGTTAATTTCTTTTTACTATGTACAGTTGATATATATATATATAGCATGCACCTCTATAACAGTTGAGCACTCTTAATTTTTAAAGTATTGAGTCGTACCCAGAATCATATATAGAGACAATTAATATCTCACTAAATTAGTCAATGATTATTATGGCCGTGGTTTATCTGGATTATCATAATCTTAGACGATCCATAAATAAAATTATTTAATTAGAAGGGAGAAAAAAGAAACCATGCATGTTCCTCACCCTAAACAATTTGACTGCTTGCTGTGCCGAATTAAGCAAACCAAACTAAGATGAGAAACGTGGACTTTCTGTTACCTATATTTCCACTTGTGGGTTAGGGTTCTCGAAGAAGAAGAAAAAAAGTACACAAGAGAAAAGAGTAATCGGATTAGGGCCAAATATACCTATAACGTTTGGCTAGTGGTTTACGTTCACCTATTGGTCTAAAAATACAAACAACCTTATATTCTGATCTAAAATTACCTTTGCCACTGAATTTTTTGTGGTCTCTTTTTTAGTGTGTTGGCAGTACGTAATTGGGCCACGTGGTGGCTCCCTTGTCCATATCAAATTTAACCAACTCCAGTGGCATTCCAGACTGAATTGAATTATACCCACCCCGTTTGTTAGACCTTGTTAGACCTACCCCAACTGTAAAAAGCTGATTTGAGATCAAGGTCATGTACCGAAGCAGCCATTCAACAACACTTCCAATACAATCAAAGCTGATGATCCAACCAACTCATCATCTCTCATCTCAAACCTCAACCAAGCTGACAAAACCACCCTTGAATACACATCAACCGCATGTTGACGAACCGATTTAGCTGAGAATTTTTGGATTCTAAAACCCTGTTGAAAAAAAGACAAGTTGGGGTTCAATATATACTAATCGGTCACTTAGGTTCTTTTGTTCAAAGCCTGATTTGGGGTTATTTGTTGGAATTTCTTGATATTGTTTGTTTGGGTAATTGTTTGGTGAGCTGAAAGATTGAACTTAATAGCTATATCACGAATTTGGGGTTGAATTTTAGTACTCATTTTTGGGTTTTCCTGAATAACGGATTGTGTGTTTGTGGAAGTGCAAGTTTACAAAAAAAACAAAATGAGATTGCTTGATGTTGAAATTCTCCTGGTTTGCTATTGATTTGGAGACTACTTGTGAATACCCATTGTCTTGTTGAGTGAAAAACTTGGAGAAAAACAGTCCACTATTGAAGAACCCCTTGGAGCTTCGCTTGAAAAAACTTTCAACTCTGAAATTTGTTTCTCAAAATTGATTGGGTGTTGCTGGGAATTAATTGCTGAACCTTGATATGGAGTTTGGTTGGAACAAGAATTTGGAGCTCCGCTTGAAAAACTTCAGCCATTGACTTTTTTTTTATATATTTTTATTTAGAAAAAGAGATGGAAATGGAGGAGAAAGGGATAGGAGCTGGGGTTAAGGTTAAAAACTTCAGTGGGTTGATCAAATAAATGGGGCGGGTTTAAATCTGAAGCAGGTTAAATTTGATCCGGACAACGGAGCCACGTGGCCCAATTACGTGTTGCCAACACGTTAAAAAAGGGACTACCGAAATTTCTGTCGGTCGCAAGGGTACTTTTAAACCAGAAGATAACGTTGTATGAATTTTTGAATAAATAGATAGACGGAACGCAAAAGTAAACCCTTTAAAAACGATTGGGATATTTTTGGCCTTGTGAGAAAATTAAAAGATGAAGACAATGAAGTGGTTCCAGTTTAATTTCTTTTGCCCCATATTTACTCATTAAGAAACGAGGCAAAGAAACTTTCTTTTGATAAATTATCTTCTCATGTCCAAACATATACAACTGATCTTCTGGTCAAAATTCCTGTTAACAACGGAGCAGTTTTGTGAGCTTTTACACTCTTGAGAAAACAAAATGATGAGCACCGCGCGTACAATACAGTCATATATCTCCGTGATTGTTCTGATATTTTTCGAATACTACAGTAAAGTGTTATTATAAATGACATATAAATATATGACATAACATAAAAGATTGGTTCCGAAAAAATTAAATTTTTATAGTAAATAGCTATTATATAAGAATGAAAGGTATGACTATACATGATTGGCTTTACCAAAGTGGCAGAAAACAGTTACTATAGAATGCTTTGTTTTGTTCGCAGTGATTAAGAGCTAGGATGAGAAGGTATATATTAGGACGACTTACTTTTAGAGGCGAAACTAATATATTCTATATGTAAATCGATTAAATTTAATGACTTCAACTTTTATAGTTTTATTGATCTATCCGTTATCCTTTCAAATAATAAATATATAAATTAAGATGTACTGAAATTTAATATCACATATAATACTTATGCTCCGTGTCAAAAAATATATGGTTCACCATTAACCATTTGGTCTATCGGCCTCCGGTTATTTTGCTCATCTTGCATTTGGGAACAAAAACGAAAAGAAAGATTTGTTTAATGTATAGCTACATGTGACCTGGCCTGAAAAAGTGAAGCCAGGCTTGTGCAAATGTATAAATACTGTGTCATTAGTTGAACAAGTCTCAAAAAACAATTGCATGTAATATGTATATATATGGTCAAATATCTGTGGGTGCAAATAGTGTTGCCATAATGGGCCAGTCAATCCCTGTGAGTTAGGCCCCGCTTGCCCATAAGAAATTTTTCATTTTTTTGGGAAAAATTTCACTTTTTTTTTTAAGTAGTGTGTCCATAAAATTTTCAAATTTCACTTGAAGTTCAATTTCGGAATTTTCGAAAATTTTTGAAAAACTTCAAAAAGTTATTTTTCAAAGTTTTCACTTCAACTTAGTCACAAAAGTTCAAAAACAGCTTCAAATTATATTCATGTCCAAATACAACTCTAATTTTCAAGGTCAAATACATATACAGCTCATTCAACTTGGTCCCATTTTTCATTTTGGCACTCTATCTCAACCTTGTTCTATTTTGGCCCTCCAACTCTATTTCTTATGTTTCATTTTAACACAAAAACTGAAACTAGTGCAAAAAAATATAGCGCGTGTGTATACACAAATCTGAGGTGTAATAAATATCCAATTAAATGTTGCTCATCCTTGTCAAACAATACTAAAATACCCGACCCGAATTTCTTGGTGTCCATGATACTTTCAGTTCAACTTGAAATCCACAAGAACAAATATCCATTCCATTATTAAAAAAAAAAAATAATAATTGAGACATGGATTCACTTCAAACTTCAAACTTATATGAAATAAAGGATGAAAAAACCAGGTGGCAACATTTAATTGGATATTTATTATACCTCATATTTGTGTATACACATGCGCTATATTTTTTTGCACTGATTTCAGCTTTTGTGTTAAAATAAAACATAATAAATAGAGTTGGAGTGCCAAAATGAAACAAGGTTGAGATAGAGTGCCAAAATAAAAAATGGAGTCAAGTTGAATGGGTTGTATATGTATTTGGCCAATTTTCAAATATCATTTTCACTTAAAAATTATTTTTCACTTTTTTTTTTCCGAAATTTTACAATTCTTATGTCCAAATGCCCACTTAGGCCGGTGAACCCGTGATTAGTATAGCATTTCAAGCCTAAGAAAAAGTGATTAGTATAAATTTATATGTATGTATTTAGAGTTTCGTGGCACATTACTTTATCAAGAGCAGATCACGCATGTCTGAAAAAGAAATATAATTAGCCTGAGAAACAGTGATTAGTATAAATTTATATGTATGTATTTAGAGATTCATGGCACATTATTTTCAGATCACGCATGTCTGAAAAAGAAATATAGTTGTAATTATTTATTTTTCTCTATTTTTTTCTTTTGACTCTTCTAATTGAGGATGGACCGTGAATATACAAGAGGAGAAATTTTTTAGTATGATTTGAGCCGCTGTAAACTTTAATTTCTCATGTAAATATTTCATAAGATGGACATTCTTTTTAATTCCACATACCAATTAATGCTAGGAAATTAGTGTGGGCATCACTTTTTGAGAGTTTAAGTTCATCACATAGATTAATGTTATATTTGTTGTCTCACTACGTCTTTGGGGTGAGGAATTGATAGTGTAAGTTCATCTAGAATCTCATTATTTTCTCTACTATATATAATTAACATAATAATTAATAATGTACTCTAAACAATTAATTGGGAAGATTTTTTCCCAATAACCAATAGAGTTTCAAGGAGCGGATATTAATTTGAATGTGTTATGACTCACCTCGCCCACTTTAATTCTATTTTCCTTCAATGCTCCTTTACATTTGTGATAAAATTTGATGATTGATGAGTTTTGTAAATCAATCGTTCCCGTTTAAAGAAATTTTGGTTAATTTTAATGATTAAATATTTTCTAAAGTAACATTACTTATTAACTCACGATTTATTCATTCCTTCGAAAATAGATGAGGATCATGTTTTTCAGTGCTCATCATCATCATCAGAAATCTGATTATTCAATAATTTGGCATTTATTTAAGATGAGATTGTTACGGAATAAAGGTCGTAAAGTAAATACAAGTATAGAAAGAAACTGATATATTATTCAAACTTCAAACCTATGTATATAATGAACTGAAATCTCCTCTATTTATAGAAGAAATTAAATTGTTGTGTAAGTTGCTTCAACAAGCTGCTGTGTAAGCTGCTACTGCACTAGATGTATATAATCTTCTACCAGGGGTAATATTTATCCATAACGGAGTACCGAAAGGATAAACTCATTACCAGATATAGATAATCTTCTACCGGGGGTGATGTTTATCCATAACAGAGTACCTAAAGGATAAGCTCATTGTACCAGATATAGATAATTTTCTACCGGGGTAATATTTATCTATAACGGAATAGCGAAAGGATAAGCTCATTGTACCAGATATAGATAATCTTCTACCGGGGGTGATGTTTATTCATAACGGAGTACCGAAAGGATAAGCTTCTTCAGGAGGCTTATTTCCAATAAAGTACTAAATAGATAAACATATTTACGGCGGAATCTCATATAGATAAGTTTCTTCAGGAAGCTTATTTACAACGGAGTACTAAATGAACATCCATAATATAATATATTTATAACACTCCCCCTTGGATGTTCATTTAAAAGATAATGTGCCTCATTATAACCTTACTAGGAAAAATCCCGTGGAAAAAAATTCTAGTGAAGGAAAAATAGTACACATATTTAGTAATACGCATAACTAGTTGTCTCATTAAAAACCTTATAAGGAAAACCCTATGGGGGAAACCTTAGTAAGGAAAAAAGAGTATAGCACATATTTTACTCCCCCTAATAAAAATCTTATTTTAAATATTTAAGTCTCTGCATTCCAATCTTGTATACTATCTTCTCAAAAGTTGAAGTTGGCAAAGATTTAGTGAATAAATCTGCCAGATTGTCACTTGAACAGATTTGTTGCACATCAATGTCACTATTTTTTTGAAGATCATGTGTGTAAAATTATTTTGGTAAAATGTGCTTCGTTCTATCTCCTTTTATAAATCCTCCATTTAATTGGGTTATGCATGCAGCATTGTCTTTGTATAAAATTGTGAATCTTTTATCACATTCCAAATCACATTTTCCTTGAATAAAATGAATCACTGATCTCAACCATACGCATTCCCTTCTTGCTTCATGAATAGCTATTATCTCATCATGATTTGAAGAAGTAGCAACAATAGATTGCTTTGTGGAGTGCCATGATATGACATTACCTCCACATGTAAACACATACCCGGTTTGAGATCGAGCTTTATGTGGATCAGATAAATAACCTGCATCTGCATAACCAACAAGATCTGTACTACCTTTGTTAGAATAAAATAAACCCATATCAAGTGTTCCTTTTAAATATCGTAATATATGTTTAATCTCGTTCCAATATCTCCGTGTAGGAGAAGAGTTATACCTTGCTAGTAAATTAACAGAAAATGCTATGTCAGGCCTTGTAGCATTAGCAAGATACATAAGTGCACCAATTGTACTAAGATAAAGTATTTCGGGACCAATGAGTTCCTCATCCTCTTTTGGAGGTCGGAACAAATCCTTATTCACTTCAGGTGATCGAACAAACATTGGTGTACTCAATGGGTGCGCTTTGTTCATGTAAAAGTATTTTAAGTCCCTTTCTGTATAGGCAGATTGATGGATAAAAGATCTCGTCTGCTAAATATTCAATTTGCAGATCAAGACAAAGTTTTGTCTTTCCAAGAACTTTCATCTCAATTCCTTCTTAAGATATTTAATTGCCTTTTGGAGCTCTTCTGGAGTTCCAACAAGATTTATGTCATCAATATAAACAACAAGTATAACAAATTCTGATGCCATTTTCTTTATAAAAATACATGGACAAATAACGTCATTTATGTAACCCTCTTTCAGCAAATATTCACTAACGCGATTATACCACATACGCCCAGATTGCTTTAAAACGTACAAAGATCTTTGTAATCTGATTGAATATATTTTCCGAGATTTTAAATTTGCTTCAGGCATTTTAAATCCTTCGTAGATTTTCATATAAATTTCATTATCAAGTGAACCGTATAGATAAGCTGTAACTACATCCATTAGATGTATTTCAAGCTTTTCATGTAGTGCTAAACTGATAAGATATCAAAATATTATGGCATCCATAACAGGTGAATATGTTTCATCAAAATCGACTCCAGGTCGTTGTGAGAATCCTTGTGTGACAAGGCGAGCTTTGAATCTTTTAATTTCATTTTTATCATTCCTTTTTCGCACAAAAACTCATTTATGACCAACTGGTTTTATACCAGTATGTGTTTGGACTACTGGTCCAAAGACCTCTCTTTTAGCAAGTGCGTTCAATTCTGATTGAATTGCCTCTTGCCATTTTGGCCAATCAAATCTTTGTCGACATACTTCGACAGATCGAGGTTCAAGATCCTCACTATCTTGCATAATGTTAAGTGCAATATTATATGCAAAAATATTATCCACCATTATTTCAAATCGATTTAAATTAATCCCTTCACCAGTAGAACTTATTAAAAGCTTCTCACTCACTTGAGTCTCGGGTTCATTGATTTCTTCAGGAATCTCAGAATTAATCAGATCTTGGGTCTCTTCAGGGGATGCCTTCATAGTATCGTTTTGATCATTTGTCGATTTTCTTTTTCGAGGATTTCAATCCTTAGAACCCAAAGGCCTACCACGTTTCAGGCATGCTTTAGGTTCACTAGCTCTCGTGCTAATAGATGGCCCTACTGAGACATCAATTCGGATAGGCACATTCTCTGTAGGGATATGTGACTTAGTTATTATTTTCAAATCAGTAAACACATATGGCCTTTTATTTGCTATATTTTATAAATGGATGATCTTTAGGACCTCTTGATTACATATAGGGATACGCGGATCAAAATGGGATAATGATGAAACTTTCCACATAATTTCTCTTTTGATTTCCTTTTTCTCTCCCCCTAATTATGGGAAATTTATTTCATCAAACCGACAATCTACAAATTGAGCAGTAAATAAATCTCCCATCAATGGTTCAAGATAGCGAATAATAGAGGGTGATTCAAACCCAATATATATTCCTAACCTTCTCTGCGGGCCTATCTTACTGCATTGTGGTGGTGCTACTGGTACATATACAACACATTCAAAAATTCGTAGATGGGCAATATTTGGTTCATGACCAAAAACTAATTGGGACGGAGAATATTTATTATAATGTGTCGGTCTGAGACGGATAAGTGATGTTGCATGCAAGATAGCATGGCCCCAAACAGTAGTGGCCAATTTTGTTTTCATAAGTAGTGGTCTTGCTATCAATTGTAGGCGTTTAATAAATGACTCTGCAAGGCCATTTTGAGTATGAACATAAGTTACAGGATGTTTAACTTTTATCCCAACTGATAGACAATAATCATTAAAAGCTTGAGATGAGAATTCTCCAGCATTATCAAGGCGAATAACCTTTATAGGATAATCTGGAAATTGTACCCTTAATCGAATTATTTGTGCTAATAGCTTTATAAACGCCAGGTTGTGAGATGATAGTAGGCACACATGAGACCATCTTGAAGGTGCATCTATTAGGACCATAAAATATCTAAACAGCCCACTTGATGGGTGAATAGGTCCACATATATCCCCATGTATACGTTCTAAAAAGGCATGGGATTCAATGCCAACCTTCATTGGTGATGGTCTAGTGATCATTTTGCCTTGATAACAAGCATCACAAGAAAATTCAATATTTGTAAGAATCTTCAGGTTCTTTAATGGATGCCCACTTGAATTTTCAGTAATTCGTCTTATCATTATTGATCCAGGATGGCACAAACGGCCATGCTAAAGCCCAAAAATATTTGAATCAGTAAACTTCTGGTTTACGATAGAGTGTGCTTCAACTGTACTAATTATTGAATAGTATAAGCCAGAAGATAAAGTTGGTAACTTTTCTACAATACACTTCTGGCCAGAAACATTCTTTGTAATACAAAGATATTCCATATTCATTTCATTTATTGTCTCAACATGATACCCATTTCGGCGGATATCTATAAAACTCAACAAGTTTCTTCGGGACTTGGAGGAAAATAATGCATTGTCTATTATAAGTTTTGTTCCCTTAGACAGAAATATAGTGGCTCTTCCGGAGCCTTCAATCAAATTTTATTACCAGAAATTGTTGAAACATTTGCTTTTTCCTTATGCAAATAAGAAATGTATTTCTGATCTTTGAATATGGCATGAGTTGTTCCACTATCAATTACACAAATATCTTCATGATTGATCTTTGATCCAAACATAATTTGAGGATTATCCATATTCTTCAAAATGACATAAATAAGATAAATATAATAGTAAATATCATTATCAAAGCATAACTTTTATTTATGTATAACAATTATATAACCATACTATCTACTACAAACAATAAAAATTAAAATATTTACATTTCTACAGATTCATCACCGATCACATGACTTGTTTCTCCTACCTCCAAATGCATGAAGTCTAAATTATCTTCAGAAATAAAATTTGCTTCAGCATTTTTCTCTATCTTTTTAGGGAGGCTTGATACAGCTCAATCAGGTGATTTGGTGTACGACAGATACGTGACCAGTGCCCTTTTCCTCCACATCTATAGCATATATTTTTTGCCTTTGCTGCTTGCACCGCTTCATGCTTTTGTTCCTTCCTTTTCCACTGTTGGTGGTGAGGAGGGTTCTTTGGTGCATTATTATTACCATGACTAGAGTTTCTTCCCCGACCACGGCCATAACCACGACTGGGGCCACGTCCTCTTCTACGCTTAGCTTGGTGGAAGTTCGTCTCATTCACTTCAGGGAATGGACAAGAACCATGTAACGACCCGACCGATCGTTTTGAGTATTACAACCCCGTTTTCCTATTTACTTCTCAAATTGTACTTTACATTTATTGTGTGAATTGCCGGGGGTAATTGGCTCGGGTCCATTGAGGTTTTGGAAGGAATTGGAACACTTAGTTCCAAGGTTTAAACTTAAGTTAAAATAGTGGCCGGATGCGGACTTATGTGTAAAGGACCTCAGATTCAAATTTTGATGATTCCAATAGCTCTGTATGATGATTTTGGACTTAGGAGCATGTCCGAAAAATTATTTGGAGGTCCGTAGTGGAATTTGGCTTGAATTGCCGAAAGTTAAATTTTTGGGAAGTTTACCGGGGGTTGACTTTTTGATATTGGGGTCGGAATCCGATTCTGGAAATTTGAATAAGTTTGTAATGGGAAATGTGACTTGTGTGTAAAATTTGAGGTCAATCGGACGTGATTTGATAGGTTTCGGTGTCATTTGTAGAATTCGGAAATTTGGAAATTTATTAGGCTTGAATCCGTATGTAGTTCGTATTTTTGAAGTTGTTAGGTATGATTTGAGGCCTCGAGTAGGTCCGTGTTATGTTATGAAACTTGTTGGTATATTCAGACGGGGACCCGAGGGCCTCGGGTGAGTTTCGAATGGTTAACGGATTAATTTTTTGAATTTGGAAGACTGCTAGAACTGAAGCCTTCTGGTGTAATCGCACCTGTAGAAAAGTAGTCACGGGTGCGAGCTCGCAAGTGCGAGCAGGGGTGCGCTGAAGCGAGGTGCGCATGTGCGGAAGATGCTTCGCAGGTGCGCAATCGCACCTACGCGAGAAGGAGCGCAGATGCGGGCAGAGGGCTGTGAGGCATTGATCGCAGGTGCGAGGGAAAATTCCGCACCTGCGTGAGCGCAGATGCGAATGGTAGCACGCAGAAGCGGAAACTGGGTAGGCGAGTGGAGTCCGCAAATGCGATGTTTTGCTTGCACAAGCGAATGCGCAGGTGCGCAAATCTTGTCCGCATGTGCGAAAATCGCTGGGGCAGAACTTTAAAATTCGAGGGTTCAACATTTTCACCCATTTTCGGATTTTGGAGCTCGGGTTGGGCGATGTTTGAGAGAAAATTTTCCACACAACTTGGAGTAAGTGTTCTTAACTCTCTTGTGATTATATTCCATGGATTATACTTCATTTTTGGTGTAAGAATTTTGAATCTTCAAGAGAAATAGAAGAAAATTTCTACAATATCACAAAACAAAATTTTTAAGTTTGAAGGCTGAGTTGTGGTCAGATTTGAGTAATTTTGGTATGGTTGGACTCGTGGTTGGATGGGGGTTCGGATTTTATGAGTTTTATCAGATTTTGAGATGTGGGCCCCACGGATGATATTTGGGGCGTAATTTCATATTTTATGAAAAATATTAGCGTTTTGATATGGAATTAATTCTTATAAATTGTGTGGACTGAGTCAAATTGTTGTGACTAGATTCGAGCCATTTGGAAGTTGATACGCGCAGAATGAAATTTCTGGAGCATTGCTTAGCTTGCTCGACATTGGATTTAGCTTGTTCGAGGTAAGTAACTCTTCTAATCTTGCAGCTGAGGGTATGAACCCTGAATATATGTATTATATAAATCGTTAGGAGGTGACGCACATGCTAGGTGACGGGCGTGTGAGCGTGCACTATAGAAATTATGACATAATTGTTTCTGTGGAAATTTGTAGTTAAATAATCTTGGCATTTTCCATTCAGTTTTATGTGTTAAAGAAATTGAGCTGAAAAGCATATTAAAAATCATGTTGAAGCTATGTGCCAGTATTATTGGGACCCACAGAGGTCATATTGCTGTGAATTATTTGTTTAAATTGAAAATTCATACTCAGCCATATTCATTTCATTGCATATTATATCTCAGTCTCTGTTGTTATTTATTGATACATCATATCATCATTTTGGGCTATTCTCATGACATTGTAAGCCCATGAGAGAGAGACTGGAGAGATTGATGACTGAGAGAGGCCGAGGGCCTGATTGTGAGGATATTTTATGGATCGGGGCTGCCCGCCTGCAGCAGGCCTTATAGGCTTCTTATTGCACGTGAGTTGGCAATGCAGATCTTTATATTATTATTGCACGTGAGTTGGCCGTGCGGATCCTTATATTATTATTACATGTGAGTTAACCGTGCAACACGTGAGTTGGCCGTGCGGATCCAGATATTTATATTATGGCACGTGAGTTGTTCGTGCTTATAGCGTTTGGGCTGTAGGAGCCCCTCATGAGTCTGTACACCCCCAGTGAGCGCAGTCGACTATAAACAGGGATCGGGCTGCACGCCGCAGCAGGTATTGTATAGCGCTGAGTGATTGAGTGTGCTGAGCACACTGATAGAGAATGCGAGACAGTGAGATTGAGTACTCTGAGAGTGTGAGTACATGAGTACAATCTCTGAGATACATTGCATTGATATGCACACATGATATATATGCATAGAGATGTATTTTCCTCATGATGTACGGTATCACATTATTTATGATTTCTCACGCATGTTGACAGATGGGCATAGTGATGCATTTATTTTATAATGGTTATCTAAAAAGAAAATAAGATATTTTATTTATTATTGAAAGGATTTTGGAAAATTTTCTGTTTTCAAACTTATTCATATTTTTGGTAACTTTGGCAAAAGATTTGGGTTTTCACTGATGTACTTGAAAGAAAGAACTATTATTGCTGAAATCATGATGTGATTGAGCATTTTTTCTCTGAGTTTTTTCTGGTATTATTTGCTTTATGTCGTTATTAACTATTGTGGATTAGTGGATTTGGACCCGACCTTGATAGAAGCTGGTCACTACTTTCAACCAAGGTTAGGTTTGTTACTTACTCAGTACATGGGGTCGGTTGTACTAATACTACACTTCTGCACATTATGTGCAGATGTTGACTGATGTTGTTGATGTGCTCGATGGTTGCGGGATTTGAAGATGTATCTGCATTCCTGTTGTAGCTGCCTTTTGTTCATGATAGCCTTAAATTATAAAAGCTCTGTTTATGTACTATTCAAATAGACTATGTATTTATTTCATTTCCGTTTTGTATACTCTATTCTTAGAAGCTCATGATTTGTACTACCAATTCTTGGGGATTGTATAAAATTAGGATATTTATTCACTTAAATTGCTTTAATAATTATTATTGAAATTGGTTAGTTGAAAATTGACTTACCTAACGGGAGGGGTTAGGTGCCATCACGACTAGTTGGATTTTGGGTCGTGATAATCCAGTAGGTCGGCTTTCATAGTTTTTCATTAATAGATTATGTTGCTCGGCTACAAGAAGATGTGAGATAAGTTCAGAATACTTTTTGAATCCCATCTCTCAATATTGCTGCTGCATGAGCATATTCGAAGCATGAAAAGTGGTGAAAGTTTTCTCCAACATATCATGATTAGTAATATTATCACCACACAATTTCAATTGGAAAATAATTCTGAACATAGCAGAATTATACTCACTGATAGATTTAAAATCTTTTAGCCTTAGATGAGTCAAATCATAACGTGCATGTGGAAGAACGACCATCTTCAGGTGGTCATATATATCTTTGAAATTATTCCACAGTATGACTGGATCTTTAATAGTGAGATATTCCATTTTCAAGCCTTCATCAAGGTGATGACGTAGGAATATCATTGCTTTTGCACGATTTTGGTTTGATACTTGATTTTTGTCCTTGATGGTGTCTGCCAGACCCATCGCATCAAGATGAATTTCAACATCAAGCACCCAAGACATGTAACTTTTGCCTGATATATCCAGGGCTACAAATTCAAGTTTAGAAAGATTTGACATTATTTAGAAAAAGAAAGTTTGTACCTCTGATACTTTCAAAGTATTTGCTCGAGATGGCAGAATCTCGTGCTGATAACGTGTTATGAAATAAAGACTGTAAAGTAAAGACAAGTATAGAGAGAAACTGATATATTATTCAAACTTCAAACTTATGTACATAATGAACTGAAATCTCCTTTATTTATAGAAGAAAGGAAGCTGCTGTGTAAGCTGCTACTGCACCAGATATAGATAACTTTCTATCGAGGGTAATATTTATCCACAACGGAGTACCGAAAGGATAAGCTCATTGTACCAGATATAGATAATCTTCTATCGGGGGTGATGTTTATATATAACGAAGTACCGAAAGGATTAGCTCATTGTACAAGATATAGATAATCTTTTACCGGGGGTGATATTTATCCATAACGGCGTACCGAAAAGATAAGCTTCTTCAGGAGACTTATTTCCAATAGAGTATTAAATAGATAAACATATTTACGGCGGAGTCTCGTATAGATAAATTTCTTCAGGAAGCTTATTTACAAAAGAGTACTAAATGAACATCTATAATATATTTATAACAGAGATATACTAGTAGTATTATTTTCAATAAAATTAGGACCAATTCATAAATCAAAATTTAACTCAAGGGACTAAACAGGAACTTGCTCCAACCAACGGGTCAACTGTGATATACTTTAGGATCGGCCCCGGTTCCGAGAGCTCTAGAGCTCTAGAGAGAGAGAGAGAGAGAGAGAGGAAATGGAGGAGAAGGGGAAAGTGGGAAGTGAGAGATGGAGCGCTGCGATCGGAAATCTATCGGAGATGGCGTCGAATCTGGATTCTCTCCAAAAGCTACTCGTGAAGAAGGCAGTGTACGTCGACGAAGACACCTTTGCCAAAGCCTCTCTCACCTCCGAACAAGCCCGTACTATTAAGGTTCTATCCCTACTCTAAATCACTCGTTCATCAGTTGAAGTTTTTTAGTTGTGACGAGTTTCCTACTATATCTGAAAAACTGAGTTTTGAACTGAGATGAGGAATTATTCAGTTCCTTTTATTGAAATTTGTTGATTTTGTTTTCTGGATGCATTCCTGTTAATAATTGTGTTTATAATTGGACTATAGGTTGATTAGTTGGAAAAGGCAATCTGTAATTGGTGAATGATCTCAAAATCAATGCGCGGAATAACACAGAATTCTTATGATGAGCTAAACTGAAAACAGAGAACATAGAGCAACTTGAGCACTAAATCAGATCACTAACTAAAAGGTTGGAGAAAGCTTAGGCATAAGATACTCTAGAGAAAATTTTATGTCTTGATTATAAACTCCCTTCACTAGTCAAATCTTGTAATGATGCGAGTTGCATTGCCTTAAGATGTGCTTTTGCTACCACAACAGAGAAGTCCCACTAAGTAGTGCGTTAATTTCAAGTTCAGACATCTCTCAAACTGTGAGCAAAGATGTTATAAAGATTCTGATGCTAAAAGGAAAACGAGCCATCTACGGCAATCTTTGGTTTAAGGTCTAAGAGGACTTCAAAAATCCTTATATCTCCATTAGTTCCAGATGAGGTCAGCAACTATCCAAGGCATCCTAGTGTCCTAAAGCAAAAACTGCAATGATGGATTTAATATAAGCGTAGATGTGGACACAAGAAGCAGCAAATTTTGGATAACTTACGCCTCCCAGTTGGATTTTAATGGATAGTTGGATAGCATCTGTAACTGTAGCTTTAATTTAGTAAATGGACAAACTAAGAGGAAGCAACAATTTCATGCAAGAACAAAGATAAGCGAGACAAACTGTAACCTAGTTAAATAGAAAAAGGCTTTTTGGGTTAAATTACCTTTCTGATTCATTAGCCCTACACGTTTTGTTGTTTCCATTTTATCTCCAGAAACTGAAAGAGAGATGCAATGAAGCTGAAGAGGAAAACCCAGAAAAGGTTATAATGGGTGAAGAAAAGGAGGAGAGGTCGATAGGCTTCATCTAATTAGATATAAAAGCCAGCACGTTAGGCACGTTAGTGTCTATACCTTCTAATAGCACATTTAAAAGAGATATGGGAGGCTTATCCATCTGGCAAAAGAAACTAGTGTCCGTAAGTATGCAATTTTTGTAGATTTTATCAGAAGAAAAATAGCAAAAGAGAGCATCAATATATATTGAGGAGAGGTAATCAGTGAGGATTGAGGCCAGCCAGCTTTATTTGACCTCGTAGAAGCTCAGGCATGGTTGATAATTGCATGAGGTTTGAAGAATCTTTTGGCTTGTCATTGGTGTAAGGGGGTGGAATCTTGTTGGGACAAGGCATAATCATTGTTGTTGTATGCTCGCTCCCACTATCTATGAAAGTAACGACTATTCTATGGCTGCAGGTTCTTGAACAAAGAGTTCAGACTTTAGAGCGAGAATTAGATAATGCTATTTCTGCTGCTGCTCATGCACGGACTGAGAAAAGACAGGCTGAGGCAGCTCAGAAGGCTGCTGAACTACGTGCACAAGAGGTTACGAGAGAGCTTGAAAATACCACAAGTATGTGGCTATGTGCTTCTGACTCTTTTAGAAATTCAGTCGTTAATTCAGAGCTCTATGATATATGTTGTTCAAATCAATTTGCTTTATGGACTTCTGCTACAGTAAATATGTGCTTGTATAAGTAGTTATTTGTAAGTTTGTAATCTCACCTACCTCAATGAAAGGAACTCAAGTACCAATTGTATTGCCTAATCATCAACCTCTTAGTCTCTGATAGTCTTTTGTTCTCTTTTTCCTTTTATTCTTTTTTAAAAATTAAAAGTTTCATTCTTTAAGAGAGGTAAAAGAATTTTGCTCTATAATTTTGTTCTATTTGGGCTACTGGCAACATCCCCTTTTTGTTTCAAATTCATTATAGGTGATTTGCTCTCTTCTTCTTTGGTGCAGATAGTTAGGGCTTAGAGGGTGGGCTTTGGAGAGCAAAAGTAATGTAGAGTCTTTTGGCGAGCACAGCGGAATTTTAAGCTGTCTAGATTAGCCAAGAGAGTTTTATCCGTCATTTTGCCATCTTAACTGTCATTTTGCTCAGGTGTCTTTACCTGTTTTCATGCTAGAGCTTAACCAAATTGGTTTGCTTCAGTTTTAAAACAAGAGTGACCATGATATTACACAATCAGTCATATGGATTGTCTTTATAAAATTGGGTCTTGTCATTTCCAGCCGTGTCCTCGCAAAATGGATTTGCACTTACATGCTACTCTGTGGTTGTAGGGGTATTTGAGCTGCACATGGAAGAGCTGCGTGCAAAGCAAGAAGAGATATCTAAGCGAGATAAGGAAATCAAACTTCTAGAGGCCATAATTCAGACACTTGGAGGCAAAGGCTCCCATTCTACCCATGAATGAGTAAGAAAATCTACAGTGACTGTAATTACTGTCATCTTGTATCATTTCTTTGTATATTAAACAAGATTTTGGTTTGTAATAGATGTACCAGGAAGTAGATGAATATTTCAGTAAATTTCTATATCCCAGTGTTGTGTTTTGCTGCTTCTTTTTTTTCTCCTCTTCCTTCGATGGTATAATAGCAGTACCACTATCGACAATGTTAGGATATCTAGTATGAATCATTAACCTGAATCTCTACCTTGTAGTAAATTGAAATGAACGTGGCTTGAAGATTGTCATTAAGGCTGTCCTAGGACCTTACTCCGTAGCTAGTTACAAAGGTCGAAAATATATGATCCAACAAGTATTTATTTCTTCAATAATCATATATGTAAACGGCGTGTTACGAAGCTAACTCTAATAGCAATGTAGGAAAATTCAATCTTATTCAAGTTGTAGTTTCAAAGCTTTTTCTTTTTTCCTCAGCCAAACCCTATAGCCGAGTTATTGTGTCAAATAGTTAGACGAGTCATCCTTCCCCCTTAATCGAGATTTTCAGTTGCTTAAATTAGATAAACTTACACAAATATACATACTCGCCATTGAAATTTCCTGCACTTTAAAATGTGTGTCTCTTAAATAATTTTTAGTTGTCGGGTACTAGAAGATTAAATTTTGCACTTGGCAAACTTAGTTCTTGAATAGAAGTTCAAATTTTGCCCTAAGCTCTTCAATTTCGCATAAACATATCCTTCGATAGACTTTGGCCGCAAAAAGAGACTCGCCATTATTAATTCGTATAATAATTACCCTTCTTTTGCCAATGAAATTTCGTCTTAACTATTTTTATTCATGCTGGTCGTTTTTAATTACCATACATTAACGTAACGAAACCCCCACATTTCTGCAATAAGTCTATAACAAGGGTGCCTAATTGATAGGACTGATGGATGAGGAATTCTTCCATGCTAACCAATCCTCGTTGAAAATTGTTAAAGCAAACTACCCTGATTGATTTTCAAATGTTCAAACACTGTCAGATTTTCACCTCATTTGGTACCAAGTACCAATAGTTTTATTTTTTGAATTCTGCCTAGGAAAGGGTTGATCATCTTCTTGAAAAAGTTTCTGAGCTTCGCCCTCTTAGCTCCTTCGATGAATCTTCTGGTAGCTCTTTTCTTGCTATGAATGCAATGATGTGAACTTTTTATACCCTCCTCAAGACCTTGTGCTAGGCCTAGCCAGGGGCGAAAGCTACACCATTCTAAGGGTGGTCAACTGAACACCTTACGAGAAAATTATACAGTTTATATAGATCAAATATTAAGTTTTAAAGGTATATAACATATATTGAGCACCTTAAATTTAAGTAACTAAAATTTGTGGCAGCTTCTTTCCTGCTATGAATACAATAATTTGAATTTAATATACCCGCTAGTGCTAGGGCAATTGCAACAATGGAGTAATTATTTCCGTCATGTATTTGACGACGTTCGCTCACCATTGTCGATCAAGCAAAGCCGCCCTTGGGTTTAAGCTAGCGTTTAGCCATAGATTCCCAAATTTGTTCTGAAAAATTTGATTTGGGTGAAGTTTGGTTTGAAGATGAAAATGTGTTTGGACATCAGTTTTCAAAATATATTTCCAAATTTATTTTGGAAAAACGTGAAACATGACTTATACTCACAAGTTCTAAAAATTTATCACAAATACCCAACAATATCACTATCAATAACATTCATTATATTATCGCAAACCATAGTCCTGAACATAAATAAATTTGATACAAAATTATCATTTTTATAATGAACTACATGATACACTATCAGATGACCGAGAAGACGAAGCAGCATTGTTACAAAATAATAAATTGTGGGCTCTTTTATAAAATACAAAAGTTTGGGACAATTTTAAAAAAATATAAGTGATATTTTTGCCCAAAACCAGCTATTGAGCTGGTTTTGGGATTTGAGATTTGGGATTTTGCCAAAGTGTAGGCAAAATCTATGGCCAAACATGTGTTTGCCAAATAAAACCCAAATTTATTTTGGCAAAATCTATGACTTGCCTTGAACTTTAATAAAATAAGTGACCTAAAACTAAATTTTAATAACATGCCTTGAACTTTATATATATAGTTGGTGTCTCCTTTCTGTTTTTCGCACTTATTTACATAGTGCAGTACTCTTACAAGAAATGGAGCCTTCACAATAAACATCTGCTAGTAATATTTATTTATATTGGTAAGGGTTAATTCAAGTTAATAAAATATTAGCCATGTGTTTCAGTACATTACTTTGAATCTTATTGTAAAAATACTTATTTATTACTATGAAAATTTGAGTAGTTTAATCCATAGTTCAAAAATATTTCTATTGTTAAAATTTGAGAATTTAAAATAACTACTTAAAAACTCGGAAATGAGATTTATGACATTCTTAAAATCACATACAAGGAAATAATGTAAATATTTTATTAATATAAAAGGTCTAATAATGAATAAAATAGAGTTTTTAAATATTTATGGTAACTTTTTGACAGAGGCGTTACTGGTTAAAAAAAGCCTCACCCGAAGAAGAAACAATTAATTGTAACTTTAAAGATTAAAATAAAAACTTTAAAACTTAAAAATAAGATTTAATGCATCTTACAAAATAATAAAAATTTGTATTAATCAAAAAGACCTCGTGAACTGGTATTTACAACTTTCTTAACGTGACTATAAAAGGAGATAATGAACTTTTATTAAATTTACTGATTTCCTACCATTTTAATAACTTGATGACTTGGAAATAATGATCATAAGAAAATAGTGAGATTTTTAAAAATTAATTGCAACTTTTTAACAAAGATGATACTCCAGTTTTCTTATGGTAAATATAAGGTTTATCATACAAAGAAATATTAAGGTTTTTAATGATTAATCATAATTACAATTTTATCAACACAGAACGCACTTATGAATGATGGAAAAAGAAGAAGCAATCCAATTAATCTTTCTTGAATCTAGTTATCCTAAGTGACATATTGAGCCGCTTTCCAGTTAGGTCTTTGCTGAAATTCAAATGTGTGTGCTGAGTGCTGACGTATTGGAATTCCACAACTCTTGACCCTCTATTTTCATTTATATGAAATAGTTTAACTCAGCAGTACAAAAAAGAATGAAAACTTTTGAAACTCTTGATATTAAATATACCATTATGATTATAAGACTTCTATAACTGTACTTCCAAATGATATATTCTAATATTTGTGACTATAAAAAAATTACTAGTGATAAAATAGAAATTATTCCCAAATGTAAAAGCGTGTTATTCTTTTTTAAACTAACCTACAACTAACATTACATAAATTAAAACGAAAATAGGAATCAAACTCGTATAAGAGCCTTTTTTCGAGCGAAGCTCCAATATGATTTGGGAAAAATTTACAAGTTAGAATACTTGATAAACCTCGTTATGCTTTGGTTAAATTTTAATATTTCAATTTATAAAGTTTTTTACTAAGTTCAGCATCGGATGAAAATGATTAAAACAAAACCTTTTATCCCCATCACTCATTGTAACCGCTAAAATATCCTTATAGTTGAAGATCGTTGTCGAATTCATTTTTTTGAGTCTGAATGGCATATAAGATGGACAATAAATAGTACTGATACAAAAATATAATGATAGTTTTGCCTTTTAATTATTGGAAGTTAGAAAATGAGACTAAACATTGATTAAAGAATATGAACTGAAAGAACAGCACGCAGAATATTAAAGAACTCAAAATCAACAAATCACAACGCAATTGAACTAAAAGAACAGCACGCAGACAACTAAAGAGCTCATAATCAACAAAATCATTTTCCTCGTGGTGAGAATTGCTTTCTATAAATCCATAATCAAACACCGGAAACGCTTTGAGTATCAAACACCGAAAGCGCTTTGAGTATCAAACACCCAAAACGCTTTACGAATTTATCCTTTGTCAATTGTCATAACCGGGTTTGCCAATACGCACGTCTTTCAAAAGATTAGACTATATAACATTGTATAATTATTTCAAAAGATATAGATGTCATATCCAGTGCTTTGGGAAAGCTACTTCTTGGATGAAGCATATTTTTATAATTTAGTAAAATGATTATGACATGAGCTCCTTTTTTGGATAAGAAACGTGATATGGCTTAAAAGCTCTTGACTGGAGAAAGGCTTACCCAATACATCATATACATTTGCGCACAGAAAATCTCCAGCCAGCATCTGCTGTTCATGCATCGCAAATACATTAACTACAAACAGCATCAAAAGCTGCATTGCAACAGCCAACCATCAGCACAATCAACACATCATCTACCAATCAGCCTCATCAAATTTCACGAACTAACTATAAGCTACAATGATGGTTGACAGCCACATCATCATCATCAACTGACATCAACCTCATCATCCTTCTCTCGATCATAACTATAAAACCCACCACGAGTTTGGTTATAAAGTTAGTACATCCATAAGGAACATACATTGCCTTAATAGTAGGAAGTACAGAAGGAATATATAGAAGCAACAGTAGTATGCAAGCATATTGCCATATTGCAGAAAGTGTTTAAGAGGAATCCCTCAATATAATTTCAGCATCATGACTCATTTAAGTTCCTAACCATGGTACCATAACACTGAAAACTTAAAAGATAGCAAGCATGCACTATGTAGAGTACAGTAACATTAAACACCAGGAGACCAGTCCTACCAAAATGTCAGCTAATACTTTGCCTAGATATTGCATCACACAGTTCGCATTCTGACACAGTCAGCAGACAGCTAAAGTGGATGGACTTCATTAGCCCCCTCTCACATTATGCCAGCAGAAAATTACTCCTGAAATGTACACAAATAAAATAAAACACAAATGCTTTAGCAAGTAGATTTAGTCAGAGAGATGGGATTGATCAGATCAAAGCTTAGCTTATCACCTCATCAGCATGAGGAGAAGGGCTTCGTGAATCCATTGCTCGACCAAGAGGGGATCGGCTTCGAGGAGTTGGAGAACGTTCAATGTGACTGCGCTTCTCAGGGCTTCTTTTTTTGGGTGATAAGCTTCTACGAGGGGACTCTTTCCTGTAAGGACTGAGGCTACGCCGAGGTGGGGAGGCACTGCAATAAATTTCACGATAACTGCCTGATATAATGCAAAGACAAGACAGTACAGGTCGTACATAATACATCAAGTGAAAACCTGTCAAATGGACTCCTCCTATGGTGTTTTGTGTCACGTCCCCTGCCACGACCTCGATCATAGTCTGGACTTAAGCTGTGGCTCCTACTTCGACGGCGATAATCCCGTTCTCTCCGCTTATACCTATCACGCTCATATCGATCAACACTTCTGCTCCTACTTCTGTATTCTCTATCTCTATAGTGATCATCACGGTATCTGTTAAAGGTGAAAACCAGCAAATTCATAAACCCAAGACCAATCACCAGGTGTACAATAAGTGAAGAAAGCTGTTGGCAATTATTAAGCCAACAATATTTCCGCAACTAAGAAACCAATCAGGAAGTAAACTACAGACAAACTTCCCGTAGTTCAGTTCCATGTGAGTTGTCTTAGCAACACTGTATTCAACTTGCATTTTGAGCTCATAAGCTCAGTCTCCAGAAAAACTATACGAGATACATTCAGCACACCTCTCGCTTCACCATATAAGCGGTCAGACACTAGACGAGATCAGAAATGGTTTTTGCCCTTTTTCCAAGTAAATTGTGTTTTCTGAACATCATACAGTTTTCTTTTCTTCTTTTTTTTATTAAGTAAATTAGATTCAATAAAGGGCATCAAGAAGATGCAAAGAGTACAAAAGTGATAGGATAATTAGCTCCATTACAAAATCCTATGCTACTATCAGGGAGCTAATAAAATCCACAAAACTATCAGCACGGTTAACAGGGGTAAGATAGCTCCAACTAAACAGATTAACTAAACACGCAGCCTTGAGGGAGTAGAGTGGAGTTGAAATGCCATCAAAACACCTTCGGTTCCTTTCTTTCCATATACGCCAAAAAATTACATCATCATACAGTTTTCTTCTTTACTATAAGCATGTGGTATTTTATAAACATCGTATACGAAACAACAATAGCAGAGCCCAAAAGCTCTTCTCAATGAAAGATATACCATCAAATCTTAACTCTCTTTGCCTCCAACATAGAGTTTCTGAATTGCCACATGGTCCATATGACTTTACGGCATCCACTACTCCACAAACATCTCAGCTGTTTGACAATCCACACACCCTTTCCCCCATGAAAAGATGAGATCAAAGGAAGATAAAGGTAGAAACAGAGTGAGGAAAAGTGCATATGATAATCAAACAGGAGAAAAACATCTTAAAAGGTTTTACTTCAAGCTAATTTCAGAAAATAGTCGGAAATAGAATACTGCAGAGCACCACCTATATAAAATACTTGGTATGATTCAATTCCACTGTTGCAACTTTGTATTAAGACATGCAGTTATGGTCAAATGTTAATCACAAAAGAAAAGTTGTTAGTACATTACACTTTCAGGAACTCTAAAGCAGGAAGAAAGAAACAGAAGTGTCATGCAAGCGAACTCAGAATGATAGAGAACCACAATATCCTGACTTCTAGAATTTCGTAAAATCTCATACCAAGCAATACCTATCCCTCTACCACTACCTTTTTTTGTTGTGTGTGTGTGTGTGTGGGGGGGGGGGGGGGGGGGTTGTTACCTCTTCCCCTCCATTATCTCCCTTTTGCTCGTCACTGAGCTCTACAACCACCAAAGGATTGAAAACATGTGCTAAACATAGAAGCATACAACTACGAATTAGAAAGGAAACTAGAATAATAACCGAGAGCAAACAATGGTAATAACAGATAAGAGTTACTTGCTATCTAAACATGTTGGAAGCACTCGGACGACTACAGCCCAACCAGATGCATGACCATTTTCTGCAAATTCACTTTATCTAAGGTGTAATACTAACTCACATTCAGGGGTTATTTGGTATGTGGGATAAGGGATACTAATCCCGGGATTAGATGCGGGATTATTTTATTCCGCGTTTGGATGAATTTTTAAATCCAGGATTAGCAACCCCGAGATTAATTAATCCCACAATGGGGTATTATTCTATTCCAGAATGAGGGTAGTTTAATAACCCAGGAATTAATCAATCCCAGGATAAACACTAAAGTGACAAAGATGCCCTTCTCCATGGCTCTTCCCCAAAGTCTTATAAACAATCCAAAGTTAAAATTCAAAATACAAGGTTATCCCAATTTATCCAGTATACACCAAACACACGTTTATATTATACCCCATATATCCCCTTTTTAGTTCAATGAACCAAACATATTCCAATAAAAATATATTCATTAAATCCCGTCATTATTTAATTCCCGTATTATAATCCCATCATTATAATCCTGGGATAACTTGTTCCCCTACCAGACGACCCCTCAATGTTACAAAGTAACTAGGCAAGGTCTAAACCTCAGCAGAATTTGAACACAAATCAACAGCTATCAAATGAAGATTGCAGAAAGGTGTGCTACTAATCCTTCCCCCAACCACTTCAATCTTTCATCTCTGAACTGAGAAACTGCATCTACATGACACTTACTTTTTCCCTCTTTCACATATTGATCATTGGATTCTACTCCATCTAATTACTACTGTTGAAGTACATCCTGGAAATCTTGCTTGCTTACGGCATTGCCGCCTTATCGAGCCCCATGTAAGTAGCTGGACATCATACGGATAGAATCGTAACCCCATTTTCTTTTATCTTTTCCTTTATACTCTTATTAATAAGGTCATTTTGTTTACTTTATACTAGCTAAAAAGCAAAGAGTAGTAGTTAGATAATATTGGCAAGGGTCATACTATGGAGTACCACTTCAACATAATATTTTTAACTGTCCTAAAAGGTCTGGCATGACAACTGAAGTCATAGAAACAGGAAAGGACTGGGTCAAAAGTAATTGGAATAGATGATCACCGTGCAAACAACAGCATCAGGTGAAACTCCAGTAACATGGCAAATATCTATATAACAAACACACAGTAGGTTAAAAAACAGCATGGTAGGTACAGTTGGAAAGGGTGACCTTCTACGAGGGCTTCTGCTTCTCGAGCTTCCTTTGATTCTTGAAACCTTCTCAATGATCCTCCCTTGCTGACTGAGACCAAACAAGGCATAAGATCAGAAGCTAAGAAAGGAGTCAATAAACAAGTCATCAAGGAGCAAACACATTGAATTATCCCAGAGGAAAATTCCTTCAAGTAATACAAAAGAGAGGAAACAGAACCATGCAATTCATCAAAGGCTCCAGTTGAATATGCACAATAGAAGATTTGAAGCAAGCGTTTAATATACTTGCAAAATGATCCAGTTACTCACATTCGTTCTGCATTTGGCCCATATTTGGCAAATTGAACGGCCATTTCCCGCCCATCAACCACTCTTCCTGCCAAAAAATTCATATAGTTCACAGAGTTATTACTTTTCACATGCAAAAGTAGAAAATAATCAAAGTAGACCCTACATCAACAACTGTGATATCTATCAATCATTAAGGGCACCCTATCTAACTAAAACTAGATTTGCATCCACTAACTAATTCATCCACTGTTATTGGAAACAAACAGTTTTATCGGTCTACTTGCTGAGAGGTCGATATGTGATTGATCGTCGTAGTTCCAATAAATCGGCAACCCTGACCAGGGGTTGGGGGAAAACAAGTGCACCAGAAGAAAAAAATAGCATATCCAGTCCTTCTAGCAGTCAGACAAGTGATTTGAGGTTACACATGAAATCACATTACGTCTACAATCTATAATGCAAAATGTTCTTTCAAACAATGCCACATTTACAGAGGACTGGAATGTTTAATGTGCACCTCAAAACAACTCAATGTGGTGGCCAGAGACATTGACATAATAAACTTAAAATGCAGAAATAAGTGAATCGTGTAATCTGCTATAAGAAGTAAAAAACTAGGTAGTTTCGAGTTTAAGAGAGTATTCTCAATTCATATTCACCACCAACCTTTGAATTTATATGTAAAAACCTAAGTACCTGACATGTTAAACATCGCATATAACATCAAGCAGGGATAAGTGGCAATTAGCATATAAAATGCAGTGCTTTCTGTAGGATGTTATAACTGTTTTCCCTTGATTTAGTCAAACTGCCATCATGCTTGACAGTTTTCTATCTTCTCACCATCGCAACATTTTTCCATCCGACATCCAAAACATCCCAACAAACACAGTATGCTGGCTCATAATCTAAATCATAGCCATTAATGTCAGTTTGACATAGGCTTTTTTTCCCCTCAGTTATACGACCAGCCCCATAGTAGTTAAGTAAAAAAAAAGGTCCTACAAGCTTACAACAGGATTTTCAGAACACCACACAAAAAAATTAAATGTATATGCAAAGCACAACTTCAAAAAGAATTTGGCGAAGTACCATCCAGCCTATCCACAGCCTTCTGTGCTTCATCTGCATACTTGTAACGAACAAATGCAAACCCACGTGACTCACCAGTCCTGTTACAAGAGCAAGATAAGCGTTTAGAAACAGATAAGAGTTCAGGAACCTCGCTCATCATTATTTGGCCTGCTTATAATAACAATTAACAACATATAGAACACTCTTCAGCTGTTGCAAGGGTGGCACAAATTAGATATTCAGCGACCTTCTATCAAATGGAATACTATCCCGGCTGCAATTTGGTGGTGCATCTGGAAAGAGAGAAATGATAGGTTGTTTGATAGTAGGAAGAACAGGGTCATTAATATCAAACACAACTGTATTGTTTTGCTTAAGTTTTTGGTGTAACATGGCAGATGTACATGCTTCTGACCCTTGTGCCATGATTGACTTTATTAGCACATTACACAATTCGTAATGTTGGTTCTTTTGCTTGTAACCCATCCAGCAACTTCTTCTTGCTGGTTTTATTATATATAAAATACTGCTCTTTACCGATCAAAAAAAAAATTAACATATAGAAGCACACATGTACTGAGTCGCACAGAACTTTTGAAATGCAATATGTTATTCTCATATGTTGCAATAGTTTTGCAGTGTAATTCTTATAGTCATCACGATGTGTCACAACACAAGGTAAAAATTCTTTTGGCAGATTATAAAATAACAGATTGAGAATTCAAGCTCGTTCGTAATTTAATGTCCACAGAAGAAAGGCTAAGAAAAAACAACTAGAATCATGTTTAACTTTCCCTCTTTTTTATAAGATTACACAAACAAATGGGTAAAATCATCACTAAAAAGAGCTTCAAAATCCTCTTGTTATTTTACAAAAAATTACAGTTAATTTACTCCGAATACTCAATTCCTTGAGCAAGAGGTCCTAAAAAGAGCATAATGGATAAGAGTAATTTCAAAGAACATTATATAACAAACAAATTCCAGATTAAGGCCTAATTAAATAATATTTATTTTTCTGACGAAACAACATCACAGTTAGTTATTCTGTACAAAACATAAAACTCTTTGGTTTTTCCTCCTCTAGGAAAAGAAATCTCCATCGTTTTTCTAAGGAATAAAGCCGCAAGTAAATTTAAGGGGAGGAAAGGCAAAGAGAGGTTTTAGAACCTTCTGTCTCGCGGAATGAAGATATCGACAACCTTCCCGTACTTGTCGAAAAGAGGATACAGATCATCGGCTGTGGTACCTGTTACAACAAAACAGTTAAACAATTTACAAACATAATCAGAAAAAAATCACAATGAAAAAAAAACTAGCGCGAAATCACAAGCGGAAAAAAAAAAGGAGACGAGAAAAGCTTACGGAAAGTGATGTTGAGGACGAGAAGAGAGTAAGTATCGGTGATGTCCGGAGGTCCAGTTCTTCCGAAGTGCGACATTTTTCTCCGGCGTTCTCTGCGTCGCTCGCTCGAATAGGGTTTCGTAAGCCTGATGATTTCTGAGAGAGAAATATATTTTGGAGTTCAAGAACCTTCTAGTTTCACGCAAGTGCCCTTCTAGTTTCCTCGCGCGGCAAATGGACCAAAATTTTTGTTGGCATATGATGAAACCTGCCCCCTCTACTTTCCTCAACGATAATTACACCGAACTTGAATTAGTAAATATATTACATTTACACATTAAAATTGGTTTGGACCATGAAGTAGTATTTCATTGTTCCCATTAACTTATTTGAGAAGTATTTTAAGTAATAAAATTTATCACTAATTTTCACTCAAATTTTTAATTTACTTTCGAGTAAAATTAATATTCAAATATAATTTTAACTTTAAATACTCTTTTTTAACTTCAATTTTAAATAGTAGTTCAATCTTTACAAATTGGAAAGACAAGTATTATTACGTGTTTGGGTAGATGTGCTATAATTAAAAATAAACATTTGGTGTGTTTGATAAAAAAAAAAGGTGTTGATAAGCACTTTTTATATAAAAGACTGAAATATCCTTAAAATTGTTAACACTATAGAGGAGTTAATTACTATAATATTTTTTAGTTATAAATTGATTTAAACATAATTTTTTTGTGGATTAATATTGACATGTTATTTTCTTGGTGTTTCTTTCTTATATTTTTATATTTCATTTGAATTTCTTATGATAATAAATTAAGATGAACATGGCAGGCTATATGTTAGGAACGGTCAATTTCATGGTACATGTGACAAATTTTCCTTTTTAGTTTTATCATTTTTATCGGAACAATTATTCAATATTTCATTTGATAATATGCCAACTCACTAGAAATAGATTGCGCGAAATAAAAAAAATAGAAAATTTGGGAATTAGATTGTCAAGTAAAAATGTAAAGAAAACAAGCCTGAAGAATATGGAATTGAGAGAGTTTAGACGCATAGCATAAATGGAGACGCACTAAGAGAATGGTGAAGTAATGAAGGAAAAAAAAAAAGTTGTGAGATTTTGATTTGAAGGTTATTTTGGAATTATATAAAATTATAAAGAATATTCTCAACCTTCACAAAATCTGCATACACCTTATCCTTCTCATACTCCACTTTTGTGACATTACACTTGTATATGATAAAATCGATTCATATTAAATATTCGAATCATAGAGCGACACGTGAAATCGGAGACAGACGGAAGACGAAGCAAGTAGGAACCAAGACCAAGGACAGCAGCTTCGGTTGGCTCCGGACAAACCCGGTAGGGAACATTGCTAACAAGGACAAATGAATATTTGCCACCCGATGACATTCAATGAAGAATATTCCTCAGTATTAAATGCATAATCCGTTACAGAGAATTTTGGCTTGCATAGCTTGTTGTTATATATTCATCAATGGCCTCCATAATTATCATTTAAGAGGGATTTGATCCTAGAACCTTGTTCCATAGGTATAGCTATAAATAGTGACTTCAACAGCCATTGTAAGGTAGGAAAATTCTGTCAAACTTATGCTACACATTATTCTAAGCTCAATAATACTTTATTTTTTGTCTATCAATATTATTATTGATGTCTTCAGAAGCCTTGCTCCCGGAATCAAGTTGTTTGCTGTCTTATCTTGATTCCAACTCTAAGTCTTATATTTCATTTAATTTATTTATCATTTTGGGATCAAATTGATTCGCTTGTCTATAAACCACATTATAAATTCAGGTATACCGTTTTACGGGCAAACATTTTGGCGTCCATCGTGGGGCTTAGACAGTTGCGTAATTGAGTTGATCCTTGCATCTAGTACTAATCTGTTTGATTTTTTATTTCTTAGCAAAAAATCGTAAAAAATGGTAGATAATGATATCAACATCGCTCACAACGTTAAGGCACAAGGAAATCCGCCTCAACATGAAGATTCGATAAGTGATACCCGCAACAAGGAGGACGTAGCCATGCTGGCCCGTGGCGGGCAATATCCACGACACATACGGGAGGCAACTCCTGATGACACTGAAGACGAGCACGTAGTGGAAACGGTGAGAATCCTGAGAGAACAACAAAAGGCTATTATGGATTATCTTTCACGGCAAGACCATGCCATGACATAATTGAGGCAAGCATTGCGGGTGTTTCCAACAACGCGAATGGAAGAGGTCAAGTCCCTCCCGATGCTCCCGCAAACCAGACAGCGCAAAGGATCGATAACAATACCTCGAGGGGTGAGGTCGACTTCGATGGTGCCGGGAACGACATTAGATCTGGAAACAACAACGAAAATGATCCCTTTAAAACCGAGCTCATGCGGTTTATGAGGGAAATAAATGCCCGAATGGACCAAATTCCGGGCGCATCGCCAATGTGGCAATGTTGAAAGGACTGGACTCAAAGAAATATACCCAATTGCCATTCAAACCGAGCGCGGCACCGGAGTTAATCCCGAAGAGATTCAAAATGCCGGACGTACCAAAATATGATGGGACTTTGGATCCTCAGGAGCACATCACCGCCTACACAACGGCGGTGAAAGGAAACGACTTAGATCCGCACGAGATTTAGTCAGTCCTGCTGAAAAAGGTTGGGGAAACCCTCACGAAGGGGGCCCTGACATGGTATTCACTTCTACCCGAGCACTTTGTAAATTCCTTTGAGATACTCGCGGATTCTTTCATCAAGGCCCATGCCGGGGCCAGGAACGTACAGGCCCGAAAGACCGACATATTCAGAATTTCACAAGGGGAGTCCGAATTGCTGTGAGAGTTCGTGACCAGGTTTCAGAAGAAAAGGATGTTGCTACCGGCCGTGCCAGATGAATGGGCAGCTGAGGCATTTACTAAAGGGCTGAACCTGAGGAGCTCCGACACTTTTCGGAAGCTGAAAGAAAGCCTGCTCAAGTTCTAGAAAACTACATGGGCAGATATCCACAATCACTATGAATCAAAGATAAGAATAGAAGACGACCAGCTCAGTTTCTCGACATCAACCAAGGGGCGGGATAGAGAAAAGAACAAGGATAAGTCGAAGGATGATTTTGACGCAGATCGATGATCTTCTAAGGGTCGGTTTTTGCCCTGCGAATGGGCCGAAGGATGCGGCAGAGGTTTTCGGTCAGCGAATAGGTTCGCTACCGATAGGAAAGCTGACCATGGTTGTAATAACAGATCATTGCATGACAAAGAGATATTAGGCTCCCGGGATTCCACCTACTATAGATTGTCCGAGTATAATTTCAATGTCAGTATGGTGGAGCTGGTATCGGCAATGAGGAACATTAAGGAAGAAGGTTCCCGAGGACGATGAGATCCGATCCCAGTTAGAGGTGGCAACGTTACTGAAAAATAGCCATCTCAAAGAATTCCTAAGCAACCGGGCTAAAAATAACTACGACCGCAACCGGGATAACGCGGAACCCTCGAAGATAGGAGAAGATTCTCCTCAACTAACGATCAACATGATTTTTGAGGGTAACGAGATTAATGGTGTAACCTTTTTAGCAGCAAAGAAGACAAAGGTATCAGTGAATCATAGCAAAAGACTCCGGGAAGTCACCGAGGACAACATCACCTTCATAGAGGAGGACGTCGATGGACTCCTACTACCGCACAATGATGCCCTGGTAATTTCTCTTAATGTTTTAGATTTTAAAATTAAACGTGTTTTGGTGGACCCAGGAAGTTCAACCAATATCATTCAATAAAGAGTGCTGGAACAAGCCAAGCTAACCGGAAGCATCATTCCGACCACAAAGCTCCTCGTCGGGTTCAACTTAGCAAGTGTGACAACCCGAGGGGAGATCCTGCTGCCCACAAACGCCGAAGGGGTCATGAAGACTACCTTGTTTGAAGTAGTAGACAATGACATGGGCTACAACATAATTCTTGGCAGACCATGGCTACACGAGATTAAGGTTGTGCCATCAACATATCATCAACTTCCGAAATTCCCAACTAGAGAAAGAATTGAACAAATAAAAGGAGATCAACCAGCAGAAAGTGAGATGAACGCGATCTCGATTTCCAGCAGTAAAGGAAAGGAACATGCGGCATAGCAACTACAGGAACCGATGCCCGCTTTCGAACCAAACGAAGTCGACAAAGGGGAGGAGCCATCGGAATTCTATCAGGTACCAAGGTATTTTCAGGCACCAGAAGAAACAGACGCAACCAAATCCATGGCGGAAGAACTCGAACAAGTCGCATTGTTCGAGAAGTCCCAACTTAGGGACAGGATTAAACCCTGAACTCAGGTCAGGATTTATAGAATTTCTTAAAATTAATGTTGATTGTTTTGCGTGGTCGCATGCGGATATGACAGGTATTCCGCTAAAGGTGGTCGTGCACAAGTTAAGCCTGGATCCCAACATCCCTCTGGCAAGGCAAAAGAAGCGCCTGATTGCCAAGTCAGAAATAGGGTTGTCAAAGAAGAGGTAACTCGATTGCTTGATATTGGTTCAATCTGGGAGGTAAAGTACCCCAACTGGCTAGCTAACATAGTAGTATTTCCAAAAAATAATATTAAATTTCGCATGTGGGTAGATTATAAAGATCTGAATAAGGTATGCCTAAAAGATTCGTTCACATTGCAAAACGTTGACCAAATGATTGATGCGACGGTCGGGAACGATTAGATGAGTTTCCTCGATGCCTATTCTGGGTACAACCAAATCAAAATGAACCCGGAGAATCAGGAAAAGACTTCGTTCATAACGAACTTTGGCGCATATTGCTACAATGTGATGCCTTCCGGGCTTAAAAATGTCGGAGCCACTTATCAGAGCTCGTGAACAAAATGTTCGAAACGAAAATAGGGAAAACGATGGAAGTTTACATAGATGCTATGCTGGTTAAGTCTTTGAATGCATGTGACCATCTAAAACACCTCCAAGAAACCTTTGACATCCTAAGAAAGCACAACATGAAGCTTACCCTGAAAATTATGCATTCGGAGTCAGTTCCGGTAAATTTTTGGGTTTCCTTGTATCACAAAGGTGGATCGAAGCCAATACCAGTAAAATTAAAGCCATCAAGGACATTCCCGACCAGCTGACAAATGTGAAAGAAGTCCAAAGGTTAACTGGAAGACTGACCGCTTTTAAGCAGGCTCATTTCTCGATCTTCAGAAAAATGCCATCATTTCTTCTCACTTATGAAGAAGAAGAACAACTTCGAATGGACTCCGAAATGCCAACATGCCCTAAAAGACGTGAAAAGGTATTTATCAAGCCTTGAGTTACTATCAAAACCGGAGGAAGGTGAATAATTGCTAATTTACTTAGCGGTATCGGAGGTAGCGGTAAGTGCCATTCTAGTCCAGGAAGACAAAGGTACGCAAATCCCCTATTTATTATGTTAGCAAAATTTTAACAGGAGCAGAAACTCGTTACCCACACCTCGAAAATTTAGCCTTATCTCTTGTAATCGCTGCTCGAAAGCTTAGGCCTTATTTTCCATACCATCTGATAGCTGTGGTGATAACGTTTCCCCTGCGAAATATCCTTCACAACCTTGAATTGTCAGGTCTACTGGCCAAGTGGGCAGTCGAAATGAGTGAATTTGACATCGAGTATAAACCCAGGACTGCAATCAAATCACAAGTTTTAGCCGACTTTGTGGTCGATTTCAATCCCGGACGCCACCAAAGAAGAGGTGATGGTGTCGAAAACGACATCAGGAGTTTGGACCTTATTCACCGACGGACCTTCCAACGTGAAAGAGTCCGGGCTCGGGGTAGTATTAATTACACCCTTGGGGGAAACCTTGAGGCAGGCCATAAAAATTATTTCCTTGACTAACAATGAAGCCGAGTATGAGGCTTTGATTGCAGGACTTGAACTGGCCCAGGGACTAAACTCTGAGGTCATTGAAATCAAATGCGATTCCCAACTGGTGGTAAATCAGGTATACGGGATCTTCGACACCAAAGAGCATCGCATAAAATAATATGTGGCGAAAGTTCAGACTCTGCTCGCACGGTTCAAGGAATGGTCAATCACCCAACATCCCAAGAGAAGAAAACGCAGAAGCAGACGCACTAACCAATCTGGGCTCGTCCATGAAGGGATCAGATTCCGATACGGTCGTACAGCTCAGGCATTCAGTACTTGATGTGGACGGTTATTATGAAGTAAATGTGACCAACTTGGAGAAATTAAGTCATCGACTATCTTGAGCACGACAAACTGCCCAAAGATCCGAAGGAATCTCGGGCACTCCGCACCAAAGCAGCTCGTTACAACTTCTAGGGAGGACAATTATACAGAAAGTCATTCCAAGGCCCGTTGGCCTGGTATTTAGGAGCCTCCGAGGCTAATTACATCATGAGAGAGGTTCACGAAGGAATCTCCGAAAATTATTCAGGCGCAAATTCATTGGTATTAAAATTAGTTAGGGTTGGTTACTACTGGCCCAGGATAGAATAAGACGACAAGGCATTCGTTCAGAAAATAACAAAAAGTGTCAATGTCATGCGCCGTTAGTACACCAACTAGCAGAACTACTTCATTCGGTACTATCGCCATGGCCATTCATGAAATGGGGGATGAATATAGTCGGTCTGCTGCCACCGGCTCCCGACAAGGTAAAGTTCCTTTTGATTTTAACTTATTACTTCTCTAAGTGGGTTGAAGCCGGTCTTTATCAGAAAATCGGCGAGCGCGAAGTAGTCGATTTCCAGTGGGAGAACATAATTTGCAGGTTTGGAATACCAAAAGTGATAGCCTGCGACAACGGGCCACAGTTCATAGGCGCAAAGGTCATAAAATTCCTTGAGGATTTGAAAATTAAAAGGATCACATCTTCACCATACCATCCGAGCGCAAATGGCCAAGCGGAGTCGACCAACAAGGTGATTATTCGCAATCTCAAAAATAGATTAGAAGCATCTAAAGGCAAATGGCTGGAAGAGTTACCGGGAGTGCTATGGGCATACCGGACAATGGCCAAGTCAAGCACGGGAGAGGCATATTTTTCTCTCGTATATGGAGCAGAAGCCCTGATCCCGATGGAAATGGGAGAACCTACCATGAGATACTTCCAGGCGGACGAAGAAACAAACAACGAAGCATTGCTAGTCAAATTGGAGCTGCTTAACGAACGCAGGGACTTGGCGCTCATAAGGATGGTGGCTCAGAAACAAAGAATGAAAGTATACTATAATCGAAGATCCAATCTCCGTTATTTCAAAGTGGAAGACTTGGTTTTAAGAGAAGTGACCCAAAACACCCGAGAGCTCAATGCAGGGAAGCTGGGTCCGACGTGGGAAGGCCCCTATCGGGTTTCACCTATCGCCGGGAAAGGATCATATGAACTGGAAAACCAAGACGGAATAAAATTGTTGAGCAACTAGAATGTGGTACACCTCAAAAGGTATTATTGCAGATGAGCACCGCTTATACTGAAAGTATATCCAGTTTTTCCCTTCTGCCAGTTTTTGTCCCGATTGGATTTTTCTGGCAAAGTTTTTAATGAGGCATCGACGAAAATCATACTGCGAAGGAAACACCATCAGTAGAAAGAAGACCTTTTAATGACAAGGCATGGAAACAACAAACTACTGCGGGATGGTTAGATAGTCTTTGCTCGATAGCAAAGTTCCTAATTTGAAACAAAGCTTGCTATCGGTCCAAAAGTTATTCAACCGTCATGAGTGCTCCTTCACTACAAGCCACTGTGGTGGTTAGATAATCTTTGGCTCAGTAGCAAAGTTCATAATAGGAAACGAAGCTTGCTATCGGACTAAAAATTATCCAACCATTCGCATTCTTCGCAAAGGAGCAAGACTTCCAGTGTTCCAATTCGCATTCTTCGCATTCGAATACTAGGGGAATGGCATGAGAATACGACAACCTGATTGACACAGAAACTGGGACTAAGAAATTTAGGAACAAAATGTCTTATCGGGATCGGGGACTGTGCAGCCAGCCCCGTAGAAATAAGTTGTAATTAGACACAAGTAATGACAATTTCTTTTTTCAGCAAAACCAATACTTATGTACTTTTGAATATAGAAGGAATAAAACAAAGTTCTTTTATTTTTATCTTGTTTCTTGTCCAAACGATGAATTAATTTTATCATTTGAAAGTTAATCAAGTACTTCAAATCCTAGTACCGGAATGAACAAAAGACATCCTCTTCAAGAGCACCATAAATATAAGAGGTCCCTCTCTTATGAAACCCTCACAGTAAAGGGTTGGTTCCGGAAGAGTATATGCTAGGAACCCAAATGCTATCGAGGAAAAATGCACCCGAAGCCTTGCATAATTCTACGCAAAAAAAAGTAAACTTTGCGTAATGCTTAAACGAAAAAACACTTTTATATATCAAATGTGCCAAGTATCACAAGTACAAAAATATGGAAGGAAAAAGGAAAAAGAGAGCAAAAAGCTAAAGTATATCACCCCCCAGAACTCAGGGGAAGAGAAGCATTTGCACCCCCAGGAGAAGTAGGCGGATCTGCCATCGGCTCAGGATCTTGGCCTTCATCATCGTGCTTCTCAAATTCTTCCTTGTTACCCGAGGACTCGGAATCGAAACCAGAAGAGTCAGTTGCATCAGGCTGAGCCGGGAGGCGTCTTCGAGCGGTTGACTCCAACTCTCAGGATTTGGCGATTTCGGCATCAAAATCAATGATACCCGCTTTGGCCTCTTCCAAGGCTTTTCTCCTAATTCTATACATAGAATGTGTTTTTTCAATAATGAGGGAATCCGCTCGGCACTGGAGTTCTGATTTAAGCCGATCAATTTCGCTCGAAAGGCCATCCCGCTCGGATCTAGTAGCTCTAAGGCTAAGATCAAGATCACAGATAATGGCTATATGAACCATATTGTGTTACATGATCCACTTATACTTCTCCTCCATCTGGGTACGCATCTCCTCAGCAGCAGCAGCCTCTTCAGCTTTGGAGTTCAAGGTTGCCTCCAAGTTATTCAATCTCTCAGTGGAGGCAGCCTCACGCTCGGCAGCAGCAAGCATAACATTTTGAACCTCAGTCCATTTAGCCTTGGCTTCTTGAAACTGTACATTTAACTGGGAGCTTCTTGACCGAGGGCCATTATTTCCTGCTTACTCTGCTGCAACCGAGCCTCCAACTCACCTGCTTCAACAACTTGTGCTTCCAGCACCAGAAGGAGAGCAGTAACTTGGTCACGCTCGGTCAACAGTTGAGCCCGCTCAGACGTAAGCATTTCTTTATCAAGGATCAACTTCTGAAGGCCCTCGGAAGCAAGGAAGTTGGCTTGTGAAACAAAAACTCAAATCAAAAATCCTGTCATAGCAAGTCAAGAGGAAACAAACAGTAAAAGGAACAAGTACCATACCATTGTTGCGTTGTGCATGGCATTGTTTATCATACACTTCCCCAAAGGAGAGTGTATTTTCTTCTTGTCTTTCTCTAAAGCTAGCGACTTTAGGTAATTGGCTAGTTCCACCGGCCGGGACAACAGATGGCACTCGGTAGATACCGATAGGGAGACACTCCTCCTCCTATGGGGATCTGCATAAGGGGAGAATAGTTGTGCCACAAATTCCCATGGACTGGGGACTGGGGAAGAGGGACATCCTCCTCTCGGGTGTCTGTGGCCGGTGGGGGTGATGTAGCAGTTGCTGGTGATGAAGTTATGACCGGCGTGAAATGAGATGAAGCTGATGTTGTTGTGGGTTAAGAAGCAGCTGCGAGAAAGGCAGTGTTGGTTGTAGGTTGCTCATCAACCGAAGATAGGAGAGGCCCGGTACTCAGCCTCATAATACCGGGAGCAGTAACTGGGACTCGAAAGGGAGAATTAGCATTCTCCACTAAGTCATACTTTCCCCAGTCCTCTGTTGGGGTTATAGGCTCTTCAGGTTGAGCATTCTGTTGAGCTGATGAAGGCCGTTGTCTCCTCTGTAGGGAAGCCCCTTCATTACTGGCTTCCCCATCATCATCAATCACCACAGTGACTTTCTTCACCTTTTTATTTTGCCCTCGGCCGAGGAAGAGCACCGCCATTTTGGTTGCTTGCTCTCCGGCCGAGGACTCCGAGAGGAAGCACACCGGAAGCAGATCCGATGGCGCCTGTTCGGGTGAAGGCCTCTTTCAGCAACCTCGCAGCCTCTGCGGGATTAGCCAAAACATCCTCATCAAGGATGGTAACAGAGCCTTGTGTAAGACCTGAATTCAATAAAAAAGAAGTTAACCAATTTTTTTATACAAAAAAATGAGATGATCAATTTCACGAGTCAACTTACCATGATTTTTGGTCTTACACCCGTATTTTGGGGCCAGTTCTTTCCATCAGTGGGTCTCGGGCGTGGTAATGTCTAGAATCTTCTGAACCCACTGGTCCAAGCCTTCAACCCTTGGTGGTATCCACCGAGTTGCTAAAATAATGAAAAGAGAAGGATCAATATTAACACGAAACAACCTTTTTCAAAGAATAGACAGACTTGAACTTACGTGTACGAGTCCAGGACTCACGGAAAGATGTAGTTGTGCCCCGCATGATATTCCCGGTGGAAACAATAACAAACCACTCCATCCATCCACGACCGTTGTCATCATCCATGCTGGTGAGCAAAGCATGATGGTCATGTTTGCTAAAATTTATTACTCCCCCATGGAGGGAGTAGAGATTCATTATGCGAGCCAATGTGATCTCTTCCTCCGTCTCCTGGCACAACTATCCTAGACATGCTACCATTCGCCAAACCGAAGGGTCCACATGTGCCAAATAAATCTGTTATTTGTGGCACAACTCTAAAATCACTGGGTCAATTTCCCCGCTCAAAGAAAACGCACCCAAAGTAAATGGGTACGTATAAACGTACATGAATCCCTTCTTAGGGAAGGTTACTCGCTCCACCAGTTTGGGAGCGATGATGTTTAGATCATGACAATCACAATCCTCCTTCACGAGAGGAATGTTGGAGGGACGGATGGAAGAAGGGTATACACCAACATCCCATGTACAAGAACTTGTAAAAGAAAACTTCTCTTTGAAGTCTTTGGTTGTGTTGAGTCTTCTAGGAATGATGGTGCTCACCGTAGGAGGGCCAGCATCAACGAGTTTGTCTTTATTTTTAAGAGAACCTGAGTTCTTGGAAGAAGAAGCCATGATCAGCAGGAAATAAAAAGAGTTCTTTGAAGCAGAAGATTAAAGAAGAGTGAGAGCAAAAAAAAGTTAAATGCAAAGAAATTGAGAGAGTTTGTTGAACTGTGAAGTGTAAAAGAAGAAGAATGAGGCGTATAAGTAAAGAAATAGGCAGCTAAAATCGTAGCCATGATTACCTCGAGAACCGGCAAAAATATTGCTTAATTGTAGGGTGACGTGTGTTCGGGGTATTAAATGCAGAGAGACGTGCGTCTAATCAAGCGTCAGAAACTTTCCAGAAGGGATCAGAAAATTTACCTCCAAGAAAGAAAACTTCACCAACTTCCCAATGACACAAAGGTGTGCCACCGGAAAGCAGGGGGCTATCTGTATATAGTAAAATCGGTTCATATTAAATACCCGAATAATAGAGTGACACGTGAAATCGGGGACAGATAGAAGACGAAGCAAGTAGGAACCAAGACCGAGGACAGCAACTTCGGGTGGCTCCGGGCAGACCCCGAAGGGAACATTGCTAATAAGGACAAACGAATATTTGCCATCCGATGACATTCAATGAAGAATATTCCTCGGTATTAAATGCATAATTCGTTACAGAGAATTTTGGCATTTATAGCTTGACATTATATATTCATCAATGGCTCTTATAATTGTCATTTAAGAGGGGCTTGATCCTAGGACCTTATTCCCTAGGTATAGCTACAAATAGTGACTTCAACAACCATTGTAATGTGGGAAAATTCTAACAAACGTATGCTACACATTATTCTAAGCTCAATAATACTTTATTTTCTGTCTATTAATATTCTTATTGCTATCTTCGGAAGCCTTGCTCCCGGAATCAAGATGTTTGCTGTCTTATCTCGACTTCAATGCTAAGTCTTGCATTTTATTTAATTTATTTATCATTTTAGGATCAAATTGATTTCGCTTGTCTATAAACCACGTTATAAATTCAACTGTATAGTTTTACGGGTAAACAACACTATAATTATTATTGTTGTTGTTGTATAAACTTATAAGGAATATAATCGTAAAATACTTGGTCAAGCATGGGTAGATATGGAGATGAAAAACAAGCATGAAGAATGGGAATTGAAAGAGGCAGACGTTAACATGGAGACACGGAAGGAGAATGGTGAAGTAAAGAAGGAAGAGAAAATAAACATTATGGTATTTTGAAGGTTATTTTAGAATTATATAAACTTATAAGGGATATAATAGTAAAATAATTGGTCAAATATGAATAGCTTTTAAGCAAAAATAAGTAAGTTGGGGTCGTCAAACCCAACTTGTGAATTTGACTTATTTTAAATACTTTTTAAACTTATTTAAGCACTTTTCTAACATGTCACACATTTTAAAAAGCTAGAAAGAGCTTAAAGGTTAATTTGATTCACTTAAAATCCAATTCAAACACTCTCTTGTTTTGACCACAAGAAGGTGACTTTATAAAAATGTATTTTTATTGGGATTTGGAAAAATAGAATTTTTGACTCTAAGCGTACTTACCCTCTCCCTATTTTTTAAGCAAAGATGAAGTCATGAAAGCAAGTGAAGTGGAATTGGACCACTATCTCAAATAACATTTTCTCTCCTCATGGCTTCACATGCCTCTCCCGTAAATTTACATCATTATATGATGCATACCTTCACTGATACTTCATCAATACTCATAAACTTTCATAACCCATAATAATAAGTTTCTCCATGCTACCGTTCTCCTTGATTTAATTCTCTCCCCTTTTCTTATACCCACATGCTACTACATATAAAATTACAATATACAACCTTCAACTTTTTCCTCGTCTTCATCTCTAAGGCCGCTAAAATGACCACCATAGGTATATAATTGCCTGCTAACTCCACCAGTACAAAATCCGATCCTTCTAACCTGACCAAATTAACTAAATCTATAATCGTCTTGCCACGTCAAGAAGCTTCAAACAAAATCTCAAGTTGAACACCCATCAATTCTTATTGACTTGCCAAAGTTTGAACTGTTGGTATTATTCCTCTTTAGGCGTTATACTATAATTTGATAATGCAGAGAATAAAGAACTTCTAATCCACAATTAATCTGTGGTTAATTCTTATAGCTCTCCACAATTAATTTTTGTAACATATCTAGATTGTATGTATATGCAGAGTGGAAGAATGAAGTTACTACTTTATAATGGTTCACATTCATTCATACAACGATTTCTTAATTTTTGTGACTTCGCTTGTGAAAAGATACAAACTTTTCAGAAGGTTTGAAGTTACTACCTTTATGACAATTTTGTTATTAAGTCAAGAATAATGTTACTTAACATTAACTTCCATTTGGCTTCTTACGTTTTTCTGATGGAAGAAAACGTAGATGATTTGTCTATATAAATATCATCATTTGTAAGTTAAACTACCACCAAAAAATATTTATTCTCTCATCCTTTCAAAAGACTATTCTTCTTCCTATTTTCCTAGAAGACTATTCTTCTTTCTATTTTCCTAGAAGACTATTTTTCTTCCTATTTTTCCTGGGCAATTCATTTTTTTGCAAACTCCAAGCTTTCAGCCATGAGTGCACGTGTTTGGGAGTACTGTGGAACCTTGGGGAGCGACCGATCTTAACGATTTACACCCAGTCGGACCAAAATCACTTTCAAAGCAGTGGCTTGCCATGACACAATATTTATTCGATAAGTTATTTCTATTCTCTTATTATTCTTGGTCAATATTATCAACTATTTTTCTAACAATTTGAAAGTGATACATATATAATATTGACTAATGGCTACTACTTTGAACAAAACACATCCTGATTTGTCAAAGCTTGAGTCGTTAGATGGCAACAATTATAAGCATTAGTCCCAGAAACTTTTAATTTTCTTTGAACAATTAGAAGTTGATTATGTTTTGTTCAACGAACCTTCTGCTAATGTTATTTCTAACACTACTGATGTTATTGATGGTTCTAATAATATTGCTGCTATTGTTGTTGATGATGTTGCTAAAAAGAAATTCGAAAAAGATAATACAAATGTTCGAGGGCATCTGCTTAACCATATGACTAACCCTCTATTTGATTTATTTATAAATTATAAATCTGCTAAAGTCATATGGGACAGCTTGGAGAAGAAATATGGTGCAGATGATTTGGGAAAAAAGAAGTATGTGGTTGCAAAGTGGATCAAGTTCTAAATGGTTGATGATAAGCCAATTATGGAGCAGGTTCACGAGTATGAGAACTTGACGGCTGATGTTCTGAACGAAGGCATGGATATGTGTGAGATTATTCAAGCTAATGTTCTGTTTGAAAAGTTCCCTCATTCCTGGAGTGATTACAAGAACCAACCCAAGAACAAGAGAAGAACTTAAATCTCCAAGAACTGATCAGTCACATGAGGACTGAGGAAGCAAACCGCCTCAAAGATGAAGAGGCAGAACGTCTTAAGGATAAGATGAAACCTCTCTCTCTCTTAATTCTTCTAAAGCTAACCTTGTGGAATCTGCTAGTACTTTTGTGAAAGACAGGTTTAACGGCAAACGAAAGAAAGGCCAAAAGAAAGGATATCTGAAGAAGCACAACTACTTCAATAAACCAGAGTGCTAAATAGAAAAGTCTAAAGGACCTTGCTATGTCTGTGGAAAACTTGGCCACAAGGCTTTCCAATGCAACCAAAGACAAGGACAAAGCTTGAAGCTTGGAGGGAAAGCTCCAGTCCAAGCTAACCTTACTGAAAGTGGTGATGTGATTTCTGTTGTGATCGTTGAGGCAAATATGGTGGCTAGCAAGACTGATTGGATACTGGACACAGGCGCAAGGCACCTCTGTGCCAACAGGAATTGTTCCATGACTTTGAGGGGTCTACCGATGGCGAGTGTGCCTTCATGGGTAACTCCACTACAATTGGAGTTATGGGTAAAGGAAAAATACTTCTCAAGTTAACTTCTGGAAAAACTTTAGCCTTGAGCAATGTTCTGTACGTTCCCTCCATTCGTAGAAACTTAGTCTCTGGTGCACTTCTCAACAAAGCAGGCCTTAAACTTATTTTTGAATCTGATAAAATTGTTATTTCTCGTGGAGGAGACTTTGTTGGGAAGGGTTACCTTAATGGAGGTTTATTTGCACGAACATTGTTCAAGAGATTACTAGTAATGCAAGTACTTCTAATTTTGATTATATTGTTGAGTCTATTGATTTGTGGCATGGTAGGATAGGTCATATTAATATTGCTTCTATAAAAAGACTAAGAAAAATGAAATTAATTCCCGCGGTTAATGTCGATAATTTTTCTAAGTGTCCTGTTTGTATAGAAGCAAAATATACCAAAAAGCCTTTTAAAAATATAACTAGTAGAAAGACAGAATTGTTTGAACTAGTGCATTCAGACTTAGCTGATTTCAAGGACATTGTTAGTAAGGGTGGAAAAAAAATACTAAATCACTTTTGTAAATGACTTTTCGAGATATACTAAGGTATATCTTCTTAAGTCTAAGGATGAGGCTGAAAGCATATTTTTAAAATACAAAGCAAAAGTAGAAAACCAATTAGACAGGAAAATCAAGAGACTTAGGCCTGATAGGGGTGGTGAATATAGTACTAATACTCTAAAAGATTTTTGTGAGAAAAATTATATTATACATGAGGTTAGTTGTGAGGACCCAAAATTTACTATAGGCCGTGATGACGCCCAATGTCGCCGTTAGGCAAGCCAACACTTAATTATTAATTTTTATTATTTTTTAAAATCATGAATCTTACTTGGATAGAGAGGTCAGCGCATTAAAATAAATTGTGGTTACGTACAATTTCGTTAAAATAATAAGTGAAAGTGTATCAATGTAAAACAATCCATAACAAATTCTAGAACACCCCAAAGACCCAGTATCACAAGTGCATGAGCATCTACTAGAAGGTACAATAACAATATAACATATGTATGGAATACAAGTAAGACAGGAAAAACAATGTAAATAACTCTGATGGAGACTCTGAATGCTGCGGATCGTAACATGGGATGCATCTCACCGTAAAGTCCCCGCAATAGCTGCGCCCAAAAGACCACCAAAAATATATACCTACACAATAAGTGCAGAAGTATAGCATGAGTACGTAAATCAAAGCGTAACGAGTAAGTATCTAGCCTAACCCTAGAGAAATAGTGACGAGGGGTCGACATTGACACTTACTAGTAGTCCAATAAATCAAGTACAAACGAAAGTAAACAAGTATGAGGCATGGTAAATAACAGTGTAAACAAATATAGCTATATGGTACGATCCTCCTCTGAACATTAAACATAAGCTCTGAATTATCGGTTACCTCCTCAACCGGAGTGTGTGTATATATATATATATATATATATATATATATATATATATATATATATATATATAAAAAAAAAATAGTCCCACAAGATAGGTCGTCACAACTTAAATTAGTAAAACTCACGGATACACTGGCTTCTTGTCAAATATTACGTATGATTCTGCCGAGGCGAACGACCCGATCCCATAAGAGAGTTTCATGAAGTTTCCGAGGCCGAACGACCCGATCCCATAAGAGTGTTTTACAGAAATGCCGAGGCGAACGACCCAATCCCACAAGAATATGATACCGTTGAGGCGAACGACCCGATCTCATAAGAATATGATACTGCCGAGGTGAACGGCCCGATCCCATAATAATATGATACTGCCGAGGCGAACGGCCCGATCCCATAAGAATATGATACTGTCGAGGTGAATGTCCCGATCCTATAAGAATATGATACTGTCAAGGCAAACGGCCCGATCCCATTAGAATATGATACTGCCGAGGCGAACAGCCCGATCCCATAAGAATATGATACTGCCGAGACGAACGACCCGATCCCATAAGAATATGATACTACCGAGACAAACGTCCCGATCCCATTAGAATAAGAAACTTTAAGGGTCCTTGACCCCACTCACGAATATACGTGTAAGTTATGAAATTTAAAGAATCTTTTCGAGGAAAACGCACAACGCGAGAAAAATGCGTAAGGGAAGCACAATTATTCTGCGGCTAATCAAGTAGCTCATCAAATCTCTTACAATAGCGAGTCCATCACTCTACGCAAGCCTAGCTTTAGGTCGTAACGAGAAATAAAGGAATTAAACAGGCAAGAAAAACTCAATTAGTACAATTAAAGCATGGAGTCAACCTAGGTCTACCAAGACATAATCAGGAATTCTAGCATACGCATGGACACTCGTTACATCATACGTGCGCAACTCCCACAATATGTAGCATATAACAGGAATAACACCTGCAGTGTAAATTCCCCTTCATAGTGTTAGACGGGAGACTTACCTCACTCAAAAGTTCCATAACCGGCTCTGACGCCTCTCGAACACTTCAAACCCATGCCCATCGATCCGAAACTAGTCAAACAATGTGCAAATCAATAAAAATATTATGATGACCCGATAGGTCATCATATGTTTTAAAACCTAACTCTACACTATGAAGCCTTAAATACCTCATTCTAGCCTTCCTCGATTTTTGTGCGCAGTCCGGGTTTTTCCGAAAACTTTTATGTTAAAAACTGAGAAAATATGAAAATTTTACCTTAAAATCCATTTGAGTTGACTTCGGCCAACGTTTTGAGCAAACAGACCCGTATTCATATTTTTACGGTTCCATGGGTCTGTATCATGATCTAGGACTTGTGCGTATGGCCGGAATCGAATTTGAAAGTCCTTAGCCCGAGTTATCGCGCTTTGTTAAAATTTGAAAGTTAAAGGCTTAATGATTTTGAAATGTTTGACCAATGTTTGACTTTTTGGATATCGGGTCCGTATTTTAGTTTCAGAACCTGATATAGGTCCAATACTATATTTATGACTTGTCTGTCAAATTTGGTGTGAAACAGAGTTGGTTTGACGTGATTCGGACGTCCGGAAGTGAAATTAGAAGTTCATGAGTTTTCTTGAAAATTTCCTTTGATTTGATGCTAAATTCGTAGTTCTAGGTGTTATTTTGGCAATTTGATCACGAGAGCAAGTTCGCATAATGTTTTTAGACTTACGTGCATAATTAGTTTAGAGCCCCGAGGGCTCGGGTGAGTTTCGAATAGGCAACGGAGTAGAATTTGACTTAGAACATTGCTCATGTGCTTCAATTTTTGGTGCACGCCTCAGACCTCGCAATTGCAAGGTCAGGCTTCGCATTTGCGACCTCTAATGGGTTCGCATTTGCGAGCAACTCATCGCATTTGCGAAGAGTAGCTGGGGCACCTCAAGTTCGCATTTGCGAACAAAACTTCGCATTTGCGAAGTGGTCAAAGGGTACAGTGATCGCAAATTGCGATCAAACGGTCGCAATTTCGGAAGGTCAAAGTTCGCGTTTGTGAACAAACCATCGCAAATGTGATGTTAGCAGAGATGGGGGAGTCTTTGCATTTGCGAAGCAATTCTCGCATTTGCGGGGTTCGCAATAGATCGCAAATGTGACATCGACAACTGATCAAAATGGGACTTAGACGGGATTTTGGTTAATTCTCTCAAATTTTCAAAACAAGAAACCCTAGAGGCTATTTTTCAAAGAACCTTTCTTCCCCAAATAGTTGGTAAGTGATTCTAAACTAGTTTCTTTCAATCTTTCACTACATTTCCTAAGATTTTAACTAAAAATCTTGTGTTTTCATGGTAAAAATTGGGGGTTTTGGGTAGAATTAGGGATTTTTGTAAAATAGGGATTTAGACCTCAAATTGAGGTCGGATTCCAAAACAAATTAAATAATCGGGCTTGGGAGTGAATGGGTAATTGGGTTTTGGTCCGAATTTTGGGTTTGGACCAAGCAGGCCCGGGGGTTGACTTTTGTTGACTTTTTCAATAATGACCTAAATTTAATCCTTTACAATCTTGGGTAGTTCCTAAGGCTTAATTTGAATCATTTGGTGGGTAATTTGCTAGATTCTATTGGTTCGGAGGCTTGTTTGAAAGGCAAAGCTGTGATTGAGTTTTAAGTGAACCTTTGGAGCGAGGTAAGTATCATGGTTAACCTTGACTTGAAGGAATATGACTTGTTTGTCTATTTGCTACATATTTAGATGTTGGGTACACCGTATATGTGAGATAACGAGTACTTATGCGTTGTTGTCGGGTTAAGTACTTAAAGCATGCGGGTGGGGACTTGTTCCTTGTAGGTTATCTTACTTTGATCTTGTTATCCATGCTTAGACTAGTTACTTACTAAATTGATCGTTCCTATCGCATTTACGGGCTTTTGTGATAATTGAGTATTGATTCCAAAGTTGAGATTGGTATTGTGGAACCATTGTTTAAGTAAGGCTTGTTCTTGTTGATTCTATCTCCCTGTTATTACTTGTTCATTGTTATGTGGTAAGGGAGAGTGTTAATGTATGAAGGGTGATGCCGTGCCATATTGTGAGTGTTAATGCACGGAGGGTAATGTCGTGCCATATTGTGAGTGTTAATGCACAAAGGGTGATGCCGTGCCATATTGTGAGTGTTAAAGCACGAAGGGTGATGCCGTGCCATATTATGAGTGTTAATGCATGGAGGGTGATGTCGTGCCATGTTATGAGAGTTAATGCACGAAGGGTGATGTGGTGCCGTATCTATTGATTTATATTGTGAGGCTGAGAGTAAAAGCATGAAGGGTGATGCAGTGCGGTATTATTGTTTCATTGTGAGGTTGAGAGTAAGAGCACGAAAGGTGATGCCGTGCAATTTTCTTTATTGTGTTTAGTTGTTTTCACTGGTTAAAAGCATGTTGACTGTTCTGGTTATCATTTCCGCTGTATCTTTTATATCTTGTGCCCCTTTAGCATGTCCCCTTCCCAATAGTACATATTTAGCTGTTATTGTTATTTTCTTGTACATATACTATTTTTTGCACAGGTGTTTTTATGTGGGTGTCTTGTCATAGCCTCGTCACTACTTTGTCGAGGCTAGGCTCGTCACTTACGAGTACATGGGGTCGGTTGTACTCATACTACACTCTACACTTCTTGTGCAGATTTTGGTACCGGCCCTAGCTGATCGTGAGACTCGACAGTCCAGACTTGCTTATCGGAAACTCAAGGTAGATCTGCTGGTGTCCGCAGACCTTGGAGTCCTTTCTAGTTTCCTTATTTTACTGTTTCTTTTCATTCAGAACAATTGTATTTCGTTCAAACTCTGTTTGTAACAAATCTTAGAAGCTCGTGAGTTGTGACTCCAGATCCCTATTGTATCAAATATTATGCGCTTTATGTTATTCTGCATTTCAGTTTTAGCATCTATTTAGCTTAGTTGATTCTGCTATTGAAATTGACCAAAAATTGGTTTAAAGAATCCTCTAACGTTGGCTTGCCTAACAAGTGAAATATTAGGCGCATCACGATCCCGAAGACAAATATACTCTAATACTCATAATTATTCAATTTATAAAAATTCTTAACTCCGCTCGTAAAGTCAACAAAGTCAACTCTCGGGCCCACGTGCCCGGATTCCGAAAAGTTTCGAAGATAAGCATTACCCATAACACCACGAACTCAAATATATAATTTATTCCTAATTCCATATCCAATTTCATGGTCAAAATCCAAAAAAAATGACTTCTAGGTTTTTCTTCAAAAATCCCAGAATTTTTCACAATTTCTATGTTAAATCTTTATAGAATCCATGTAATTAACTTACAATATATGGGAATTACTTACCTTGCAATAGATGATGAAAATCTTGCCTCCAAGAACTCCAAAATTCGCCAAACCAAATAAAAATGTGATAGAAATGGGTTAAGTCCCAAAATGAAGTCTTAATAACGGCCTCAGATGTCGCATTTGCGACATGAGGATCGTAAATGCAATGGTCGCAAATGCAAAATTGGCGTCGCAAATGCGAAGCTCGACCAACAGTGTTTGCGTCGCAAATGCGACAAAAGTCTCGCAAATGCAAGGTCAGTGACTTCACAAAAGTGACAGTTTGTTCGCAAACGCGAACTCCCCTGCCCCAGTCCATCTTCGCAAAAGAAAGAATGATCTTGCAAATGCGGCTATCACAAATGCGATAAAAACCTCGCAAATGCGAGAACAGTGCACTAGAATCAGTTGAACCTCTACAAATTCCTCCGGAATGCGTCCAAAACTCATTCGAGCCCTGGGGCTCCAAACCTGTCACAACCCGAAATTTTCCACCGACGGGACCGTGATGGCACATAACATTTCACTTATTAGGCAAGCCAACGTTAGAGAATTATTAAACCAATTTCTTATTTCCATTCAGTAATTTACAATAATTAACTAAGATGAAATATAATAAGTGCGGAATATCATAAAACTGTATTAATTACTACCAACCGGATCTGGAGTCACAATCCACGAGCATTCTAAAATTTACTACAAGTAATAGTCTGAAAGAAATACAACTGTCTGAATGAAAGAAACAGTAGAATAGAAAAGATAGATGGGGACTTCAAGGTCTGTGAACGCCGACAGATCTACATTGAGTCTCCGGACAGAGTACCAATAGCAAACTTTCGATCAACCCGAGCCGGTATCAAAATCTGCACAGAAAATGCAGAGTGCAGTATCAGTACAATCGACCCTATGTAGTGGTAAGTGTCGAGCCTAACCTCGTCGAAGTAGTGACGAGGCTAAGGCAAGGCACCTACAAATCAACCTGTACAATTTAACAATGTATATGCAAATAATAGAAATGAAGAACTAAACAGGAAATGTTGGGAGGGGAAACATACTGAGGGGAATACGAGATAAAGAACTACAACAGAATGATCACCGGAGCAGTCAATATACCATGAATCAACATGAATAGTAAATACAGTAGGAAAAAATGCACGGCATCACCCTTTGTGCTTTTACTCTCAATCTCACCATAAAATTAATAGAAACGACACGCAATCACCCTTCATGCTTTGACTCTCATATCATAGCACGACATCACCCTTCGTGCATTAACACTCTCAATATGGCACGACATCACCCTTCGTGCATTAACACTCACAATATGGCACGGCATCACCCTTCGTGCATTAACACTCACAATATGACACGTCATCTTCCTTCGTGCATTAACACTCTCCCTTACCATAATGCAATGCATAAATAACAACAGAGAGATAGAATAACAAGTACAAACCTTACTTAAACATTTGGTTCCATAATATCAATCTCAACTTTGAAATAAAAATTCAATTATCACCAGAAAATTCGTAAAACATGATAAGAACGATAAATTGAACAACACTAGTATAACACGTAGCAATTTGGCATAGGAATGAGACAATATAAAAAAACCCAAAGAAACATGGAAACAGGTAAATTGGCGGCGCATAAATACTCGTCACCTCACATATACGCCGCTCACATGAATTTCATTTAGCAAGTGATCTAAGGTTCCTAATTCCCTCAAGTGAAGGTTAGACACAACACTTACCTCGCTCTGAAGACCACTTAATTCTCAATCACAGCTTTTCCTTTGGAATTCACCTCCAAACCACTCGTATCTATTCAAAAATGACTCAATAATATCAAATATTGCTAAAGGAATCATTTATATTGCGTAAGTTAAAATTTCCCAAATTTTCCTCCAAAAAGTCGAAAAATCGACCCCGGGCCCGCTTGGTCAAAACCCGAGGTTCGGACCAAAATCCTTTTACCCATTTACCCCCGAGCCTGAATATGTAATTAGTTTTGGAATCCGACCTCAAATTGGGGTCTAAATCCTCAAATTTTGAAATTCCTAAGTTCTACCCAAAAATCCTAATTTCACCATAAACATTCTAGATTCTAGGTTAAAATCTTGTTATAAGATGTAAAAGATTGAAAGAAAAGAGGTAGGAATCACTTACCTATGATTTTGGGAAGATTTGGTCTTTGGAAAATCGCCTCTTAACGTTTAGGGTTTTGAAAATATGAAGAATGAATGAAAAATCTCGTCTAAGCCCCTTTTACTCAGCTGCAGGTGTCGCAATTGCGACCTGAGCTTCGCAAATGCGAAGCTCGCAAATGCGAAGGAACAAATCGCAATTGTGATGCCCTTCACAATCCCGCTACCTTCGCAAATGCGAGAAAAATGTCGCATTTGCGACCACTGAACCTCGCAAATGCGAGTAGATGTTCGCATTTGCGAACCTGCCCTTCCCAGACTCCTTTCGCAATTGCAAAGGTAACCTCACAAATGCGAGAAATGCTGGCCCAGGCTTCTGATCACAATTGCGATGAAAGCCTCGCAATTGCGGACCCTGTTATGTTCGCATTTGCGATGCCTGATCTCGCAATTGCGAGATCAAAGGCCTGCAACAGGTTCAGTTATGATACTGTCAAGGTCAAAACATCCCGTGGCCTATCCGAAACTCACCCGAGCCCTCAGGGCTCCAAACCAAACATGCATACAAGTCTAAAAATATCATACGAAGTTGCTCGCGCGATCAAATCGCTAAAATAACACCTAGATCTACGAATTTAGCACCAAATCAAATGAAATTCTCAAGAACCCTCTAAAATTCATATCTTCTCAACTGGACGTCCGAATCACGTCAAATCAACTCTGTTTCTCATCAAATTTCAGAGACAAGTCTTAAATATCATAATGAACCTGTACCGAGTTCCGGAACCAAAATACGGACCCGATACTAACAATGTCAAATATCAATCAATTCTTAAAAACAAATAATTTCCTGACTTTTAATTTTCATAAAAAATCATAACTCAAGTTAGGGACCTCCGAATTCAATTTCGGGCATACGCCCAGGTCCCATAATTCGATACAGACCTACCGGACCGTCAAAACATGGATCCGGGCCCGTTTACCAAAAATATTGACCGAAGTCAACTAAAATCAACTTTTAAGGCATAAATTCTTATTTTCATCAATTTTCAACATAAAAGCTTTCCGAAAACCTGTCCGGACTGCGCACGCAAATCGAGAAGGGTAAATAAAAGAGATTTTTAAGGCTTAAGAGCGCAGATTCGAGTTCTCAAACATAAAATGACCTTTTGGGTCATCACAATCTCCACCTATAAAACAACCGTTCGTTCTCAAACGGACATAGAAAAGTACCTGGGCTGGTGAAAAGGTGGGGATATCTACTCCGCATATCGGACTTGGACTCCCAAGTAGCTTCCTCAATAGGATGACCTCTTCACTTCACTCGAACTGAAGGGTAACTCTTTGATCTCAACTGGCGAACTTGCCGGGCTAGAATTGCCACCGGCTCCTCCTCATAAGTCAATTCCTTGTCCAACTGGACAGAGCTGAAATCTAACACATAGGATGGATCGCCGTGATACTTTCGAAGTATGGACACATGGAATACCGGATGAACAACTGCTAAACTAGGTGGTAACGCAAGCCTGTAAGCCACCTCTCCCACTCTCTCCAGAATCTCAAAAGGTCTGATATACCTAGGGCTCAACTTGCCCTTCTTTTTGAACCTCATTACACCCTTCATGGGTGATACCCGAAGTAACACTCTCTCTCCGACCATGAATGCAACATCACAAACTCTACAACCGGCATAACTCTTCTGCCTGGACTGAGCTGTGCGAAGTCGATCCTGAATAATCTTGACCTTATCCAAGGCATCCTGTAAGTTTGTGCCCAACAATCGAGCCTCTCCCAGCTCGAACCACCCAACTGGCGACCGACACCGCCTACCATATAATGCCTCATAGAGAGCCATCTGAATGCTCGACTGGCAGCTGTTGTTGTAGGCAAACTCTACAAGGGGAAAGAACTGATCCCACGATCCTCTGAAGTCTATAACACAAGCGCGGAGCATATCCTCCAAGATCTGAATAGTACTCTCGGACTGCCCGTCCGTTTGAGGATGGAATGCTATGCTCAACTCAACCCGCGTACCCAACTCACGCTGAACTGCCCTCCAAAAGTGCGAGGTAAACTGTGTACCTCGATCAGAAATGATAGACACAGGCACCCTGTGAAACGGACGATCTCACAAATATAAATCTCTGCTAACCACTCCGACGAATAGGTAACTGCCACAGGAATGAAGTGCGCTGACTTAGTCAGCCTATCCACAATAACCCACACGGCGTCTAACTTCCTCTGAGTCCGTGGGAGTCCAACAACGAAGTCCATAGTGATACGCTCCTACTTCCACTCAGGAATCTCCATCTGCTGAAGCAAACCACCGGGTCTCTGATGCTCATATTTTACCTGCTGACAATTTAGGCACCGAGCTACGTAAGCAACTATATCTTTCTTCATCCTCCTCCACCAATAATGCTGCCACAGGTTCTGGTATATCTTGGCAGCACCGGGGTGAATAGAATACCGAGAACTGTGAGCCTCCTCAAGGATCAAGTCACGAAGCCCATTCACATTAGGCACACAAATACGACCCTGCATCCTCAAAACTCCATCATCTCCAACAGTAACCTGCTAGGCACCACTGTGCCGCACTGTGTCTCTAAGGATGAGTAAATGAGAATCATCATCCTATCGATCTCTGATGCGCTCAAACAAAGAAGACCGAGCAACTGTACAAGCTAGGACACGGCTGGGCTCAGAAACATCTAACCTCACGAACTGGTTGGCCAAGGCCTTAACATCCAATGCAAGCGGTATCTCACCAACTGGAATATATGCAAGGCTACCCATACTGACTGACTTTCTACTCAAATCATCGGCCACCACATTGGCCTTCCCGGGATGATACAATATGGTGATATCATAGTCTTTCAATAGCTCCAGCCACCTCCTCTGCCTCAAATTGAGTTCTTTATGCTTGAACAAATACTGCAAGCTCCAATGATCAGTGAATACCTCACATGGCACGCCGTAAAGATAGTGCCTCCAAATCTTCAACGCGTGAACAATGGCCGCCAACTCTAGATCATAAACATGGTAATTCTTCTCGTGAACCTTCAGCTGCCGTGAAGCATATGCAATAACCTTGCCACCCTGCATCAATACCGCACCCAGACCAATACGAGATGCGTTATAATATACTATATAAGATCCTGAACCTGTGGGTAACACCAATACCAATGCCGTGGTCAAAGCAGTCTTGAGCTTCTGAAAGCTCGTTTCACACTCGTCTGACCACCTGAACGGGGCACCCTTCTGGGTCAGTTTGGTCAACGGGGCTGATATGGATGGAAACCCCTCCACAAATTGACGGTAATAGCCCGCCAAACCCAGGAAACTACGGATCCCTATAGCTGATGTGGGTCAAGGCCAGTTCTGGACTGCCTCGATCTTCTTAGGATCCACCTGAATACCCTCTGCTGATACAACGTGACCCAAGAAAGCAACTGAACTCAACCAAAACTCGCATTTTGAGAACTTAGCATATAACTGCTTGTCTTTCAGAGTCTGAAGAACGATCCGAAGCTGCTACTCATGCTCCTCTCGACTGTGGGAGTAGATCAAGATATCATCAATAAACACAACCACAAAGGAATCCAAGTAGGGTTTGAACACCCGGTTCATCAAATCCATAAATGCTGTTGGGGCATTTGTCAGCCCAAATGATATCACTAGAAACTCATAATGCCCATACCGAGTTTGAAAAGCTGTCTTAGGAACATCGGATGCCCTAATCCTCAACTGATGGTAGCCAGATCTCAAATCAATATTTGAAAACACCTTGGCAGCCTGAAGCTGATCAAATAAATCATCAATCCTCGGCAATGGATACTTGTTCTTGACGGTGACTTTGTTCAACTACCGATAATCTATACACATCCTCATCGATCCATCTTTCTTCTTCACAAACAACACCGGTGCACCCTAGGACGAGACACTAGGTCTAATGAAGCCCTTACCAAGCAAATCTTGTAACTGCTCCTTCAATTCTTTCAAATCTGGCGGGGCCATGCGTATGGCAGAATGGAAGGCTGAGTGCCCGGAGCCAAATCAATGCAGAAATCAATATGCCTGTCAGGTGGCATCCCCGGCAGGTCTGCAGGAAACACCTCTGGAAACTCACGAACAACCGGCACCGAATCTATGGAAGGAACCTCCGCACTAGAATCGCGGACATAGGCCAAATAAGCTAGACACCCCTTCTCGACCATATGCCGAGCCTTTACATAAGAGATAACCCTACTGGCATAATGGCCAAGATTCCCTCTCTACTCTAATCGAGGCAACCCCTGCAAGGCTAAGGTCACCGTCTTGGCGTGACAATCTAATATAGCATGATAAGGTGATAGCCAATCCATACCAAGTATGACATCAAAATCAACCATGTCAAGAAGTAGAAGATCTACACGAGTCTCAAGACTCCCAGTGGTGACCATACACAAATGATAAACACGATCTACAACAATAACATCTCCCACTGGTGTGGACACATACACAGGAGCACTCAAAGAATCACGGAGCACAACCAAATAGGAAGCAAAATAGGATGACACATATGAGTAAGTAGATCCCGGATCAAATAGAACTGAAGCATCTCTACTGCAAACTAAAACAGTACCTGTGATAACAACATCAGATGACTCAGCCTCAAGCCTGACTGGGAAAGCATAACACCGGGACTGGGCCCCACCACCCTGAACTACGTCCCTGGGACGGCCTCTAACTGGCTGGTCTCTACCTCTAATGGCCTGACCTCCACCTCTAACAGTTTGGCCTCTACCTCTGGCTGCCTGACCCCTGCCTCTGACCCTGTCGACCTGAATAACCACCTTGATAACTCTGGAGTGGAGGTGCACTAATAGGAGCTAGTGGTGCACCGTAGGCTAGCTGGTCGGAATAATGCATCTGAGGGCCAGGACCACCCGAGGCACCGTGGGATGCCTGGAGCGCTGAATGAAACAGCCTGGGAGGATGGCCTCTACCAAAAGTACTCCTGCCTCTAGATGAGGCACCGCTGACCTCCCTGAGTAAGAACCATTTAGACTCGTCTGGCGACATTAGCAGCCGCCTGAAAAGAAATTTCACTCCCAGTCTCCTTAGCCATCTACAATCTGATAGGCTGGGCAAGTCCATCAATAAACCTCCTCACCCTCTCTCTCTCTCGGTGGGAAGTAGAAGAATAACATGACGGGCCAAATCCACAAAGCGGGTCTCATACTGAGTAACAGTCATACTGCCCTGCTGGAGACACTCAAACTAACGGCGACGCTCCTCTCTCAATGTGATAGGAAGAAACTTCTCTATAAAGAGCTGAGAGAACTGGTCCCAAGTAAGAGTAGGTGACCCAGCTAGTCTGGTCAATAAGTAATCTCTTCACCATTTCTTGGCGGAACCAGTCATCTGAAATGTTGCAAAATCGACCCCATTGGTCTCCACTATACCCATGTTTCGTAAAAACTCGTGGCAGCTGTCAAGATACTCCTGGGGATCCTCTGAAGGAGCACCACTGAAGTGAACAGGAAAGAGCTTGGTAAACCTGTCCAATCTCCATAAAGCCTCAGAAGACATAGCTGGCCCATCTCTGACCTGTGCCGCAATAACCGGCTAAACTAATCCGACTGGCTGAGCTGCTGGAGCCTGATACTGGGGAGCTATCTGCTCTGGAGCGGAAGTGGTAGGAGTCTGGGCTCCTCCTTCAGCCTGAGAGACTGCTGGTGCCATGGGAAATGCGCCAGTCTGGGCCACACTCTCCATAAGGCCCACCAAATGGACCAAAGCATCCTGAAGTACTGGGGTAGCAATGAACCCCTCCTGAACCTGAGCTGGTCCGGCAGGAATAGTTTGGGCTGGAACTTCCTCGTCAAGCTCTATCTGATGCTCCACTGCCTGGGCTGCTGCTCGGGCTCTAGGCTGAGCCCTGCCCCTGCCTCGGCCTCGACCTCTGCCCCGCGTAGGAGCTGTCATTGGAGGCTCTGGCTGCTGCTCAGCTGAGGAAGCGGTACGTGTTCTCGCCATCTGCGAGAGAATAAGAGTATAAGAGTTCAATCAGTATTGAGAAAGCAAAATCGCATGACAGAGAAGAATAGAAGTGAAACTTGTTCTTAAACTTCATAGCCTCTGGAGGATAAGCACAGACGTCTCCGTACCGATCCTCTAGACTCTACTAAGCTTGCTCGTGAATCGTGAGACCTAGGCAACCTAGTGCTCTAATACCAACTGTCATGACCCAAAATTTCCCACCGACGGGACCGTGATGTCGATTAACATTTCACTTGCTAGGCAAGCCAACATTAGAGAATCATTAAACCAATTCCTTATTTCCATTCAGTAATTAACAATAATTAACTAAGATAAAATATAATAAGTGCAAAATATCATAAAACTGTATTAATTACTACCACCCGGATATGGAGTCACAATCCACGAGCATTCTAGAATTTACTACAAGTAATAGTGTGAAAGAAATACAACTGTCTGAATGAAAGAAACAATAGAACAGAAAAGATAGACGGGGACTTCAAGGTCTGTGAACGTCGACAGATCTACCTTGAGTCTCCGGACATCGGACCAATAGCAAACTCTCTATCAACCCGAGCCGGTATCAAAATCTACACAGAAAGTGCAGAGTGCAATACCAGTACAATCGACCCCATGTACTGGTAAGTGTCGAGCCTAACCTCGATGAAGTAGTGACGAGGATAAGGCAAGGCACCTACAAATCAACCTGTACAATTTAACAGTGTATATGCAAATAACAGAAATGAAGAACTAAACAGGAAATGTCGGGAGGGGAAACATACTGAGGGTAATACAAGACAAAGAAATACAACAGAATGATCACCGGAGCAGTCAATATACCATGAATCAACATGAATAGTAAATACAGTAAGAAAAAATGTACGGCATCACCCCTCGTGCTTTTACTCTCAATCTCACTATAAAATTAATAGAAACGGCACGCAATCACCCTTCGTGCTTTTACTCTCATATCATAGCACGTCATCACCCTTCGTGCATTAACACTCTCAATATGGCACAGCATCACCCTTCGTGCATTAACACTCACAATATGGCACGGCATCACCCTTCGTGCATTAACACTCACAATATGGCACGTCATCTTCCTTCGTGCATTAACACTCTCCCTTACCATAATGCAATGCATAAATAACAACAGGGAGATAGAATAACAAGTACAAACCTTACTTCAACATTTGGTTCCATAATATCAATCTCAACTTTGAAATAAAAACTCAATTATCACAAGAAAATCCGTAAAACATGATAAGAACGATAAATTGAACAACACTAGTGTAACACGTAGCAATTTGGCATAGGAATGAGACAATATAAAAAAAAATAGAGAAACATGGAAAACAGGTAAATTGGTGGCGCATAAATACTTGTCACCTCACATATACGCCGCTCACATGAATTTCATTTAGCAAGTGATCTAAGGTTCCTAATTCCCTCAAGTGAGGGTTAGACACAACACTTACCTCGCTCCGAAGGCCACTTAATTCTCAATCACAACTTTTTCTTTGGAATTCACCTCCAAACCACTCGTATTTATTCAAAAATGACTCAATAATATCAAATATTGCTAAAGGAATCAATTATATTGCGTAAGTTAAATTTTCCCAAATTTTCCTCCCAAAAGTCAAAAAATCGACCCCAGGCCCGCTTGGTCAAAACCCGAGGTTCGGACCAAAATTCTTTTACCCATTCACCCCCGAGCCCGAATATGTAATTAGTTTTGGAATCCGATCTCAAATTGGGGTCTAAATTCTCAAATTTCGAAATTCCTAAGTTCTACCCAAAAATCCTAATTTCACCATAAAAATTCTAGATTCTAAGTGAAAATCTTGTTATAAGATGTAAAAGATTGAAAGAAAAGAGTTAGGAATCACTTACCTATGATTTGGGGAAGATTTGGTCTTTGGAAAACCGCCTCTTAAGGTTTAGGGTTTTGAAAATATGAAGAATGAATGAAAAATCTCGTCTAAGCCCCTTTTACTCAGCTACAGGTGTCGCAATTGCGACCTGAGCTTCGCAAATGCGAAGGAACAAATTGCAATTGCGATGCCCTTCACAATCCCGCTGCCTTCGCAAATGCGGGGAAAGTGTCTCATTTGCGATCACTGAACCTCGCAAATGCGAGTAGATGTTCGCATTTGCGAACCTGCCCTTCCCAGACTCCCTTCACAATTGCGAAGGTAACCTCGCAAATGCGAGAACTGCTGGCCCAGGCTTCTGATCGCAATTGCGATGAAAGCCTCGCAATTGCGGACCCTGTTATGTTCGCATTTGCGATGCCTGATCCCGTAATTGCGAGATCAGAGGCCTGCAACAGGTTCAGTTATACCAGAAAAATTTTCTAAGTTTAAAACATCCCGTGGCCTATCCGAAACTCACCCGAGCCCTCGGGGCTCCAAACCAAACATGCACACAAGTATAAAAATATCATACGAACTTGCTCGTGCGATCAAATTGCCAAAATAACACCTAGAACTACGAATTTAGCACCAAATCAAATAAAATTCTCAAGAACACTTTAAAATTCATATCTTCTTAACTGGACGTCCGAATCACGTCAAATCAACACCGTTTCTCACCAAATTTCACAGACAAGTCTTAAATATCATAATGAACCTATACCGGGTTTTGGAACCAAAATACGGACCCGATACTAACAATGCCAAATATCAATCAATTCTTAAAAACAAATAATTTCCAGACTTTTAATTTTCATAAAAAAATCATAACTCAAGCTAGGGACCTCCGAATTCAATTCCGGGCATACGCCCAGGTCCCATAATTTGATACGGACCTACCGGGACCGTCAAAACATGGATCCGGTCCCGTTTACCAAAAATGTTGACCGAAGTCAACTAAAATCAACTTTTAAGGCATAAATTCTTATTTTCATCAATTTTCAACATAAAAACTTTCTGCAAACCTGCCCGAACTGCACACATAAATCGAGGAGGCTAAAAATGAGATTTTTTAGGCTTAAGAGTGCAAATTCGAGTTCTAAAACATAAGATGACCTTTTGGCTCATCACAAAATCAAATATTCAGACAAGTCTAAAAACATAACGCGAACTTGCTCGAGGAGGCTAAACAGACCTATTTCAAGTCCTAAACCCAAAATCCTAACCCGATAGCCTTAAAGTCAAACTATGGTTAAACTTAAGAAAAATTCCAAACTTTCAAACATTCAAACTTTAACGAACTCATCCAATTCATACTTAAACATCCGGAATGACGCCAAACTTTACACACAAGTCACAAATCATGATACGAACCTATTCCAAGGCTTGAAACCCCAAACAAACATCGATAACACCAAAGTCCACTTCAAACCAAACTTAGAAAATTCTAAAACCTTCAAAATGCCAACTTTCCATATTAAGCGCCGAAATGCTCCTGGACCACCTGATAATCAACCCGAACATACGCCTAAGTCCGAAATCATCATACGAACATGTTGTAACCTTCAAATCCTTATTCCGAGGTCATTTACTCAAAAGTCAAACCTTAGTCAACTCTTCCAACTTAAAGCGTCCGAATTAAGAATTTTCCTTCCGAAACAACTTTGAACTTCCCAAAATTCAAATCCGACCGCATGTACAAGTTATAATTCATAAAGTGAAGCTACTCAATGCTTCAAACCGCCGGGCGACACACTAGAGCTCAAAATGAGGGTTCGGGTCGTTACATTCTCCCTCACTTAAATATATGTTCATCTTCGAACGTGCCAAGAACTATTCTGAAGTTGACAAAAAAATCACTGTTTAACGGCTTGTGCACCTATCCGTGCCACCACAAATGTAACGACCCAACCGATCATTTTGAGCTTTTGCATTTCCATTCAACTATTTTAAGTCTTGAGCAACATCGTATAATGTATTATGACTTGTGTGAATCATCTGTTTTGGCTTTCAGGTTATTCAGAATTGATTTGGAAGAATAATTTTCAACTAAGAAGCTTTAAGTTGGAAGAGTTGACCAAGTTTGACTTTTGAGTATTTGATCTCGGATCAGAATTTTGATGGTTCTGTTAGGTTCAAATGGTGAATTTGGACTTGGGTGCATACCTGTATTTATATTTGGATATTTCTAGAAGGTTTCGGCACTAATTGGCGAAATTTGACAATTTGAAGGTTTGGAATGTTCATAAGTTTGATCGGAGTTGACTTCGATGATATCAGATTTGGATTGTGGTTCCGAGAATTGGAATAGCTTCGTTATGTCATTTGGGACTTGTTTGCAAAATTTGAGTTCATTCTGAGTTGATTTGATTAGGTTCGATACGAGTTTTAGAAGTTGAAAGATTCAAAGTTCATTAAATTCGATTTGAGGTGCGATTCGTGGTTTTGATATTGTTATGCATGATTTGAGGCCTCGAGTAAGTCCATGTTATATTATGGGACTTTTTGGTAAGTTTAGATGGGGTCCCGAGGGGCTCGGATGAGTTTCGGATAGGTTTGGGTTGTGTTGCACTCGTTTTTAATGTTTCGACATCGTTATTTCTAACATAAATAGTACCACATTAAGCAAACGAGCTCAAATTTCTGTTTTGATTGAAGTATTAGATCCGTATCGTAATTTAGGAACCATAGCAACTGGAATCATCAAGTTTTGACTTCGTATGAGGAATTTATGGTCATTTTACTAAGAATTGGGTTGCTAGATTTTTCAGCTTAATTACGAAATTGCCACTGCATTCGTATTTAAAAATCTGCACTATTTCCAAATATTGAAACAAACATATCTCCTTCATTATAAGGTCAAATGGAGTGATTCAAAAGCCTAACTTGAGTGGAATTTCACAAGAACTCCATTAGAGGCATCAAAAGTGAGTTTCGAGATCAGTTGGCACAAGAAATCAGGTGAATGGATAATCAGGTTTTGGTCAGAATTTTGGGTTTTGGACCAAGCGGGCCCCGGGGTTGACTTTTGTTGACTTTTTCAATTATGACATAAATTGAATCATTTGCAATCGTGGGTAGTTCCTAAGGCTTAATTTGAATCATTTGGTTGGTAATTTACTAGATTCTATTGGTTCGGAGGCTTGTTTGAAAGGCAAAGCTGTGATTGATCTTTGAGTGGACCTTTGGAGTGAGGTAAGTGTCGTGGTTAACCTTGACTTGAGGGAATAGGAATTGTTTGTCTATTTTCTACATGTTAAGATGTTGGGTACAACTTAAGCGTTGTTGTCGGGTTAAAGCATGCGGGTGGGGACTTGTCCCATGTAGTTTATTGCTTACTCTGATCTTGTTATCCATGCTTAGACTAGTTACTTACTAAATTTATCGTTCCTATCGTGTTTACGAGCTTTTGTGATAATTGAGTATTGATTCCAAAGTTGAGATTGGTATTGTGGAACCATTGTTGAAGTAAGGCTTGTTCTTGTTGATTCTATCTCCCTACTATTACTTGTTCATTATTATGTGGTAAGGGAGAGTATTAATGCACGAAGGGTGATGTCGTGCCATATTGTGAGTGTTAATGCATAAAGGGTGATGTCGTGCCATATTGTGAGTGTTAATGCACAAAGGGTGATGCCGTGCCATATTATGAGTGTTAAAGCACGAAGGGTGATGTCGTGCCATATTGTGAGTGTTAAGGCACGAAGGGTGATGCCGTGCCATGTTATGAGAGTTAATGCACGAAGGGTGATGTCGTGCCGTATCTATTGATTTATATTGTGAGGCTGAGAGTAAAAGCACAAAGGATGATGCCGTGCAGTATTATTGTTTCATTGTGAGGTTGAGAGTAAAAGCACGAAAGGTGATGCCATGCAATTTTCTTCATTGTGTTTAGTTGTTTTCACTGGTTAAAAGCATGTTGACTATACTGGTTATCATTTCCGCTGTATCTCTTATATCTTGTGCCCCTTTAGCATGTCCCCCTCCCAATAGCACATGTTTAGCTGTTATTGTTATTTTCTTGTACATATACTGTTATATGCACATGTGTTTTTATGTGGGTGTCTTGTCATAGCCTCGTCACTACTTCGTCGAGGTTAGGCTCGACACTTATGAGTACATGGGGTCGGTTGTACTCATACTACACTCTGCACTTCTTGTGCAAATTTTTGTACCGGCCCTAGCTGATCGTGAGACTCGGCAGTCCCGACTTGCTTATCGGAGACTCAAGGTAGATCTACTGGCATCTGCAGACTTTGGAGTCCCCTTCTAGTTTCCTTATTTTACTGTTTCTTTTCACTCAGAACAATTGTATTTCGTTCAGACTCTGTTTGTAGCAAATCTTAGAAGCTCATGAGTTGTGACTCCAGATCCGTATTGTATCAAATATTATGGCCTTTCTGTTATTCCGCATTTCAGTTTTAGCATCTATTTAGCTTAATTGATTATGCTATTGAAATTGACTAAAAAATGGTTTAAAGAATTCTCTAACGTTGGCTTGCCTAGCAAGTGAAACGTTAGGCGCCATCACGGTTCCGAAGGTGGGAATTTCGGGTCGTGACAAGTTGGTATCAGAGTACTAGGTTGCCTAGGTCTCACAAGTCACGAGCAGGCTTAGTAGAGTCTGGAGGATCGGTACGGAGACGCCTGTACTTATCTTCTAGAGGCTATGAAGTTTAGGAACAAATTTCACTTCTATTCTTCTCTATCATGCGATTTTGTTCTCTCATTGCTAATTGAACTCTTCTACTCTTGTTCTCTCACAGATGGAGAGAACACGTACTGTATCTTCAGCTGAGCAGCAGCCATAGCCCCTAGTGGCAGCTCCTACGAGGGGCAAAGGTCAAGGCCGTGCTAAAGGCCGAGGCAGGGGCAAAACTCAGCCCAGAGCTCGAGCAGCAGCACCACCAGTGGAGCCTCAGGTAGAGTTTGACGAGGAGGTTCCAGCCCAAACTGTTCCTGTCAGACCAGCTCAGGTCCCGGAGGGGTTCATCGCCACCCTAGTACTTCAGGACGCTTTGGTCCGTTTGGTGGGCTTTATGGAGAGTGTGGCCCAGGCCGGTACATTTCCCATAGCACCAGTCGTCTCTCATGCTGGGGGAGGAGCCCAGACTCCGGCTACTCACACTTCGGAGCAGATGGTTCCCCAGTATTAGACTCCAGCAGCTAAACCAGTCGGAGTAGTTCAACTAGTTATTGCGGCACATGCCGGTGATGGACCAACTATGTCTTCTGAGGGCTTATTGAGGTTGGACAAGTTCACTAAGCTCTTTCCAGTTCACTTCAGTAGTGCACATTCTGAGGACCCACATGATTATCTTGACTGCTGCCTTGAGGTTCTGCGGAACATGGGGATAGTTGAGACCAATGGGGTCGATTTTGCTGTGTTTTAGATGACGATTTTCGCCAAGAGATGGTGGAAGGATTTTGTATCGACCAGACCAGCTAGGTCGCCTGCTCTTACTTGGGACCAATTCTCTCAGATATTTCTTGAGAATTTCCTTCTTGTCACACTAAGAGAGGATTATCGCAGGCAGTTCGAGCATCTCTAGCAGGGCAGTATGTCCATCACTCAGTATGAGACCCGTATTGTAGATCTGGCCTGTCAGGCTATTCTTCTGCTTCCTACCGAGAGAGAGAGAGAGAGAGAGAGAGAGAGAGAGAGAGAGAGAGAGAGAGAGAGAGAGAGGGTAAGGAGGTTTATTGAGGGACTTGATTAGCCTATCAAGTTGCAGATGGCCAAGGAGACCGGCAGTGAGATTTTTTTCCAGACGGATGCCGATGTTGCCAGGCGAGTTGAGATGGTTCTTGCACAGGGGGGAGGTTAGGGGTCTAACAAGAGGCCTCAGCATTCCGGTGGGTTTAGCGGTGCTTCGTCTGGAGAAAGGGGTACTTTTGGTAGAGTCCATCCTCCCAAGCCATTTCATTCAGAACTCCAGGCATCCCACGGTGCTTCAGGTGGTCGTGGCCCTCATATGTCGTATGCCGACCAGCTAGCCTACAATGCACCACAACTCCTATTAGTGCACCCCCGCTCCAGAGTTTTCAGGGTGGTTACTCAAGTCGATAGGGTCAGTTTCAGGGTGGTGCTTCACTGCCCGCCCAGCCAGCTAGAGGTAGGGGTCAGACAGCTAAAGGTGGAGGTCAGGCCGCTTAAAGTGGAGGCCAGCCAACTAGGGACCGTCCTAGAGATGTAGTTCAGAGTGATGGAGCCTAGCCCTGATGCTATGCTTTCCCAGCCAGGCTTGAGGCTAAGTCATCTGAAGCTGTTATCACATGTACTTTTTCAATTTGCAGTAGAGATGCTTCAATTTTATTTGATCCAAGTTCTACTTATTCCTACGTGTCATCCTATTTTGCTTCATATTTGGTTGTGCCTCATGATTCTTTGAGTGCTCCTGTGTATGTGTCCACATATGTGCGAGATGCTTTTATTGTAGATCGCGTTTATCGCTCGTGTGTGGTTACCATTGGGAGTCTGGAGACTAGTGTAGATCTTCTACTTCTTGATATGGTAGATTTTGATGTTATCTTAGGTATGGATTGGCTGCCACCTTATCACGCTATATTGGATTGTCACGCCAAGACAATGACCTTAGCCTTACCGGGCTTGCCTCGATTTGAGTGGAGAGGGACTCCTGGCCATTCTACCAATAGGGTTATCTCTTATATGAAGGCTCAGTGTATGGTCGAGAAGGGATGTCTAGCTTATTTGGCTTATGTCCGCGATTTTAGTGCGGAGGTTCCTTCTATGGATTCAGTACCAGTTGTCCGTGAGTTTCCAAAGGTGTTTCCTGCAGACCTGCCAAGGATGCCACCCGACAGGGATATCGACTTCTGTATTGACTTGGTTCCGGGCACTCAACCCATTTCTATTCGGCCATATCGTATGCCCCGCCAGAGTTGAAAGAATTGAAAGAGCAGTTGCAGGATTTGCTTGATAAGGGCTTCATTAGACCTAGTGTCTCGCCCTGGGGTGTTCCTGTGTTGTTCGTGAAAAAGAAGGAAGGATCAATGAGGATGTGCATAGATTATCGGCAGTTGAACAAAGTCACCATCAAGAACAAGTATCCCTTGCCGAGGATTGATGACTTATTTGATCAGCTTCAGGGTGCCAAAGTATTTTCGAAGATTGATTTATGCTCTGGCTATCATCAGTTGAGGATTAGGGCATCCGATGTCCCTAAGATAACTTTTCGGACTCGGTACGGGCATTATGAGTTTCTAGTGATGTCCTTTGGGTTGACAAATGCCCCAGCATCATTTATGGATTTGATGAACTGAGTATTCAAGCCCTACTTGGACTTTTTTTGATTGTGTTTATTGATGATATCTTGATCTACTCCCACAGTCGAGGAGAGCACGAGCAACATCTTCGGATTGTACTTCAGACTCTAAGAGACAGCCAGTTATATGCTAAGTTTTCAAAGTGCGAGTTTTGGTTGGATTCAGTCGCTTTCTTGGGGCACATTGTATCAACAGAGGGCATTCAGGTGGACTCTAAGAAGATTGAGGCAATTCAGAATTGGCCCAGACCCACTTCAGCCACGGAGATCCAGAGTTTCTTGGGTTTGGCGGGCTATTACCGTCAGTTTGTGGAGGGGTTCTCATCTATAGCATCCCCATTGACCAGGTTGACCCAGAATGGTGCCCCGTTCAGATGGTCAGACGAGTGTGAGGCGAGCTTTCACAAGCTCAAGACTACTTTGACTACGACGCTGGTGTTGGTTTTGCCCACAGGTTCAGGATCTTATACGGTATATTGTGATTCATCCCGTGTTGGGCTAGATGCAGTATTGATGCAGGATGATAGGGTGATTGCATATGCGTCACGATAGTTGAAGGTTCATGAGAAGAATTACCATGTCCATGACTTAGAGTTGGCAGCTATTGTTCATGCGCTGAAGATTTGGAGGCACTATCTTTACGGAGTGTCGTGTGAGGTTTTTTCGGATCATCGGAGCCTATAGTATTTGTTCAAGCAAAAGGATCCCAATTTGAGACAGAGGAGGTGGTTGGAGCTATTGAAAGACTATGATATCACCATCTTGTATTATCCCGGGAAGGCTAATGTGGTGGTCGACACCTTGAGTAGAAAGGCAACGAGTATGGGCAGCCTTGCATACATTCCAATCGGTGAGAGACCGCTTGCATCAGATGTTCAAACTTTGGCCAATCAGTTTGTGAGGTTGGATATTTCGGAGCCCAGTCGTGTTCTAGCTTGTACAGTCGCTCGGTCTTCCTTGTTTGAGCGCATCAGGGAGTGGCAGTATGACGACCCTTATTTGCTGGTCCTTAGGGACACAGTGCGATACTGTGGTGCCAAGCAGGTTACTGTTAGAGATGATGGAGTTTTGAGGATGCAGGGTCGTGTTTGTGTGCATAATGTGGATGGACTTCGTGAGTTGATTCTTGAGGAGGCCTACAGTTCTTGGTATTCTATTCATGCGGGCTCCACCAAGATGCATCAGGACTTGCGGCAGCATTATTGGTGGAGGCAAATGAAGAAGGACATAGTTGCATATGTAGCTCGGTGTCTAAATTATCATCAGTTAAAGTGTGAGCATCAAAGACCTGGTGGTTTACTTCAGAAGTTAGAGATTCCTGAGTGAAAGTGGGAGCGTATCACTATGGATTTCATTGTTGGACTCCTACAGACTCAGAGGAAGTTCGATGCAGTTTGGGTCATTGTGAACAGGCTGACCAAGTCAGCGCACTTCATTCCCGTGGCAGTTACATATTTTTCAGAGCGGTTGGCATAGATTTACATCCGCAAGATCATCCGTCTTCACGGTGTGCCAGTGTCAATCATTTCTGATCGAGGTACGCAGTTCATCTCACACTTTTGGAGAGCAGTACAATGTGAGTTGGGAACGCGGGTTGAGCTGAGCACAACATTTCATCCCCAGACGGACGGACAGTCCGTGCGCACTATTCAGATATTGGAGCACATGCTCCGCGCTTGTGTTATAGACTTCGGAGGTTCTTGGGATCAATTCTTGCCGCTTGCGGAGTTTGCCTACAATAACAACTACCAGTTGAGCATTCAGATGGCTCCCTATGAGGCATTATACGGTAGGCAGTGCCGATCACCAGTTGGATGGTTCGAGCCGGGGGAGGCTCGATTATTGGGCACAGATTTAGTACAAGATGCCTTGGATAAGGTCAAGATTATTCAGGATCGACTTCGCATAGCTCAGTCCGAGCAGAAGAGTTATGTTGACCGTAGAGTTCGTGATGTTGCATTCATCGTCGTAGAGAGAGTGTTGCTCCGGGTATCACCCATGAAGGGTGTGATGAGGTTCGGAAAGAAGGGCAAGTTGAGCCCTAGGTATATCGGGCCTTTTGAGATTTTTGAGAGAGTGGGAGAGGTGGCTTGCAGGCTTGCGTTGCCACCGGGTTTATCAGCAGTTCATCTGGTGTTCCATGTGTCCATGCTCCGGAAGTATCACGGCGATCCGTCCCATGTGTTAGATTTCAGCTCTGCCCAGGTGGACAAATATTTGACTTACGAGGAGGAGCCGATGGCTATTCTAGCCTGGCAAGTTCGTCAGTTGAGGTCGAAGAGTTATCCTTTAGTCCGAGTGCAGTGGAGAGGTCAGCCCATCGAGGTGGCTACTTAGGAGTCCGAGTTGGACATGCGGAGTAGATATCCCCACCTTTTTACCAGCCCAGGTACTTTTCTATGTCCGTTCGAGGACAAACGATTGTTTTAGAGGTGGAGAATGTGGTGATCCGATAGGTCATATTATGTTTTAGAACCTAATTCTGCACTATGAAGCCTTAAATACCTCATTCTAGCCTTCCTTGATTTGTGTGCATAATCCGGGTATTTTTCCGAAAAGCCTTTATGTTAAAAATAGAGAAAATATGAAATATTTTATCTTAAAATCCATTTGAGTTGACTTCGGTCAACATTTTGAGCAAACAGACCCGGATTCATGTTTTGACGATCCCGGTGGATCCGTATCGTGATTTGGGACTTGGGCTATACCCGGAATCGAATTCGAAAGTCCCTAGCCCGAGTTATCGCGCTTTGTTGAAATTTGAAAGTTAAAGGCTTAATGATTTTGAAATGTTTGACCAATGTTTGATTTCTTGAATATCAGATTCGTATTTTGGTTTCGAAATCCGGTATAGGTCCAATACTATATTTATGACTTGTCTGTCAAATTTGGTGAGAAACGGAGTTGGTTTGACGTGATTCGGAAGTCCGGTTGTGAAATTAGAAGTTCATGAGTTTTCTTGAAAATTTCCTTTGATTTGATGCTAAATTTGTAGTTCTAGGTGTTATTTTGGCGATTTGATCGCGCGAGCAAGTTCGTATGATGTTTTTAGACTTGTGTGCATAATTGGTTTAGAGCCTCGAGGGCTCGAGTGAGTTTCTGATAGACAACGGAGTGGAATTTGACTTAGAACATTGCTCGTGTGCTTTAATTTTTGGTGCAGGCCTCAGACCTCGCAATTGCGAGGCCAGGCTTCACATTTGTGACCTCTGATGGGTTCGCATTTGTGAGCAACTCATCGCATTTGCGAAGAGTAGCTGGGGCACCTCAAGTTCGCATTTGCAAACAAAACTTTGCATTTGCGAAGTGGGTCAAGGGGTACAGTGATCAGAATTGCGATTAAAACGGTTGCAATTTCGGAAGGTCAAAGTTAGCAATTGCAAACAAACCATCGCAAATGCGATGTTACCAGAGATGGGGAAGTCTTCGCATTTGCGAAGCAATTCTCGCATTTGCAGGGTTCGCAATAGGTCGCAAATGCGATATCTGCAACTGATCAAAATGGGACTTAGACGGGATTTTGGTTAATTCTCTCAAATTTTCAAAACAATAAAACCTAAAGGCTATTATTCAAAGAACCTTTCTTCCCCAAATAATTGGTAAGTGATTCTAAACTAGTTTCTTTCAATCTTTCACTACATTTCCTAAGATTTCAACAAAAAATCTTGTATTTTCATGGTGGAAATTGGGGGTTTTGGGTAGAATTAGGGATTTTTGTAAAATAGGGATTTAGACCTCAAATTGAGGTCGAATTCCAAAATAAATTACATAACCGGGCTCGGGGGTGAATGGGTAATCGGGTTTTGGTTCGAATTTTGGGTTTGGACCAAGCGAGCCCGGGGGTTGACTTTTGTTGACGTTTTCAATAATGACCTAAATTAAATCCTTTGCAATCGTGGGTAGTTGATAAGGCTTAATTTGAATCGTTTGGTTAGTAGATTGCTAGATTCTATTGGTTCGGAGGCTTGTTTGAAAGGCAAAGTTGTGATTGAGCTTTGAGTGGACCTTTGGAGCGAGGTAAGTGTCGTGGTTAACCTTGACTTGAGGGAATATGACTTGTTTGTCTATTTGCTACATATTTAGATGTTGGGTACAACGTATATGCGAGGTAACGAGTACTTATGCGTTGTTGTCGGGTTAAAGCATGCGGGTGGGGACTTGTTCCTTGTAGTTTATTGCTTACTTTGATCTTGTTATCCATGCTTAGACTCGTTACTTACTAAATTGATCGTCCCTATCATGTTTACGGGCTCTTGTGATAATTGAGTATTGATTCCAAAGTTGAGATTGGTATTGTTGAACCATTGTTGAAGTAAGGCTTGTTCTTGTTGATTCTATCTCCCTGCTATTACTTGTTCATTTTTATGTGGTAAGGGAGAGTGTAAATGCATGAAGGGTGATGCTGTGCCATATTGTGTGTGTTAATGCACGAAGGGTGATGTCGTGCCATATTGTGAGTGTTAATGCACGAAGGGTGATGCCGTGCCATATTGTGAGTGTTAAAGCACGAAGGGTGATGTCGTGCCATATTGTGAGTGTTAATGCACGAAGGGTGATGCCGTGCCATGTTATGGGAGTTAATGCACAAAGTGTGATGTCGTGCCGTATCTATTGATTTATATTGTGAGGCTGAGAGTAATAGCACGAAGAGTGATGCCGTGCAGTATTATTGTTTCATTGTGAGGATGAGAGTAAAAGCACGAAAGGTGATGCCGTGCAATTTTCTTCATTGTGTTTAGTTGTTTTCACTGGTTAAAAGCATGTTGACTGTTCTGGTTATCATTTCCGCTGTATCTCTTATATCTTGTGCCCCTTTAGCATGTTCCCCTCCTAATAGTACATGTTTAGCTGTTATTGTTGTTTTCTTGTACATATACTGTTATCTGCACATGTTTTTTTATGTGGGTGTCTTGTCATAGCCTCGGCACTACTTTGTCGAGGTTAGGCTCGACACTTACGAGTATATGGGGTCGGTTGTACTCATACTACACTCTGCACTTCTTGTACAGATTTTGGTACCGGCCCTAGCTGATCGTGAGACTCGGCAGTCTAGACTTACTTATCGGAGACTCAAGGTAGATCTGCTGGCGTCCACAGACCTTGGAGTTCCTTTCTAGTTTCCTTATTTTACTGTTTCTTTTCATTCAGAACAATTGTATTTCGTTCAGACTATGTTTGTAGCAAATCTTAGAAGCTCGTGAGTTGTGACTTCAGATCTCTATTGTATCAAATATTATGGACTTTATGTTATTCCTCATTTCAGTTTTAGCATCTATTTAGCTTAATTAATTTTGCCATTGAAATTGACTAAAAATTGGTTTAAAGAGTCCTCTAACGTTGGCTTGCCTAGCATGTGAAATATTAGGCGCCATCACGGTCCCGAAGGTGGGAATTCTGGGTCGTGACAAATATACTCTAATACTTATAATTATTCAATTTATAACAATTCCTAACTCCGCTCGAAAAGTCAACAAAGTCTACCCTCGGGCCCACGTGCCCGGATTCCGAAAATATTCGAAGATAAGCATTACCCATAACACCACGAACTCAAATATATAATTTATTCCTAATTCCATATTCAATTTCGTGGTCAAAATCCAAAAAAATGACTTCTAGGTTTTTCTTCAAATATCCCAGAATGTTTCACAATTTCTATATTAAATCCTTATAGAATTCATGTAATTAACTTACAATATGTGGGAATTATTTACCTTGCAATAGATGATGAAAATCTTGCCTCCAAGAGCTCCAAAAATCGCCCAACCAAATGAAAATGTGAGGGAAATAGGCTAAGTCCTGAAACGAAGTCTTAATAACAGCCTCAGATGTCGCATTTGCGACATGAGGATCGCAAATGTAAAATTGGCGTTGCAAATGCGAAGCTTGACCAATAGTGTCTGCATCGCAAATGCGACAAAAGTCTCGCAAATGCGAGCTCAGTGACTTCACAAAAGTGACAGTTTGTTCGCAAATGCGAACTCCCCTGCCTCAGTCCATCTTCGCAAAAGCAAGAATGATCTTGCAAATTCGGCTATCACAAATGCAAGAAAAGTGCACCAGCATCAGTTGAACCTCTACAAACTCCTCTGGAATGCGTCCAAAACTTATTCGAGCCCTCGGGGCTCCAAACCAAATATCCATATAAGTCTAAAAACATAACACAAATTTGCTCGCGTGATCAAAACACCAAAATAACCTTTAGAATCATGAATCGGACGCCAAAACGCATTAAAATCACAATGAATTTCAAGAACTTCTAGAAATTGCAACCAATCGTCCGAACCACATCAAATCAACTCCGAATGACGCCAAATTTTGCAGGCAAGTTCCAAATGATGAAACAGACCTATTTCAAGTCCCAAACCCAAAATCCTAACCCGATAGCCTTAAAGTCAAACCATGGTCAAACTTAGGGAAAATTCCAAACTTTCAAACATTCAAACTTCGACGAACGCATCCGATTCATACTTAAACATCCCGGAATGACGCCAAACTTTACACACAAGTCACAAATCACGATACGAACCTATTCCAAGGCTCGAAATCCCAAACAGACATCGATAACACCAAAGTTCACTTCAAACCAAACTTAGAGAATTCTAAAACCTTCAAAATGCCAACTTTCCATATTAAGCGCCGAAATGCTCCCGGACCACCCGATAATCAACTCGAACATACGCCCAAGTTTGAAATCACCATACGAACATGTTGTAACCTTCATATCTTGATTCCGAGGTCATTTACTTAAAAGTCAAACCTTAGTCAACTCTTCTAACTTAAAGCTTCCGACTTGAGAATTTTCCTTCCGAAACAACTTTGAACTTTCCAAAATTCAATTCCGACCGCATGTACAAGTCATAATGCATAAAGTGAAGCTACTCAAGGTCTCAAATCGCTGGGCGACGCACTAGAGCTCAAAATGACCGTTCGGGTCGTTACATTCTCCCCCACTTAAACATATGTTCATCCTCGAACGTGCCAAGAACTATTCCGGAGTTGACAAAAAAATCACTGTTTAACGTCTTGTGCACCTATCCGTGCCACCACAAATGTAACGACCCGATCGGTCATTTTGAGCATTTGCATTTCCATTCAGCTATTTTAAGTCTTGAGTAGCATCGTATAATGTATTATGACTCGTGTGAATCATCTGTTTTGGTTTTCAGGTTATTCGGAATTGATTTGGAAGAATGATTCTCAACTAAGAAGCTTTAAGTTGGAAGAGTTGACCAAGTTTGATTTTTGAGTATTTGATCTCGGATCAGAATTTTGATGGTTCTGTTAGGTTTGGATGGTGATTTTGGACTTGGGTGTATGCCTGCATTTTCATTTGGATATTTCTAGAAGGTTTAGGCACTAATTGGTGAAATTTGGCAATTTGAAGGTTTGGAATGTTCATAAGTTTGACCAGGAGTTGACTTTGATGATATCAGATTCGGATTATGGTTTCAAGAATTGGAATAGCTTCGTTATGTCATTTGGGACTTGTTTGCAAAATTTGAGTTCATTTTGAATTGATTTGATTAGGTTCGGCACGAGTTTTAGAAGTTGAAAGATTCAAAGTTCATTAAGTTCGATTTGAGGTGCGATTCATGGTTTTGATGTTGTTATGCGTGATTTGAGGTCTCGAGTAAGTCCATGTTATGTTATGGGACTTTTTGGTAAGTTCAGATGGGGTCCCGAGGGGCTCGGATGAGTTTCGGATATGTTTAGGTTGTGTTGCACTCGTTTTTTAATGTTTCGACATCGTTTTTTCAAGCATAAATGGTACCACATTAAGCAAATGAGCTTAAATTTTTGTTTTGATTGAAGTATTAGATCCGTATCGTAATTTAGGAACCATAGCAACTGGAATCATCAAGTTTTGACTTCGTATGAGGAATTTATGGTCATTTTACTAAGAATTGGGTTGTTAGATTTTTCAGCTTAATTACGAAATCGCCACTGAATTCTTATTTAAAAATCTACGCTATTTCCAAATATTGAAACCAACATATCTCCTTCATTATAAGGTCAAATGGAGTGATTCAAAAGCCTAACTTGACTGAAATTTTACAAGAAATCCATTGGAGGCACTAAAAGTGAGTTTCGAGATCATTTGGCATAAGAAACGAGGCAGAACAGCTGGGTAGAAACATATAATATTGAGGGTTTGTTCATTTGGTCATATTTTGAGTTGGGGAACTCGGATTTGGGCGATTTGGGAGGCGATTTTCACCATATGAATTGGGGTAAATGTCCTATACTCAGTTTTTGATTATATTTCATGAATCCATCTTCATTTTTGGCGTTTGATTGATGATTTCAAAGTGAAATGGGGGGGGGGGGGGGGAGGGTTGTCTAAAATTTCATAAAGTGAATTTTGAGTTTTGAACATCGATTCAAAGTCGGATTTGAGTGAAACTGGTATGGTTGGACTCATAATTAAATGGGTTGTCGGAGTTTATGAGTTTTGTCGGGTTCTGAGGTATGGGCCCGGGTTTGACCTTTTGGTTGACTTTGGGCTTTTGATTAAAGATTCGACCTTTATTGATTGGGTTTGTTTTCTTTGGAATTATTTGATGTTCTTGAGTTTCTTTTGGCTAGTTTCGAGTCGTTCAGAGGTCAGTACGCGTGGGATGGCATTTTTGGAGCATCGTTTGGCTTGCTCGGTATTTGGATTTTGCTTGTTCGAGGTAAGTAACACTTCTAAACTTGGTATAGAGAGTATAAACCCATGAATGTACGTGATATGTGTTTGGTGTTGAGGTGACGCACATGCTAGGTGACGGGCGTTTGGGCGTACACCGTGTGAATTGTGACTCGATTAATTTTGTGGTAATGTGTAGTGACCTAATCTTGTTTCTATTCATGAAATTTCTATGTGCTAGGGTAATTGAGCTGTGATCCATGTTAGAATCCATGTCTAGGTTATATGCTTATCCTGTTGAGACCCACTGAGGTTATTTCTACTGTTGAGTTATTTGCTTACATTGCAATTACATACTCAATCATACTCATTCATTTGCATATCATATCTCAGTCTCTGTTGCCATTTATTGATACTTCATATCATCATTTTTGGGATGATTTTCATGATATTGTGAGCCCGAGAGACTGGAGAGATTGATGACTAAGTTGAGACCTGAGAGCCGGATTGTGAGTGATATTGATGGGATCGGGTTGCACACCGCAACAAGTATTATTGACTTATAATGGGATCGGGCTGCACGCCGCAACATGTATTATTGATTCATGATGGGATTGGACTGCACGCCGCAACAAGTATTATTGATTCATGCCATGATTGGCTTCTTATAGCGCTTGGGCTGGATCTTCCCCTCCGGAGTCTGCACACCCATAGTGAGCGCAATTGCTATTGATTCATTTGGGTTGGATCTACCCTGGGCTGGATCTGCCCTGTACGGTGCTGAGTGACTGAGATTGTTGAGGGCTGGATCTACCATGTTCAGTGCTGAGTGACTGAGTGTGTCGAGTGATTGAGCTTGATGAGTGGAAAGTACGAGACAGTGAGATTGGGTACTCTCATAGTGTAAGTACATGAGTTCATCATTGTGATGCATTGCATTTGACATGCTTGACATACATGCATAGAGATGCATTCCCTCATGCTATGCGGTTTTGGTGACATTCATGATTTTAGCACACTGATATGTAGGCATAGAGAAGTACTTTTCTCATGCTATCGGATAATGAAACATCTTATTTATTGTTGAAAGGTTTTGGAAAAAATCACAATTTTTCTGACTCACTCATATTTTGGTGATTTCGGTGAAGGATTTGGGCTTTACTGTTATACCTGAAAAGCACGACTATTTTTTCGTAACTGTTAATGAGCATCACATCACATCACATCTCTGAGTTATTTCTTTTATCACTTTTATTATATTGTTGTGAACTATTGTTGGCTATTGGTGTTGGACTCCGACCTTTGTTCCAACTTGTCACTACTATCAACCTAAGGTTAGGTTTATTACTTATTGAGTACATGGGGTCGATTGTACTCATACTACACTTTTGTGCCTTGCGTGCAGATTTTGGAGCTGATGTTACTGTGTATTGCGGGAGCTAGCATTGAAGATGTATTTGCGTTCCAGTTATAGCTTCCTCTCATTCTTGGTAGCTTTAGATTTATAAATCTGTTTATGTACATTTCGAACAAATGATGTATTTATTTCATACTAACTTTGTAAACTCTAAATCTTAGAAGCTCATGATTAATACTACCAATCATTGGGATTTTTGTATAAAAGTTCAGTTATTTCATCATTTATTTTCTCAGTAGATCTCCTCGAGTTGGATTATTGATAAATTGGCTTACCTAGCGGGTTGGGTTAGGTTCTATCACGACTAGTTTGATTTTGGATCGTGACAACAACCCACGGGGGCCCATTAGCTCGAGCCAGACTAAAGATCCTCCCTTTTATTTTAGCCAACAAGCCTTAGGACCAAATTCCAACATCCAAAATTCTCTACCAGGTCTGATTCCAATGTACAAACACAGTAACAGTCTCCACCCACTGTACCAAATATGATTATGCACCCATACTGAGATCACACAATGTACCGCATATTTCATATGTTCATAATAACATCCTCCGACTATAATAGTTGCAAATTCATGAACCAGATGCTCGTAGTATACATCATAACATACATAAGCCCAATTTCAACCCTCACAATACTGCAACGATGAAAAATATGTGCAGGAACTCATAACCACCCGTCAAATCAATATCTCATGGAGTTTCCCCATTTGACAAGAACCATTACCCCATTCTGAACTGAATAGTGACATCTTCTCCTTAATATACTTTACACAAATTCGATCGCACTAATTTCAGGTCCAATAGCCTTGTCTCACCCAGTACAAGCTGCTCAAGAAACAAGCCACCTCAAACACTGACAAAAATCTCACATGACGTCATCAATGCGCCAACAAGCTACAACTCGAATATGACACATAAGGAAGAACAAACTCTCGCAAAGAACTACCCAGTCCGCGTAATGAATAAAATAGTCAATAAATGCTATGAAGCTTTTTAGGAGATGAGAAACAAGACACACAAAAACAAGTATAGGGAACCGTATTCAACATCTCACTGCTGCGGCGTGCAACCCGATCCAAACATCATACCCGTGGCGGTGTGCCACCCGATCCACACATAATAATCAATAAGGAAATACCCATCGAGCCATAATGCTCATACCTACAAAATGCCTGAATATCAACCACAAGCACACTAAGTGTATAAATACAACCCTGTGGGACGGATAGCGCCACGCGCTACAAAAAAACTCAAGCACGGATAAGGTGCAATAATGACATGCTACACAGGACCACAACCAAAGGAATAGAGCACCTCTCAGTCATAACCTCTCCCGTTGGCGACAACACCAAAATCTCCATACATGATTTCAATCTCTAACAATCAAATGACTAACATATCACACTTATACGATCTTCCTGTGGGATATACTCCCACAACTTTCCGCACCAGGTAGTAAAATTTGAACATTAATGGCCATCGACCATGCTATTTCTATAATACTGGTAAATCACCTGCATTTCAATACCCAACACTTATACCACAAAACAGATCATCCCCAGGCTGCCCGAAAATAGTGCTAGCATACTCTGAACATCTGAACTCCTCCCTCGCTCCTCTGAGCTCGTGACATTCTTATCAATACTGAACCGCAACCTTGACCCTAAACTTCCAATTTCCATATCGCTCACTGCACTTATCATGCCGCTACGCGAGAATACAAGAATTTTATCATAATTCCTGAACCACCAATAGAATAAACACTTCATTATCTAGAACCCTTTCACTCAACACATTTCAGAGGAACAATTGCAACACACAACCAAATTCTCATAACCGCAGAAAATACAAACCTCAAGTTGTGGTTTAAACCACCATAACTCTTCCAGGATCCATCTACACATAACGTACCGTCATAATCAAATACCTCCAAATCAATCAAATTACGATGGCTGTCAAGCCCGCACGTATCGTGACGAATCACCTGTATAGCTTAACATACCGAAGAAACTGATCGTTTCCACAACCATGCTGATTCAACCCATCACTAACTGACCCAACTTCTTCCGATTTACTCTTGACTTGCCTTCGAAATAATAATATCTCCCTTCAAATACATAACAGACCTCAAACAACACTCATCCCGAGTGACCCCAATTCGCGAGACCACATTGTCTCAACATCCATATGCTATTTTATACCCTCTTCATGCACTCAATATTATCCCCAACTGATACACCGCACTGATTAGATCTTCTGTGAATCTGAAGTTATTTCTCCCACTTCTCTAACACTGCACCACAGACCCGATGATAACATAGAATACTCCAAGTATCCTTCACACTCTGTTGCAAAACCCAGTCTTCATCCACATAACGAACCCGAAAATTCCTTAAGCACCACACCTTAAATCTTGAATCCACTAGGACCATTATTGAGTGTCGCCTACTCTAATCCAATCTCGATTATTTAACCAAATAACTAGTGCTCCATTAGAACATGAGCACTCCTATGAAGCAACTGGATAAATCCTTTTCCTTGCCCATCACATCCACATAATCATAACTTCTTTATCATCCCCAACACCTGTACACGAATCAATAAGGCAAAATGTAACATATATACGTCAAACTTTCTTGTCCGAAATTTCTCGCCCTCTTGGTCATAAATAATCCACAAATGCACCGATAACCAGAATTACACAGGCACACGACCACGTGACTCACTTATAGATAGTGGGTTCCCCCACTTAGCTTTGCGCTACACTCACGTAGATCCAGACCCCACGACGACCTCTTCTTCCCAGTTACCATGCTCCCACGCCGTTGCTCTGCCAAAATTCTCATAAGTTCTTGTTGGACTAATCATAACACATCCCGAATTATCTGCCACAATCGTACACTCGACCTCCTAACCTTCATACCATTTTCTTTAAGCGATACAAGCTCACCTCGCAATGCATTCATCCCATGTTGGGCAGAAAGTAGAACTCTTCGTAGGAGCCTCATCAAAATCACGCAAGCATTAGCCCGCTCACAGGAGATAGACCATATGTGTACCCTCATCTCGACCTCCTCTAAATTCATGGCTATAGTTTCATCCATCAAGAAATCAACTAACCTCCCTAGGTCTACACTAATCTGCCATCCATAAGAATCCCTTCATCCATTAACACCACCCGTAGGTACAACAACGTGTTTGAAACTCAAAGTCGTAACTCACCCAAGATAATGATCGAATACTTCACCTTTTCCTACATTCCAATCAAGCCCTTCTCTTCACGTTCAAAATTCCCAAGCATAGTAATCACCTTAGAGATCATATCTCTCGAACCATCAATACTGGAAACGCTGGTCCGATTCTGAAGTCTCTGATAACTTCCTCTTAGGTTCCATGTCACAACACCATGCCCAGAGGCAACCAGATGAAGAACAACATGCCGATGAGCCTCAATGCATTCAATTAAGGACGGCGACACCATAATATTAACAAGAATTCCACCAAATTCGAAAATATCAAATCTAGATCGTAGGCAACATCAATACTGGGCTTAAATGACAGAACACCCATCCATAAGGCGATGATAATAGCCCACTCGAATACGCAGGGAGAAACATCCTGCACCACATCTGCGGTACCTTTACAACTCCTCGATGCCCAATTGATAACAAGCGCTCAACACCTTATATGAATGAGTAGAAAGCAAATGAAGGCATACGCCTCAATGGAATCAAGAAGGGAAGTGCTCCTAACATCCTAATAGCCTCTTAATGATAAATACAAATGTCTCCTTACCGATCCGCAAGACTCTACTAGACTTGCTTATGGCTCGTGAGACCTAAGTGAACCTAACGCTATGATACAAAGCTGTCACGACCCAAAATCCGCTATAGGCCGTGATGACGCCCAACGTCGCCGTTAGGCAAGCCAACACTTAATTATTAATTTTATTATTTTAAAATCATGAATCTTACTTGGATAGAGAGGTCAGTGCATTAAAATAAATCATGGTTACGTACAGTTTTGTTAAAATAATAAGTGAAAGTGTATCAATGTAAAACAATCCATAACAAATTCTAGAACACTCCCAAGACCCGGTATCATAAATGCATGAGAATCTACTAGAAGGTACAATAACAATACAACATATGTCTGGAATACAAGTTAGACAGGAAAAAGATGTAAATAACTCTGATGGAGACTTAGTATGTTGCAGATCGTAACATGAGATGCAGCTCACCATAAAGTCCCCGCTATAGCTGCGCCTTTGCGCCCAAAAGACAACAAAAATATATACTTGCACAATAAGTGCAGAAGTGTAGCATGAGTACGTAAATCAATGCGTACCCAGTATGTATCTAGCCTAACCTCGGAGAAGTATTGATGAGGGGTCGACATTGACACTTACTAGTGGTCCAATAAATCAAGTACAAAAGAAAGTAAACAAGTATGAGGCATGGTAAATAACAGTATAAACAAATATAGGTACGTGGTACGATCCTCCTCTGAACAGTAAACACAAGTTCTCAATTATCGGTTACCTCCTCAACCGGAGTATATATATAAAATAGTCCCCACCAGATAGGTCGTCACAACTTAAATTAGGAAAACTCACAGATACACTAGCTTCTTGTCAAATATTACGCATAATTCTGCCGAGGCGAACGACCCGATCCCATAAGAATGTTTTATAGAAATGTCGAGGCGAATGGCCCGATCCCATAAGAATATGATACTGCCGAGGCGAACGACCTGATCCCATAAGAATATGATACTGCCGAGGCGAACGAACCGATCCCATAAGAATATGATACTGCCAAGGTGAACGGCTCGATCCCATAAGAATATGATACTGCTGAGGCGAACAGCCCGATCCTATAAGAATATGATATTGTCGAGGCGAACGGCTCGATCCTATAAGAATATGATACTGCCGAGACGAACAGCCCAATCCCATTAGAATAAGAAGCTTTAACGGGTCCTTGACCCTATTCACGAATATACGTGTGAGTTATGAAATTTAAAGAAGCTTTTCGAGGAAAACGCACAACGCGAGAGAAATTCGTAAGGGAAGTACAATTATTCTGCAGCTAATCAAGTAGCGCGTCAAATCTCTTATAATAGCAAGACCATCACTCTACGCAAGCCTTGCCTCGGGTCGTAATGAGAAATAAAGGAATTAAACAGGCAAGGATAACTCAATTAGTACAATTAAAGCATGGCGTGAACCTAGGTCTACCCGGACATAATCAGGAATTATAGCATATGCACGGACACTCGTTACCTCATACGTGCGCAGATCCTACAACATGTAGCATATAACAGGAATAACACCTACGGGATAAATTCCCTCTCACAGGGTTTGACAAGAGACTTATCTCGCTCTGAAGTTCCATAAGCGGCTCCGATGCCTCTCTAACACCTCAAACTGATGCCCATCGATCCGAAACAAGTCAAACAATGTGAAAACCAATAAAAATATACTCTAATACTCATAATTAATCAATTTATAATAAGTCTTAACTCCGCTCGAAAAGTCAACAAAGTCAACCCTCGAGCCCACGTGCTCGAATTCCAAAACTTTTCAAAGATAAACACTACCCATAATACCACGAACTCAAATATATAATTTATTCCTAATTCTATGTCCAATTTTGTGGTCAAAATATAAAAAATACGACTTCTAGGTTTTTCTTCAAAAATCCTACAATTTTCCATATTTTCCATGTTAAATCCTTATAGAATCCATGGAATTAACTTACAATATGTGGGAATTACTTACCTTGCAATAGATGATGAAAATCTTGCCTCCAAGAGCTCCAAATATCGCCCAACCAAATGAAATAGTGAGAGAAATAGGCTAAGTTCCGAAATGAAGTCTTAATAAAAGTCTCAGATATCACATTTGCAACATAAGGCTCGAAAATGCGAAGCTCGACCAATGCTGTTTGTATCACAAATGCGACAAAAGACTCGCAAATGCGAGCTCAGTGACTTCGCAAAAGCGACAGTTTGTTCGCAAATGCGAACTCCCCTGCCCCATCCCATCTTCGCAAAAGCGAGAATGATCTCGCAAATACGGCAATCACAAATGTGATAAAAACCTTGCAAACGCAAGAACAGTGCACCAGAACCAGCTGAACCTCTACAAACTCCTCTGGAATGCGTCCAAACCTCATTCGAGCCCTCAGGGCCCCAAACTAAATATCCACACAAGTCTAAAAACATAACAAGAACTTGCTCGTGCGATCAAAACACCAAAATAACCTTTAGAATCACGAATCAGATGCCAAAACGCATAAAAATCTCAATGAACTTCAAGAACTTCTAGAATTGCAACCAATCATCCAAACCACATCAAATCAACGTCGAATGATGCCAAATTTTGCAGGCAAGTTTCAAATGATGAAACAGACCTATTTTGTAGCGACCCGACTAACCGTTTTGAGCTCTAGCATATTATTTGATGATTTGAGACCTTGAGTAGCTTCACTTCAGGTATTATGACTTGTACGTGTAGTCGGAATCAAATTTCGTGAAGGTCAGAGTTGATTTGGGGAAGGAAATTCTAAATTCAGAAGCTTAAAGTTGGAAGAGTTGACCAAAATTTGACTATTGAGTAAACGACCTTAGAATCGGGATTGAAGGTTCCAATAGGTCTGTATGATGATTTTGGACTTGGGCATATGTTCGGGTCGAGCATCAGGTGGCCCGGGAGTATTTCGACGCCTATTACGGAAGGTTGGCATTTTTAAAGTTTAAGAACTTCCTAAGTTTGGGTTGAAGTAGATTTTGATGTTATCGATATCCGTTTGGGATTCCGAGCCTGAGAATAGCTTTGCATGGTGATTTTGGTCTTAGGGGCGCGCCCGGATGTGGATTTGGAGGTTTGTAGTTCATTTCGGGGTCATTTGGCAAAAGTTGGAAATTTGAAAGTTTTTGGGAAGTTTGACTGGGAGTGCACTTTTTGATATCGGGGTTGGATTCCAATTCCAGAAGTGGAAGTAGGTCCGTTATGTCAATTATGACTTGTGTACAAAATTTGAGGTCAATTGGACTTGATTTGATAGGTTTCGGTGTCGAATGTAGAAGTTTGAAGTTCTAAAGTTCATTAGGCTTGCATTGGGGTGCGATTCGTGGTTTCGATGTTGTTTGATGTGATTTGAGGCCCTGAGCAGGTTTGTGTTATGTATTGGGACAGGTTGGTGTGATTGGACAGGGTCCCGAGGGCCTCGGGAGTGTTTCGTGGACCGCAATCGCAAAGGGGCAAGGGTCGGAGGCTTCGCGAACGCGACGAGGAGGTCGCGAACATGAAGAGGAATTCTTGGGCCGAGGCATTTGGCCTTCGCGAACGCGAGGCCTTGGTCGCGAACGCGAAGAAGGGGCGACTGTGCTGCGCAGAATATTTTAAAAACGGGATTTGGGTTCATTTCACCCATTTTCCACACGGCTTGGGCAATATTTGGAGCTCTGCAAGAGAGTATCTTCACCATCTAATGCAAGGTAAGTGATTCCCACCTATTGCAAGTTAAATACTTTGTTTATATATGGATTTAAACATGGAAATTGGTAAGAATTTGGGATTTTGAAGAAAAACCTAGAAATTAGTATTTTTGAATTTTGACCACGAAATTGGACATAGAATTTGAAATAAATGATATATTTGAGTTCGTGGTGTTATGGGTAAAGATTATCTCCAGAAAATTTTGGAATCCGGGCACGTGAGCCCGAGGGGTAGATTTTATCGACTTTTCGAGCGGAGTTGGAAATTATTTAAATTGATTAGTTATGGGCATTATAACAAATATTGATTTATTTGCACATTGTTTGCATAGCTTTGGATCGACATGCATCAGTTTGAGGTGTTAGAGTGGCATTGCAATCGACAATGGAACTTCGGAGCGAGGTAAGTGTCTTGTCTAACCTTGTAAGAGAAAATTTACCCCATAGGTGATTAAAATTAATATTTGCTATTAATTGTGGGGGCTACGTACGCACGAGATAACGAGAGTCCGTGCGTAGCTACTAATTATGCTTATGTCTGGGTAGTTTAGGACCCAAATCATGAATTATTTGTAATGATTGCATCCTTTCTTAATTAAAGTATCCGAATCATATTGGAAATTGTTAGAGGAAATAGTAAAAGGCCGAAATTTCATGTACTTGAAGTTTTGAGCGAATTACTCGACCGTTGATAGAAATTGTATCTCCTTACGCGTTAGCCTTGTGATAGCTTCTCATTCCGGAGGTCCATAAAGTGTCCTCCTTTCTTGTGGAGCAGTCCGAATACCTCGGCAGTATTGATGTATATATGGTTCGTTCCGCTCGACCCTCGGTAGTGTACACATTATTCTGGATCGGGCCGAACGACCTAGGCAGAATCATGCGTTATACCGTCAGTAGCCCGAATATTCGCGAGCAAATCCTCCCACTGATGCCCGACATTTTATTTGGTATTCCTTATTTATTTGATAATTATATTTGACATTTTCTAAGCTGTTTTGATAGATACACAATTTAGAAATTTATGCCTTAAAAGAAATATTTGGAAGACTAGGTAACTTACTGATTTACCCCATTATTTCCATATGCTTCATATCTGCTCACGCTTTTATTATGATGCTTTATTGGACCTTTGGTAAGTGTCGATGTCGACCCCTCGTCACTACTTCTTCGAGGTTAGACTTGATACTTACTGGGTACGCATTGATTTACGTACTCATACTACACTTGCTGCACATTTTTGTGCAGGTACATGTATGTCTAGTGATCTTTTGGGCGCAGAGGCGCAGCTATTGCGGGGTGTTACGGTGAGCTGCATTCTATGTTACAAATCCGCAACATATAGAGTCTCCATCAGATTTATGTACATACTCCTGTCTAATTGTATTCCAGACAGATGTTGCCTTTTGATGCTCACGCACTTGTGACACCGGGTTTTGGGGGTCTTTCAGGTTATTTATTATTGTGGTTTGTGCAGATACTTTCACTTACTCCGTAAATTCTATTTCATACTGTCTAATTAAGGAAAATATTGATTTCAAAAATACTAAAACGGGTAATTAAATTGGTAAATCACCATTGGCTTGCCAGACGGCGTCGTTAGGTGCCATCACGAACTATAGTGGAATTTGGGTCGTGACATATTTCAAGTCCTGAAACCAAAATCCGAACCCGATAGCCATAAAGTCAAACCATGGTCAAACTTAGGAAAAATTCCAAACATTCAAACTTCGACAAACGCGTCCGATTCATACATTAAACATCCCGGAATGACGCCAAACTTTACGCACAAGTCACAAATCACGATACGAACCTATTCCAAGGCTCGGAACCCCAAACGGATATCTAGAACACTAAATTTCACTTCAAACCAAACTTAGGAAATTCTATAACCTTCAAAATGCCAACTTTCCATATTAAGCGCCGAAATGCTCTCGGACCACCCAATAATCGGCTCTATCATACGCCCAAGTCCGAAATCATCATACGAATGTGTTGTAACCTTCAAATCTCTATTCCGTGGTCGTTTACTCAAAAGTCAAACCTTAGTCAACTCTTCCAACTTAAAGCTTCCGAATTGAGAATTTTCCTTCCGAAACAACTCTGATCTTCCCGAAATTCAATTTCGACCACACGTACAGGTCATAATGCATAAAGTGAAGCTACTCAAGGCCTCAAACAGTCGGGTGATATGCTATAGCTCAAAACGACCAGTCGGGTTGTTAAATTAGTGCCCCTTATACTCCCCAACAAAATGGTGTAGCCGAACGAAAAAATAAAACCCTTAAAATGATGAATTCTATGCTTTTGAGTTCAGGTTTATCTGATGAGATGTGGGGGGAAGCTGTCTTATCTGCATACTATGTTCTTTATAGAGTCCCTCATAAGAAGTTCGATAAAACTCCTTATGAGTTATGGAACACATTTGCCCCTAACTTGAAATTTCTTAAAGTGTGGGGGTGTTTGGCTAAGGTTGGTATATCTGATTTTAAATAAGTAACTGTAGGACCCAAAACTTTTGATGTCATTTTTATTGGTTATGCTCAAAATAGTGTTGCATATAGATTTTTATCTTTGAATGATCATTCTATTTATGAATCTAGAGATGGAGAATTTTTTGAGCATGCTTTTCCATTAAAAGATAATGTTCCTACTGATATGCCTAATATTTCTTCTACATCTATGTCTGATAATTCTCATATTGTCCCTACTTCTAGTATTATTGCTAATGATCATGAAAATAAACTTAGTAGGAGTAAGAAACGTAGAATTGAAGCAAGCTTTGGTCCTGACTTTATCACTACTTTCTTGACTGAAAATATTGAGCTTGATCTTTTGAATTATGAATTAGTATCTACCTATTTAATAGAAGAAGACCCTAAGACTTATGATGAAGCAATGAGGTCAATAGATGCTAAATTTTGGAAAGAGGCCATTAAAAGTGAATTAGACTCTATAGTTTCTAATCATACTTGGACTTGTCTGGTTTGCCTAAAGGTTGTAAACCCATAAGTAGCAAGTGGATATTTAAGAAGAAATTGAGACCTGATGGTATAATTGAGAAATATAAGGCTAGACTTGTTATTAGGGGTTTTAATTAAAATAAAGACATCGACTACTTTGATATTTATTCTCCCGTAATTAAAATAGCAACTATTAGAACTCTTATTGATATAGCCGCTATCCATAATTTAGTGATACATCAAATGGATATTAAAACGCCTTTTCTAAATGGTGATTTATAGGAAGAGATCTATATGACTCAACCTGAGGGTTTTGTGATCCAAGGACAAGAGAATAAAGTATGCAAATTGAGAAAGACTCTATATGGTCTTAAACAACCACCTAAGCAATGTTATGAAAAGCCAACTATCTACAATTACAAATCTCAAGGATTCCTCTACATGAAAGAGTATTTGATCACAAGCGTCACAACAATCATGTATATCCTCTTTACTAGTAGCAAACACTTTTACAATCTCACAATGAATATGACTTGAAGAATGACTCTCCATCACACAACAAAAATCACATTCTTGCAATTTATCACATGAAAACTCATTAGACACTTGAATAAGAGAAGAAGAAATATTTAACTCATTCGCAAACCTCTTCTCATAAATTTCATGTCTCGTTGCACCAAGTTGGAATACATAATCATCTATGTCATACTGAATTTCAAAAGACAGTAAATTACTCTTGTACTTGAACTTAGATATTATAGTTAATGACTTGATATGCAAAAAAGTTTCATCATCCCCAAAAATTATAAAGTCACCAACATAAGAAATAAGATGTAACGACCCGACCAGTTATTTTGAGCATTTACGCTCCTTTCAACTATTTGAAGTCTTGAATAACTTCCTACGAGATATTATGACTTGTGTGAATTGTCGGTTTTGGTTTTTAAGGTATTTCGGAGTTAGCTTGGAAGAACAAATTTCATGTTAGAAGTTTAAGTTGAAATAGTTGACCGGATAGTTACTTATGTGTAAACGACTCCGGAATAGAGTTTTGATGATTCCAATAGCTCTGTATGGTGATTTTGTACTTGGGAGCGTGTTCGGAAAATATATGGAGGTCCGTAGTAGAATTAGGCTTGAAATGCCGAAAGTTGAATTTTTGGGAAGTTTGATCGGGGGTTGACTTTTTGATATCGGGGTCGGAATGCGATTTTGGAAATTGGGATAGGTCCGTAATGTGAAATGTGACTTGTGTGCAAAATTTGAAGTCATTCCGGATTGATTTGATGTATTTCGGCACAAGATATAGAATATGAAAGTTCAAAGTTCATAGATTTCGATTTGAGGTTCGATTCGACGTTTTGATGTTAATTGATGTGATTTGAGGCCTCGAGTAGGTCCGTATTATGTTATGGAATGTGTTGGTATATTTGGTTGAGGTCCCAAGGGGCTTGAGTGTATTTTTGGGTCATTGGTTGAGAGATTAATAAAGTTAAGAAATTTGGGAGTTTGGCCATGGTCAATATCGGGTTAAGACGGCCTCTTTTCAGTGTTTTGAGTGCGCGAGCAGGTCCGTAGCGTGTTTTATGATTGAAATTCATATATGGTTTGTGTCCGGGAGGTTCCGGATGAGTGCGAACAGCAGCAGAATTTCGCAGCCGCGCTCAAATTTTCACGGACCGTGCAATTCTGTCCGCGGCCACGCTCCAAGAAGTTTTGCAGATCCAGTGGTCCGACTTCGGAAGCCTATATCTTTTGATCTACAAGGAATTTTGAGATAATTCAAAAACAAAAGTTTTATCCCTTCATGTCTAGTTTCCAGAAAGTAAAGAAGTCATCATTTGTACATCTGTAGAAAAGGTTATGACCAAAATACAAAAGCCTGGCAGTGCAACCCTAAGAATTTGGTGGACCGCACCATTTTTTCGCGACAGCGGGACCTGGGGCACGGCCGCGCTTGGAATTTTGCTGACCGTGAAATTTGAGTTCAGAGGATGTACTATATATCCGAGGTTTAGGTTATTATTTCATTTTTGGACTTTGGGAGCTCGTTTGGAGACGATATTTTGTGAGTTTTTCAAGAAATTCATCGAGTTAAGTGATTCTAACTCGGATTTGGTTAATATACATGAACATATCAATGATTTCGTCATCTGATTAGTACTTTGAGGTGGAAATTTGGGGAAGATTGTAGAAACTTCATAAAATGAATTTTCGAGATTTGAACACCGATTCGGAGTCGAATTTGAGTGAAATTAGTATAGTTAAACTTGTAATTGAATGGATTATCGAATTTTGTAACTTTTGTTGGGTTCCGAGACGTGGGCCCACGGGTAATTTTTGAGCTAAATTTTGGATTTTTATGGAAAATTAGCATTTTCTTATGGAATAAATTCCAATGAATATTATTGACCGAAACGAATTAATTGTGACTAAATTCAAGGCATTCGGAGGCCGATTTGCGAGGCAAGGGCATAGCAGAGTAAAGAATTTCACACTCTAAGATAAGTAACACTTCTAAACTTGGTTATGAGGGTATGAATCCCCGAATTTGGTATGATATAAATTGTTGAAGGTGACTCACACGATAGGTGACGAACATGTAGACGTGCACCACAGAAATTGTGTCTTGAATAAATCCTGTGAAATTGTAAAATTAAAGAATCATGTTATTATCTGAACATGTGGCACGTGTTAGAGGAATTGAGCTGAGGCTTGTGATAAATATCGTGTTTAGGTTACGCGCCGATATTTTAGGACCCATGGGGTCGTGTTGTCGTTGAATTAATTGTTCAAAAATACACATTTCACACTGAGTAATAATTGTCCATTGTGGGGATATTTATGGGATTGAGCTGCGTAACACAGCAGGCCATAATGGCTTTATACATCATAATTATATGAATCGGGACTGCCCGCCTGCAGCAGGCCTTATAGGCTTTACTATTATATGGATCAGGGCTGCCCGCCTGCAACGGGCCTTATAGGCTTTACTATTATATGGATCGGGGTTGCCCGCCTGCAGCAGGCCTAATTGGCTTTACTATTTTATGGATCGGTGCTGCCCGCCTGCAATAGGCCTTATAGGCTTTGTTATTATACAGATCGGGACTGCCCGCCTGCAGTAGGCCATATTGGTTTTGTATTATGCTTGGGCTGAAGGAGCCCCTCCGGAGTCTGTACACACCCCCAGTGAGCGTAGATGATCATCGATATTCGGGATGGACTTCCCAGGGCATGAACTTGCCTTACTTACTGCTTATATATATTTGGGATGGATTTTCCCAGGGCACGGACTTGCCTTACTTATTTGTATTGTAATGAGTTATCTGCACTTGATGCTCATTTTATTGTGCAGGTACATATTTGTCTAGCGGCCTTGTGGGCGCAGAGGTGTGGTTAATAATTATGGGGACATAGGTGAGCTGCATTCTGTATTACGATCCGCAGCCAACAGAGTCTCCTTCAAAAATATTATATTTTCCTGTCTAATTTGTATTCTAGACAGATGCTGTATTTTATTTTAATTCCCTAGTAAATGCTCATGCACTTGTGACATCGGGTTTTGGGATGATTATGGGTTGCACTGTATTGGAAATTTTTAATGATATTATTACGTATTTTGTAAACTTCATCTTCTGCTATTTAATTGAGGGGAACAACTATGACTTCAAAGATATTAAAATGAGAATTTATTTAGAATTTATTGCTGGCTTGTCTGACAGCGTTGTTCGGCGCCATCACGACCTTTATGGATTTTGGGTCGTGACAACATGGTATCAGAGCACTAGGTTCACTTAGGTCACACGAGTCATGAGCAAGTCTAGTAGTCTTGCGGATCGGTACGGAGACGTCTGTACTTATCTTCGAGAGGCTATAGGGCTGTTAGGAATACTTCCCTTTTTGATTCCTCATCGTGCGATTTGATTCCTTTGAGGCTTATGCCTTCATTTCCTTCCTACTCAATCTTATGCGAGGTGAAGCGCTTGTTATAAATTGGAGATCGAGGAAATTTTTAATGGTACTACAGATGTAGTACAGGATGCTTCTCCCTGTGTAATTAATTGGGCTATTGTCGTCACCTTGCGAAAGGCCGCTCTGTCATTTCAAATTAAGTATCAGTACTATCTAAGGTTTTGAGATTTGGCATTGATTGTTATGACGATTCGTGCGTTGTTATCGCACAGTGTTTATGAAATGGTAAAATGCCCGTCTATATGTTAGGGCAGTAAACGACTTGAAAGAAGGTTTTCTCAGTACATGATTCAGAGGTTCCATGTTTTAGTTCCAGTGGAGAAAAGGCAATCAGACTATGAATGTTCAAGTTTGGGGTTGATGGAGTAAAAAAGCTTGATATTTTCGAGTGTGGTAGAGTTCTCAATTTTGATATGGTGTCATCGCCTTGTAAAATGCGTTAAGGTTCGCCGGTGTTATGGTTTTTTTCAACTCGCCTTCACGATGGGGTGTTAGGAATTAGTATAGGGGAAGCAATCGTTAGAGATCGTAGTGTGCAGTGATCCAGGATCAAAGCAGCGTTCCTAGTATTGATGTCTCGAGAAGGATGATCGTCAGAAAGGTTTAAAGCTGGTAACTGGCTATTGGTTCAAGTGCTACAGAGACGGATTTTTAGTTAAGGCAACAACTGGGCAGTGAAGGATGAGGAAGGACATGTGGAAGGTGTCTTGTGGTGGTTAAGTTCCTAGGAGGCCAAGTGTGAGAAACAGAAGTCGAGTAGTTGCTTAAAGAAGAGTGGCAAGGTAGAATATGAGTTACGTGGTAGGATAACTACAAGGCTTGAGGAAAATTTAAAGTGATTTGGGATTTAGGATGGATAGTGACTAGGTCTACGGACTTAAGTTATAATATTAGCTGTTATATTGAGGAAGATTGGATACAACAGGAGGGAGTTGCTTGATATGAAGAATGATACAACATGACTTTGGATTGGAATGTATTGTCGCACCTTTAGTTGACGTTCATGAGGAGTGAACGGACTAGTGCAGCTGGTGAATGAGCTCAGACTCAGGATGATCTACTGATTTCATAGTATTTGCACCCAGTGCAGCGGCGTTGGAATATGTCGGCATGTAATTTCCGCAGGTGGGTTATCTCCTATGAGCAGGTTAGCGGTTGTGTGGTATTGATGAAGCTTCTGCGAAGAATTCTACTAGCTACCCGGTAAGAGATTTAATATGTAAATGTGGCTAGTGGTTCGGAGTGTTTATTAAAGGTTAATAGAAGGATTTCGAGAAATTTGGCAAGTTGCGTGTGCAGGATCATGTCAACGATGAAGAAAGAATCTCGGTGGGTTCCAGAGTTATGTAATTGTAGCTTCAAGCTAAGTGGGAGAGCCGCACCATCTATAATTGGATTACATAGTTGTCTATTTGTGAGGTTCCTGGTTATCGGTGTATTGGTGGGTCATTGCAACTAAGGAAAGAAAACATCAGGGGTAATCTGAGCAAAGGATTTGGGGAATGTGTGCCATATTTGGCCTTATCGATTCATATTCAGGTTTTTGGAAGACTCAAAGTTTATGCTTCGTGTAGATGTAATGCATAGGGAAAGTGAGACAGTTGGGTGTTTCCTTGAGAAAGTATCCATGTGCTAGCAGGGCCTTGGAGTTGATCATGTTTGGGAACAAGTCAGAACAAGTGACTCTCAATAACGGTCTTAGCGGGTTCAAAAATTTAAATTGCGGTGTCTAAGGATCTCGAGTCCGTAGTATGGTTGAGTATCGAGCTTTTGCAGCAGATTATGAAACGGGGCTTGGAGTACTCTACGTTATCTTCAGGTTGTGGTGTAGCATTTGAGAAATGGAAGAAAATAACTTCGGATTCATAAAAGAAGTATCAGAATGGGTATACCAGTTGAAGATGTAAAAGTGCGCATAAGGAGGGATATGAGATGATTTGTGGATTTTGAAACAGCGTGGTCTCGTGAAATAAGGTCACTCGGGATGAGTATGGATTTGAGTTCATGATGTAATGAATGGAGCTATTATTATTTCTAAGGCATGCTGAGAATAATTTGAGAAAAGACGGGTCGGCTAACAATGGTTGAATCGGCATGATGGTGGCAATGATCAGTTCCTTCAGCGCATTGAGTTATGCATGTGATTTGTGGCGGTACGTGCGAGGCTTGACGGCCGCCGTAATTGATTTTATTTGGATGAATTCAAGTATTATGACATGTTATGTGTATAGGGATCGCAGAAGAGTTATTGTGGTTTAGACCACTACTTGAGGCCGGTATTTTCTGCGGATATGGGAATTCAGTCAGGTGTTGCAATGGTTCTCTTGAAATAAGCTAAGTAGAAGGTTTCTATATGATGATGTGTTTACCCTATTAGTGGTTCGGGAGTTATGATGGAATTCTTGTACTCCTGTGCATTGGCGTGGTTAAGTACACTAAGTCGCATGGGATTCGAAAGTTGAGGATTCAAGATTTCGGTTCGGTGTTGACAAGGATGTCATGAGCTCGGATGAACAGGAAAAGGATTTAGATGTTTAAAGTAAAATGGTATTGTTTTCGGAATCATCTAAAGTCTATGTCAAGTGTAAGAGATCTTGTGTATTGATTTGTGGATTCTTGATATGCTTTACAACATTAGTGTAACCGGTAGAATGGATGTGCAGACTTGTTACCTGGTGCGGAAGGTCGTAGGAGCGTGTCTCACGGAAAGATTGTGTAAGAGTGACATGTAGTCACTTGATTGAGTGAAGATTGAAACCAAGTATGAAGATTGTGGTAATATCGTTGATTCGAGAATTTATGCATGGAGGGCGCTCGGTTCATTTGGTTGTGGACTGTGGAAGTATTGTTTCGGTTATGATGGCTATTCTTGTATGTTAAGGGAAAAAGGGTTATTATAGATCCTTGAAAGGTTATTAGTCTAGTACGATGCGATCAGAATCGGCTTGAGGTCTGTGGATGGATTTGAATATGAATATGGGTTCTATATCAGGCCGGATGTGTTCATTTCAGCATAAGCGCTCCCTATGGAGGAGTATTCAGACGTTGGATATCGTTTCATCATCGGTTATTTCATGCAATACTATATTATGCCGTGTGAGTTGCGAAACGGCTTGATAAATTTCTTATGTGTTGAGGTTCCGCATAGCGATGGTGCCATGTGAGCCGGATGGCTCTCGAAATTAATATCATATATCGCACCTTAGTCGTTCTTGAATTTTGTAGCGTATGGCATTGTCGGTCCTTCCAGGGATGATATTATGCACTGAGAATGCTTGTGTCCGATATTCGGATATTTTGTAGTAATGAGCATTCTAGCTCGGTAAGTATTTTCTTATAGATTCTTTTTGTGCGGATCGGGTGGCATGCCGCCACAGGTATGTTGTTTGGATCGGGTTGCATGCCGCAATGGTATCATGTGTGGATCGGGTTGCACGCCGCAACAGTGTGATATTGAGTACAGTCCCCTACATTCTATTTTATGTGTTTTGTGTCCCATTTTCTGAGAAAGGTTCATGACACCTTTTCGGTTGTCTAATTAGTTACGTGGGTTGAGTAATCCTTTCCAAAGTTCATTTTTCCTTAGGTATCATGTTCGGGTTTGTAGCTTATTGGCACATTGTGGCACCATATGAGATTTTTTGCAGCATCTGCAGAGGCTTATTGCCCGAATAGCTTATACTGGGTGAGACGAGACTATTGGACCGAAAATAAGTACAATCAGATTTATATAAGGTATAATAAGGAACAAATATCGCTATTCAGTTTAGAAGGAGGTAATGGTCCTTGTCAGGAGGGGCGACCCCATGATTTGATTGATTCAGCAGGTGGTTGTGAATTAATACATATCTCTTCCGTCGTGGCGGTATTGCAAGAGTTGGAACAAGACTTATATATGTCATGAGGTGCATTGTGAGCATCAGATTCGTGGAATTTCAGCTATTGTTATCAGAGGATGTTATTATGGTCATGTGAGTTATGCAGTGCATAGTCTGAATTCAACAAAGGTATGCAATCATGTATCGGTGTATCGTGTAGTGATTGATACGGTGTTCGTATGATGGGAACATGCCTAGCAGAGAATTCTGGAAGTTGGAATTGGACTTTAAGACTTATTTGGATAAGTAAAAAGGAAGAATCTTCAGACTGGCTCGAGCTAGTATGCTCAACTAAGTTGTGGCAGCACGGGTAAGTGCACGAGGTATTAAACAGTAATTTCGGACAACCCTAGAGCAGTCCTTAGCACGTTCGAGAACGAATGTATGTTTAAGTGGGAGAGAATGTAACGACCCAACCGGTCATTTTGAGCCCTAGCGCGTCGTTCTGCAGTTTGAGGCCACGAGTAGCTTCACTTCAGGTATTATGACTTGCACGCATGGTCGGAATTGAAATTTCGGAAGTACAGAGTTGATTTGGAAAGAAAATTCTCATTTCAGAAGCTTTAAGTTGGAAGAATTGACTAAAGTTGGATTTTTGAGTAAACGATATCGGAATCGGGATTTTAAGGTTCTAACAGGTTCGTATGATAATTTCGGACTTGGGCGTATGTCCGTATCGGGTTTTGGATAACCCGTGAGTGTTTCGGCACCTATTGTGGAAGTTAGCATTTTGTAAGAATTCCATAAATTTGGGTTGAAGAGCATTTCAAGGTTATCGATGTCCGTTTGGGATTCCGAGTATGGGAATAGATCCGTATGGTGATTCTGGAATTGGGAGCGCGTCCGGAAGTGGATTCGGAGGTCCGTAGGTCATTTTGGAGTCATTTGGCTAAAGCTAGAAATTTGAAGGTTTTTGAGAAGTTGACTGGAAGTGGACTTTTTGATATCGGTGTCAAATTTCGATTTCGGAAGTTGGAGTAGGTCCATAATGTCGAATGTGACTTGTGTGCAAACTTTGAGGTCAATCGGACGTGATTTGATAGGTTCCGGAATCGAATGTAGAAGTTTGAAGTTCTAAAGTTCATTAAGCTTGAATTGGGGTGCGATTCATGATTTCGATGTTGTTTGATGTGATTTGAGGCCTCGAGCAAGTTTGTGTTATGTTATGGGACTGGTTGGTATGATTGGACGGGGTCCCGGGAGCCTCGGGGGTGTTTCGGGGTGGTTTCGGATCATTTCGGGCTATTTTGCAATAGCTGATGCTGGTGTCTGGTGTTGTTCTTCGCGTTCGCGAGGATCCTCTCGCATTCGCGAAGAATGGTTTGGCTTCTGGGATTTTGTTCTTCGCGTTCGCGAAGAAGAAAATCTCTGTTCCGCAGGTCTAACTTCGAAGGCTCATATCTTACAATTTATAAGTAATTTGGAGATAATCCAAAAATGAAAAATGTAGCTCTTTGTGTCTAGATTTTAGAAAGGTAAACCATTTAGCATTTGGATTTGTGTACAACAAGTTATGGTTGGTAAACTACAGGCTATCCGGGAAGATGAAGAAATTTGTATTTCACAGGGCTGACTGTGACAGCTTATATCTCAAAATCTATAAGGAACTGGGAGATGATCAGCATATGAAAGTTATAGCCCTTAATATCTAGTTTCCAGAAAGTAAACTATTTGTGATTTGGTGTGTTTTACAAAGAGTTATGACTATTATACTAGAGGTTGTCTGAGAAGAGTTTGAAAATGGCTTCTGAGAATTTTGTTCATCGCGAACGCGATGAAGGATCGCCTGGGCTGTGTATAAGTTTGAAAAATGGGTTTGGCTCATTTCATCTCACTTCCTCCATGGGAGCCGACCTAGGAGCAATTTTGGAGCTCCATTTTCATCATTTATGTCAAGTTAAGTGATTCCTACCTATTGCAAGTTAAATACTTGGTTTATATACGAATGTAGGCGTAAAAATTCATAGAAATTAGTAAAAATTTGGGGGTTTGAAGAAAAACCTAAAAATTGGTAATTTTGGATTTTAACCACGAAAATTACTATGGGATTGGATGGAAATGATATATTTGAGTTCTTGAGATTATGGGTAACGATTCCCTCCAAAAATTTCTGAAATCCGGGCACATGGGCCCGGGGTGAATATTAGGAATTTTATCATTTTGGATAGGGTAATTTATTTAATAGATAAATTTCAAATTATTTAACATGTATTAATTATTTCATATAACTTTTGGATAGTTTTGCATTTTCGGCACCGAATTGGGATTTTTACACGACATCGTGATCGGAAGTGGGAATTGAGATAAGGTAAGTCTCTTGTTTAATCTTTGTGAGGGAAAATTACCCCATAAGTAATTAAATTAATAATTGTTGCTAATTGTGGGGGCTACGCACGCACGAGGTGACGAGAGTCCGTGCGTAGCAACTATTAATGCTAAAGTCCGGATAATTTAGGACTCAAAGCATGAATTACTTGTGTAAATTGTATCCGTTATTTAATTATATTATTTAATATATATTGTAAATTGTTAGTGAGAGATAGTAAAAGATGGAAATCTCATATGCTTATTTCTGTTTAAATTAATTAATTGTTAAAAGAAAATTATTCATCCTCTCGAATTTATCTTATAATAAACATACTCTCATTCCGGAGGTACATAAGAAAATGTCCTCCTTTCTCGTGGAGCGGGCCGAACGCCTCGGCAGGATAGATATATCTATGGATCGTGCCGCACGTCCCTCGATAGTGTACACGACACTCTAGATCGGGTCGAATGACCTCGGCAGAAATTGTGCTTAACAATAATAATTACACGATACTTTGATAGTTTATTTCAGCTTGTGAAGCTAATTGAAATTTGGAAATTATTGGAATTTAAAGAATTTAATTATCTCTGTTTGTTAAGGAATTATTGTTATTCCTGTAAATGAGGCTAATTGATAAGCTGGAAATTTATTGGAATTGAAGGAATTTAATTATTTCTGCTGGTTCAATAAAATTATTGTTAACTCTGTGAATCACGTTGATATAAATATTTATATTTTCATGATTATTTAATATTATTGACCCATAGTGAGTGTCAAAGTCGGCCATCTCGTCTCTACCTCTTCGAGATTAGGCTTGATACTTACTGGGTACACGTAGTTTTCATACTCAAGCTGTAGTTGATGCACATTTTATTGTACAGGTACATATTTGTCTAGCGGCCTTGTGGGCGCAGAGGTGTGGTTAATAATTATGGGGACATAGGTGAGCTGCATTTTGTATTACGATCCGCAGCCAACAGAGTCTCCTTCAGAAATATTATATTTTCCTGTCTAATTTGTATTCTGGACAGATGCTGTATTTTATTTTTAATTCCCTAGTAAATGCTCATGCACTTGTGGCATCAGGTTTTAGGATGATTATGGGTTGCACTGTATTGGAAATTTTTAAAGATATTATTAAATATTTTGTAAACTTTATCTTCTGCTATTTAATTGAGGGGAACAACTATGACTTCAAAAATATTAAAATGAGAATTTATTTAGTATTTATTGCTAGCTTGTCTGACAGCAGTGTCCGGCGCCATCACGACCTTTATGGATTTTGGGTCGTGACACTTTCGCAGTCACAATTACTATGCAATCACTTAGTCTATCTAAGTCCAAACTCACTAACCAGATATGAGAATTTAATTTGTCCCAAAATTTAACAATCGTGAAAGATCCTTCAAAACAATCACACTCGAAACTGTACGACACATCAACACGAAAATAAAGCACCCAATGGCCTTCCTTTACATTTCAAGGAAACACTGTTCGTCACATTCAAATCGTCTTAACACATCCCGCAGATCCATCATACTCATCACAAAGCCATTTCATCGCTCATCGAGCCACAAATTCCACTCGTAGGGACATTACCGGACATATGAGTCCAAATGTACAAGTTACAACTGAAGCTACCAAGCCTAAGCTGCGGTCTAACCATGTCCTCAAGTCCTCTAGACTGGCCCACTACCACAAACATAGAATACACATCTCAACCTTGCTCATAGAATCACAAGCCGGCGATGCACAACCGACCCCAAGCGCTCATGTGCGCATATGAATGCATGGAAGGAATTCAAGGAGTTATGTTCCAAGCTGAATCAATTCCGCACGATAGAATACAAGAAAGTGAAATTTTCCTAAGGTTTATTCAGCCTCTCGAAGATAAGTACAGACGTCTCCGTACCGATCCGCAAGACTACTAAACCTGCTCATGACTCATGAGACCTATGTAACCTAGAGCTCTGATACCAACTTGTCACGACCCAAAATTTTACATGTCGTGATGGCGCCTATCTCAATACTAGGCAAGCCAAAAATCCCAATAAACCACCATTTCTTTTAAATTTGAAAACAAAATAATTAAATCCAGCGGAAGAAATCTCAAAATTTCAAATATATCACTCCCAAAACCTGGTGTCACTGAGTACATGAGCATCTAAATGAACACAAAGTCTGACTGATAAACATCACTATCTGAAGTATAGAACAGTACAATAACTAAACAGGAAGGGAATCAAGTTTGCGGTCGTCAAGCAGCTACCTTGATACTCTCCAATAGAAATAACTCTGAATTCTAGCAGTCGTCATATCCGGGAGCACCTAGATCTGCACACGAGGTGCAGAGTGTAGTATGAGTACAACTAACTCAATAAGTAACAAGACTAACCTCTGGGCTGAAAGAAATGATGAGCTCCGCAGGTATAGTCCAGTAAAAACAATGGTATAGAAATGTAGGCATGCTTTCAAGTTCAACAGTTAAACTCAGTACAAGTGGAATAGATCAATATTGCATGATATAAGACATATGACATCTCAGTAGAAAGACCTCATGTAAATACTCGTCATAAATTATCCGGTCACTCGGTACTGTTTATGGCCAATACAGCCCAGGGGTGCTCCAACCCGTATATAAATACACATCGACTGACAGTCAGTCACTCAATACCGTATAAGACCAATCCAGCCCTGGGATAATTCATCCCTAAATATAAATGATACTGACAAGATCCATGTCCAGATAACTCATTACAATACAAATAAGTAAGGCAAGTCCGTGCCCTGGGAAAATCCATCCCAAATATATATATATATATATATTACAGGCAGTCCTGGGAAGTCCATCCCGAATATCGATGATCATCTACGCTCACTGGGGGTGTGTACAGACTCCGGAGGGGTTCCTTCAGCCAAAGCATAATACAAAACCAATATGGCCTACTGCAGGCGGGCAGTCCCGATCCGTATAATAACAAAGCCTATAAGGCCTATTACAGGCAGGCAGCCCCGATCCATAAAATAGTAAAGCCAATTAGGCCTGCTGCAGGCGGGCAACCCCGATCCATATAATAGTAAAGCCTATAAGGCCCGTTGCAGGCGGGCAGCCCTGATCCATATAATAGTAAAGCCTATAAGGCCTGCTGCAGGCGGGCAGTCCCGATCCATATAATTATGATGTATAAAGCCATTATGGCCTGCTGTGTTACGCAGCTCAATCCCATAAATATCCCTACAATGGACAATTATTACTCAGTGTGAAATGTGTATTTTTGAACAATTAATTCAACGACAACACGACCCCATGGGTCCTAAAATATCGGCGCGTAACCTAAACACGATATTTATCACAAGCCTCAGCTCAATTCCTCTAACACGTGCCACATGTTCAGATAATAACATGATTCTTTAATTTTACAATTTCACAGGATTTATTCAAGACACAATTTCTGTGGTGCACGTCTACATGTTCGTCACCTATCGTATGAGTCACCTTCAACAATTTATATCATACCAAATTCGGGGATTCATACCCTCATAACCAAGTTTAGAAGTGTTACTTATCTTAGAGTGTGAAATTCTTTACTCTGCTATGCCCTTGCCTCGCAAATCGGCCTCCGAATGCCTTGAATCTAGTCACAATTAATTCGTTTCGGTCAATAATATTCATTGAAATTTATTCCATAAGAAAATGCTAATTTTCCATAAAAATCCGAAATTTAGCTCAAAAATTACCCGTGGGCCCACGTCTCGGAACCCAACAAAAGTTGCAAAATCCGATAATCCATTCAATTACAAGTTTAACTATACTAATTTCACTCAAATTCGACTCCGAATCGGTGTTCAAATCTCGAAAATTCATTTTATGAAGTTTCTACAATCTTCCCCAAATTTCCACCTCAAAGTACTAATCAGATGATGAAATCATTGATATGTTCATGTATATTAACCAAATCCGAGTTAGAATCACTTAACCCGATGAATTTCTTGAAAAACTCACAAAATATCGTCTCCAAACGAGCTCCCAAAGTCCAAAAATGAAATAATAACCTAAACCTCGGATATATAGTACATCCTCTGAACTCAAATTTCACGGTCAGCAAAATTCCAAGCGCGGCCGCGCCCCAGGTCCCGCTGTCGCGAAAAAATGGTGCGGTGGTCCACCAAATTCTTAGGGTTGCACTGCCAGGCTTTTGTATTTTGGTCATAACCTTTTCTACAGATGTACAAATGATGACTTCTTTACTTTCTGGAAACTAGACACGAAGGGATAAAACTTTCGTTTTTGAATTATCTCAAAATTCCTTGTAGATCAAAAGATATAGGCTTTCGAAGTCGGACCACCGGATCTGCAAAACTTCTTGGAGCGTGGCCGCGGACAGAATTGCGCGATCCGTGAAAATTTGAGCGCGGCTGCGAAATTCTGCTGCTGTTCGCACTCATCCGGAACCTCCCGGACACAAACCATATATGAATTTCAATCATAAGAGGCCGTCTTGACCCGATATTGACCATGGCCAAACTCCCAAATTTCTTAACTTTATTAATCTCTCAACCAATGACCCAAAAATACACTCAAGCCCCTTGGGACCTCAACCAAATATACCAACACGTTCCATAACATAATACGGACCTACTCGAGGCCTCAAATCACATCAATTAACATCAAAACGTCGAATCGAACCTCAAATCGAAATCTATGAACTTTGAACTTTCATATTCTATATCTTGTGCCGAAATACATCAAATCAATCCGGAATGACTTTAAATTTTGCACACAAGTCACATTTCACATTACGGACCTATCCCGATTTCCAAAATCGCATTCCGACCCCGATATCAAAAAGTCAACCCCCGATCAAACTTCCCAAAAATTCAACTTTCGGCATTTCAAGCCTAATTCTACTACGGACCTCCATATATTTTCTGAACACGCTCCCAAGTACAAAATCACCATACAGAGCTATTGGAATCATCAAAACTCTATTCCGGAGTCATTTACACATAAGTTACCATCCGGTCAACTATTTCAACTTAAACTTCCAACATGAAATTTGTTCTTCCAAGCTAACTCCGAAATACCTTAAAAACCAAAACCGACAATTCACACAAGTCATAATACCTCGTAGGAAGTTATTCAAGACTTCAAATAGTTGAAAGGAGCGTAAATGCTCAAAATAACTGGTCGGGTCGTTACATCTTATTTCTTATGTTGGTGACTTTATAATTTTTGGGGATGATGAAACTTTGTTGCATATCAAGTCATTAACTATAATATCTAAGTTCAAGTGCAAGAGTAATTTACTGTCTTTTGAAATTCAGTATGACATAGATGATTATCTATTCCAACTTGGTGCAACGAGACATGAAATTTATGAGAAGAGGTTTGCGAATGAGTTAAATATTTCTTCTTCTCTTATTCAAGTGTCTAATGAGTTTTCATGTGATAAATTGCAAGAATGTGATTTTTGTTGTGTGATGGGGAGTCATTCTTCAAGTCATATTCATTATGAGATTGTAAAAGTGTTTGCTACTAGTAAAGAGGATATACATGATTGTTGTGACGCTTGTGATCAAATACTCTTTCATGTAGAGGAATCCTTGAGATTTGTAATTGTAGATAGTTGGCTATATCATAAAAGTGTCTTTTTTGATACATGTGGTAGAGATACTTATATTAAATAGATGTGTGGTCAATCTTTTATAATTTCTTTGTCATGTATACCTATGGACTACCTTACCGACAAGATCGAATTGCAAGTTCCATTGCATAGTGCATCTAAGAGAGGTTTTTATTGTATTAATCTAGGTAGGCATGAATTTTATTGGGATGATGATGTCCATATGCTTTATAAGGGAGTATTTACACCTATTAGGATTAGTTGGGTTATATGGATGGTCACTATCTTGTTTTATTCCTACTATTTTTTTAGATTAGTGGATGCCATTTACAAGTACGTGTTTTCTTTTTCTTGCAAGGTCGAAATTCGAGGATGAATTTTCTTCAAGAAGAGGGGAATGATAGCATCCTAGGAAGCTCAAATCTATTCAAAGACAAGGATGAAACTTTGGAATCTCAAAGAGGGACTTTAACAAGATGACAAGCTAAAGAGTTACAAAACAAGGTCATTAAACTTCAAGTGCAAATAATGAAGTTGTTAATTGGGAGCATATCACGACCCAAAATCCAACTAGTCGTGATGGCACCTAACCCAACCCGCTAGTTAAGCCAATTAACAACTATCCAATTCCAATGATATTTAATAAGACAGTTAAGTAAAGAAATTATCTGAATCTTATACATTCCCAAGGACTGGCAACACAAATCATGAGCTTGTAAGAATAGAGTTTACAAAGCTGAAATAAAGTAAATACATCATCTATTTGAAAACATACATTAATAGAGTTTTATAGATCTAAGGCTACCATGAATAAGAGGTAGCTACAACCGAGACGCAGGTACATCTTCAAATCCAGCTCTCATCGAATACAGCAACATCAGCAGCTAACATCTGCACGCAAGGTGCAGAAGTGTAGTATGCGTGCAACCAACCCCATGTACTCAGTAAGTAGCAAACCTAACCTTAGGTTGAAGGTAGTGACGAGCTAACACAAAGGTCGGATCCAACACAAATATTCTACAACAGTTCATAACAGCATAGTACAAGTAATAAAAACGGTATCTCAGAAATAAAATGCTCAGTTCGTTCATAGTTCCAGAAAATAGGCATTGCTTTTCAAGTATCTCAGTGAAAACCCAAATCTTCTACCGAAAATGCCAATATACGAGTAAGTTTGAAAACTGTGATTTTTCCCGAAACTCCTTTCAATAATAAGTAAGATGTTTCATTTTCAGATAGCATGAGGAAAGTACATCTCTATGCCTATATGTCAAGATACAGGTAAAATCATAAATATCACCAAAACCGGTAGCAGAAGGAAATGCATCTCTATGCATGTACCTCAAGTATGCATGTCAAATGCAATGCATATCAATGATGAGCTCATGTACTCACACTCTCAGAGTACTCAATCTCATTGTCTCGCATTCCCTCTCACTATGCTCAATGCTCAGCACACTCAATCACTAAGCACTGTACAATACCTGTTGCGGCGTGCAGCCCGAACTACATATGACCATAAGGCCCGTTGCGGCGTGCAACCCGATCCACATATATATAGTCATAAGGCTCATTGCGGCGTGCAACCCGATCCATATACATATATATAATCAACTGCGCTCACTGGGGGTGTGCAAACTATAGATGGTATCCTACATCCCAAGCACTATAATTCGCTCGGACAACTCACGTGCTATAGTATCAATATCCTGACAAACAGGTCCCCGGCCTTACTCAGTCATCAATCTCTCCAGTCTCACTCACGGGCTCACAATTTCATGAAACTAGCCCGACAATAATGATATGATATATAAATAAATAACAACTGATATTGAGATATGATATGAATGCATGAATATGACTGAGTACGAAATATCAATGAAATCAATGAAATGACAGCAAGAAACGACCACTATGGGTCCTAGCAGTATTGTTATTAAGCCTAAACATGATATCTAGCATGATTGAAAGCTCAATTACTTTATCACATGGTGAAAACACGGACATCAACAAAGTAGGACCACTATACAGTGCCATGGAAACAACAGAGTCCTAATTAACATGGTGCACGCCTACACGCCTGTCACCTAGCATGTGTGTCACCTCAATACCAATCGCATAATACATATTTCGGGATTTCATACCCTCAGCACTAAGTTTAGAAGAGTTACTTACCTCGAACAAGCCAATACCAATGCCGAGCAAGCCAAGCGATGCTCCAAAGATGCCATCACGCGTGCAGCGAACTCCGAATGGCTCAAAACTAGCCAAAAGCAACTCAAATACATCAAATAAAGCCCAAGAAAACAATTCCAAATGATAAAGATCGAATCCTTAATCAAACCCAAAATCGGCCAAAAATACACCCGGGCCCGCACCTCGTAACCTTATAAAACTCACAAATACGACAACCCATTTAATTACGAGTCCAACCATACAAGTTTCACTCAAATCTGACTCCAATTCGATGTTCAAAACTCAAAAAATCATATTATGAAACTTTAGGCCAAAACCCCCAATTTCCTCTTTAAAATTCACAATCCAATTACCAAAAATGAAGGTAGATACATGAAATATAACCAAAACCGAGTAGAGAACACTTATCCCAATCCTTGTGATGAAATTGCTCCAAATATTGCCTCAATCCGAGTCCCACATCTCAAAATATGAAGAAAGAACCAAAGCCTCGATTTTATGGTTTCTGCCCATTATTTCCACATATGCGGTTAAAATGTCGCATCTGCGACCTCCGCTTCTGCGTATAAAATCTCGCCTCTGCGAATCCCATGGAGGCCGGCCCTTCCGCACCTGCGGGCATTCTCCGCCTCTGCGCACGCGCAGGTGCGCCAACCAACTCCCGCTCCTTCGCCACTCGCCGCTTCTGCGGCAAATCTTACACTTATGCGGATGCGCAGATGCGCCCTTACTTCCGCTTCTGCGGTCTTCCTCAGCAGCTCACACCTCGTTTTTGCGACCATCGCACCTGTGCAAACTAGTCGCAGGTGCGATCATACTAGAAGGAGCCGCTTAGCAAAAATCCAAAAATGCAATGAAATGATCTGAACCTCATCTGAAACTCACCCGAGCCCCTCGGGACCCCGTCCGAACATGCCAACAAGTTCCATAACAACATACAGACCTACTCGAGGCCTCAAAATACACATAACAACATCAAAACGACGAATCACACCTCAAATCGAAATCTATGAACTTTTCAACTTCAATAACTCGTGCCGAAACATAACAAATCAACCAGGAATGAACCCAAATTTTGCACACAAGTCCCGAATAACATAATGAAACTATTCCAATTCGCGGAACAACAATCCGAATCTGATATCCTCAAAGTCAACTTCCAGTCTAATTTTTGAACTTTCCAAACCTTCAAATTTTCAATTTTTGCCAACTTGTGCCGAAACATTCTAGAAACATCCAAATGCAAATCCGGGCATACGCCCGAGTCCAAAATCACCATACGGACCTACCGGAACCATCAAAAGTCCGTTCCGGGTTCAAATTCACAAAAAGTCAAACTTGATCAACTCTCCCAATTTAAAGTTTCAACCATGAAATCCATTCTTCTAATTCGATTCCGAATAACCTGAAAACCAAAACCGACGATTCACATAAGTCATAATACATCATACGAAGCTACTCATGCCCGTAAACTGCAGAGCGAAGTGCAAATGCTCAAAACGACCGGTTGGGTCGTTACTCTCACGACCCAAAATCCATTAAGGTCGTGATAGCGCCGGACACCACTGTTAGGCAAGCCAACAATAAATACTAAATTATGTTCTCATTTTTATTACTTTTGAAATCATATTTTTCTTTAATATACATAGTAAAGAATGGGGATTTACAGAGTAAATAATAATACTTTTAACAAATTCAATACAGAACAAACCATAATCCTCCCAAAACCCAGTGTCACAAGTGCATGTGCATTTACTAGGAATATAAAATAAAATACAGCAACTGTCCGGAATACAAATTAGACAGGAAAAATATAAATAACTCTAAAGGAGACTCTACTGGTTGCGGATCGTAATATAGAATGCAGCTCACCTAAGTCTCCGCATTAACCACACCTCTACGCCCACAAGGCCGCTAGACATATACGTACCTGCCCAAAAATGTGTAGCAAGTGTAGCATGAGTACATAAACAACGTGTACCCAGTAAATATCAAGCCTAATCTCGAAGAAGTAGTGACGAGAGGTCGACTTTGACACTCACTAAGGGTCAATAATATTAAAAATAAAAATATTAAATCAACACGACTTATAGGATTAACAACAATTTTCTTTAACCAGCAGAAATAATTAAACTCCTTCAAATGCGACCATTTCCAATTTATTAATTAATTTCACAAGCTGCAAGAAATAGCAAAGTATCGTGTAATTATTATTATTAGGCATGATGTTTGCCGAGGTCATTCAGCCCAATCCAGAGTGTCGTGTACACTGTCGAGGGACGTGCAGCGCGATCCATAGATGCATCTATACTGCCGAGGCGTTCGGCCCGCTCCACAAGAAAGGATGACATTTTCTTATGTACCTCCGGAATGAGAATATATTTATATTTAATAAGATTTACACACCAGGATGTACAGTTTATAGCAACAGTTAAATAATTTGAGCAAAAATTCAAGTATGTGAAATTTCAGTCTCTTATTATTTCCTCTAACAATTTACAGCAAAAATTCCAATATTTCAATTAACTGAAAGATGCAATTATCACAAGTAATTCATGATTTGAGTCCTAAACTACCCGGACTTAGCAATATTAGTATCTACATACGGACTCTCATCACCTTGTGCGTACGTAGCCCCCAAAATTAGCAACAATTATTAATTTAAATCACCTAGGGGTAAATTCCCTCTTACAAGGCTAGACAAGAGACTTACCTCGCTCCGAAGTTCCATAGCCGGCTCCCAAGCCTTTCAAACAACTCGACCAATGCCCAATGCTCCAAAACTCGCTTTCGCTTTATTAACATTCACAAGCTTTTAATCCTCCTCCGACATCGTAACATTGAGGCTCATACGCCACCAACAAATTGATATCTATAATTACAATCCCAATTACAATCAAAATATGACTCAAAAATATTTATCAATATCCATTTATGGCTCACAAGTTGGCTACAAGCCTCCAGCTAAAATTGTCTAATAGATTCACTTACTAGCACATTCAATTCCACTCTTATCATTTAATACCCATTTGAAGTGATCAACGATACTACATAAATTCTCCAACACCGCCAAATTACTATTCATCGTCTTCCTTAACCAACATTTCCAAAACATTCGATTTGGTGATTACTTAGTTGAACACTTCCAACTAAGCTAGAAAATGATTCCATGGGTTCATTGCATCCTTTAATTTCATTTCTAAAAACACTATTTATCTTTCCCTCATTTTCTCAAGAACACTATTCATGCCATGAACTAGAGTTTATGAAATCAATTATCCAACCATAACAACTTGAAACAAATATTAGAATTACTCTCACCGACTCATAAGAAATGAACTTGAAGTATTAGTATTACCTTCTTGAAGCTTTTTCTTAAAATTCCAATGTTTGGGAAATTTGGTGTTCTTGAACAACTTGAAAGATTTCTAGGGATTTCAAAAATTGAAGGATGTTAATACAAGTGTTAATAGGATGTTATTAACTTAAAATATCCAAAAAACCTCACCTTGTATTCTTAAGTAGTCCCCAAGGTCGAATCCACCATGAAAGAACCAATCCCTAGCTCAAGAAAATTCCCAAAAATGGATGCTGCCCGTGACTGCCTTATATAGGCACATGTGCTTCAGCGAGTTGTACCTTGCGTTGTGCAGGTTGTACCTCATATTACAAGTTTTCCCCTGCTGGACACCTTTTACTAAAACGTCCATAACTCCTTGTATAAATATCCAAACGACGAACGGTTTAAAGAGTTAGAAACTAGACTCGAAGATCTTTTATTTGATAGGTTGTACACCATATAACTCCTTATATATATATATATATATATATATATATAGGCATGCTCGTCCAAAGTTAGGTTTTTTGTGTACTCATTTGGAACTTTAGTCTATCATGAAATTTCTAACTTGACTTAGACTTAGGGCTCTCCTTAGACCCTACATCACTTATAATATGACTCGTACACTTATTAACATACGAACCTGCTGGAGCCTTCAAATCCCGATTTCGAGGTCGTTTACTCAAAAATCCAACCATAGTCAATTCTTCCAACTTAAAGCTTTCGAAATGAGAATTTTCTTTCTAAATCAACTCCGAACTTCCCGAAATTAAATTCCGACCACGCGTACAAGTCATAATACCTGAAGTGAAGCTGCTCAGGGCCTCAAACCGCCGAACGACGTGCTAGGGCTCAAAACGACCGGTCGGGTCGTTACATTTTCTCCCACTTAAACATACGTTCGTCCTCGAACGTGCTAAGAGCTGCTCTGGAGTTGTCTAAAATCATTGTTTAACACATCGTGCACCTACCCGTGATACCATAACTTAGTTGAGCTCACTAGCTCGAGCCAGTCTAAAGATTCTCCCCTTTTTTTTCTTAGTCAAATAAACCTTAGAGCCCAATTCCAACATCCGAAATTTTCCGCCAGGCCTGTTTCCATCATCCGAACACTGTATCAATCACTACACGATGCACAAATACATGGTTGCATACCTTTGCTAAATCCACACCATGCACCGCATAATTCACATAACCATAATAACATCATCTGATAACAATAGTCGAAATTTCACAAATCCTATGCCCACAACACACCTCATGACACATATAAGTCATGCTCCAACTCTTGAAATGATGCCACGACGGAAGAGATGTGTAGAAATTCATAACCAACTGTCGAATTAACAAATCATGGAGTCTCTCCTCCTGACAAGGACCATCACCTTATTCTGAATTGAATAGTGATATTTGTTCTTTGTTATACCTTATATAAATCTGATTGCACTGATTTCAAGTCCAATAGTCTTGTCTCACCCAGTATAAGCTACACAGGCACTAAGCCACCTCAAACACTGACCAAGATCTCGTATTACACCAACAATGTGCCAATTGGCTACAAACTCGAATGTGATACATAAGAAAAAATGAACTATGGAACGAGCTACTCAACCCGCATAACTAATTTAACAACTGAAAAGATGTCATGAATCTTTCTCATAAAATGCGGACAAAACACACAGGAATAGATATAGGGAAGTGTGCTCAACATCACGCTATTTCGGCATGCAACCCAATTCACATATGATAACCATGGCGGCATGCCACCCGATCCAACCATGTTACCCGTGGCGGCGTGCCACCCGATCCACACGTAATAATATAATTAAAACAAACCTCGAACCATAACGCTTATACTCACAAATGCCTGAATATCAACCATAAGCATGCCAAGTGCATAATACGAATCCTGGGAGGACAGGTAGTTGTGCTTTAGTTTTATAGCGTATGAAGCTACCCGTACAAGCCTTACTTCAACATTTGGTTCCACAATATCAACTTCAACCTCGGAATCAATACTCAATTATCACCAGAAGATTCGTAAACATGAAAAGAACGATCAATTTAGCAATACTAGTCTCAACATGGATAACATGTATTGATACCCAATTTTTCCCTCATATTTTAAATATATATATATAAGCATCATATTTTTCCCTCATATATGTGTGTGTGTATATATATATATATATATATATATATATATATATATATATGATGCATTAATATGTAATGAAGACAAAATATTAAGTACAATAAAAAGCATCATATTTTTCCTTATATATATATATATATATATATATATATATATATATATATATATATATATATATATATATATATATATATGATGCATTAATTGATACCCAATTTTTCCCTCATATTTTAAATATATATATATAAGCATCATATTTTTCCCTATATATATATATATATATATATATATATATATATATATATATATATATATGATGCATTAATTGATACCCAATTTTTCCCTCATATTTTAAATATATATATATAAGCATCATATTTTTCCCTTATATATATATATATATATATATATATATATATATACTTTCAAAATAGTACATATGCATCATCATTTAGTTTATAAGCATATACAAGTATTTTTCATAATTTTCCATAATTTTTAAAGGCTTTAAATCGATTTATTTCCGTATTTTTATACCCAGTAATTATCCTTCAAATTATTTTCTTTATGATGATTTAATCATCCAAACTTATCATTTACACCAACATGTATGTTTTTAAATATTTTACTGTATTTTTATAATTACATTTGCATTTTTAGGCTAATTGCACATTTTTGAAATAATAGCCCATATTCATGTATAATTACATTATTTATGCAAAAAATAAATTTTTATATTTTTATAATGTTAAGTAATTATTTTAATCATTTTAGTGTACAAATAATATTTTATTATTTATTAATTACTTTTATAAATTATGCTTTTATTAAATATTGGGTATTTAAAAACTAGCCTAAAATCCTACCTATTTTCGGACCAATTACTGGCCCAAAATCTAACACCTTAGCCCAAATAACCCCCAGCCCAATCAATTAACCCAACCCCACAACCCAGTCGCGACCCATCTAAACCAACCCGACCCAAGACCCCTTCTAATCGTGGTCGTTGATCTCTGAGATCAACGGCTCACATTACTCCCTCCATTATAATTACCCTAAGCACCCCCTAACCCTAATCATTCTCACCAGACGCTGCCCCTAAATCCTCTCTTCTCTCATATCCTCTCAAACCCTAGCAGACGTCTCTCTTATTATATCCAAAATCCAACTTCAACATGGAATCACTCTATGATTCCCTTTCCATTTATGCTCTGTCTCATCGTTTCTTACCCGATTTTGGTATTACATAAGTACTTGCTCTATTTTGGCAAGTGTAAATCTCTGAATCAAGGGAGATTATCTTCAACCCATATACAGTACGACCATGGCTATATGGGTCCGATTAACCGAGATTTTGGCCAATCTTCGACTTCTGTCAACTAGGGTTTGAATTCCCCTTTGTTTCTTACCGATTCTTAACTGATACTTTTCCTTTTCTGTGTTTGACTACTCTTTTTGCTTATGTTTCCCTATCTTCTACTTTATTCTTTGCCTTAAATTTGACTCTAAATGATTTTTGGTATTATTTGTGTGTTTTCCTGTTGATTTACTGAACCCCTTTGATTTATGCCCTAAAACCGTTTCTAATTGATTCCGGAATATTTTTTTTATCTCTTAATTGCATCCGAATAATTTGTTTTCCTTGTTTACCGGTTCGATTTCTGTCACTATATAAACCCCTCCCCTATTCCCTTTTAGGACAGACTTTGGAATCACTATAATCTCAATAAATTTAAAGCTTTATTCTGTTATTTCTTCATTATCTCGTTCTATACTTTGGTTCTTGGCCTGCTAAAAGTCAAGGCCACGAAATTCTGGGATCTTGCTTCTCGTTGATGTTCAGAACACTGTGGACTTTTGTTCTTTCTTGTATTTTCGTTTAACTGGTGAGTTACTGAACCTTTGTAATTTCTTTCCTATGTATCTGCAATTTGTATATGTCTTCATTTCTGAAGTTCGTTGGTTTAATGAGTTTTATAGGTTGTTTTGTGTGCGATTCTGTTTATTTAACTTCAATTTTTAGGTCTCCTTAACGTTTAACTTCATAATGTTGATAGCTCAAAGCATGCCTAAACGTGATTCGAGTAAATTAGATTCTTCTCAATGTGTTACTATTGTTTGGGATCTTTGCACTTGTAAGTATCTCTGTGGTATTTTATTTTGCTTTAGGCTATCAATATTATTGTGTGAACATGCTTTACTTACATAATTTGTATCCCCTTTAGTCGACTAGTCAATTGTGTTCAAAACATGAATGTTTACATCTATTCTATGGCACAAGTCTATTCAGAATTTTTGTGGTTATATTTGCTGATGTAGCATGTTTTAATCCTGTCAATCACGACTAGTTCTCTATCAATATGCCCTTTTAGCATGTTTTTGCTCCCCTGATTCACCAGTAGTTGTAGTAATTTATTTCCCCATCATGTCTAAATGTAGTTCTGTCACCAAATTAGTGTGACTAATTCATAACACTAGGATTTATACTTAGTATAATTTGAACCTTTTTTTTGTATTATGAGCTGTGTATGATACTTTTCATCAATCCTGCAAACTTGTTCTTCCCTTGACTTTGCTAATATAGGATTGTTTATGCACTAAGTGTTGAACCTGTTTTCTAAATCTTTGCTAAGTTTGTTCTTAAACTCTATGACTTGTTCAACTATCTTCTATATATGCAACTTGACTATGTCTGTATCCCTTAGTTTTGTCTCTCAACCTTGGTTTACTTCACTTGTTACCTGGGCTCTTTTTAGCTCTCATTCTTAGCCAGGTTGAAAGCCAAGGCTACCTAGGTTCTATCATTAACCTCCCTAGTGTGAGCACTGCTCGGGGTCCAATTGAGACCCTAGTGAATTCTAACGCGCTAGGATTTGGTCCTTAGTCATTCCTTGAATGTCCTCTACAAACCTCCCTAGTGTGAGCACTGCCCTGGGTTCTTGAAGCCCTTGGAAACTCTGACACACTAGGGTCCTGGTTCTTTGCCACCTTCCTAATTGCTCGACTTTGCCTTTTTACCTACTGGCTGAATCAACTGGTTTCTGGCTGCTTTATGTAAATGAAGATATGACTTCTGGAGTGTTGTAAAACTATCTGGACTTGAGGTTGAGGCCTGGCCTGGCTGTGTATATTTTTGGGCCTGCCTTAGGCTCACTATAGTTATTTTGTAACTTTGTAATAGATTTCATTCATTGGGCCTGTAATAATGTTGTAATAACAATTGGGGTATTAGTAAAATTGGGAAAATAGGTTTATTCTCACTTTGAATGAAAGGGTAAAAATTCTACCTATAAGGGTTAATTTGCTCAAACATGTGTTGCTCCTATGTGTTGTTAGATAACCTGCCTATAGGTCCTAAGTGTTTCATTCGCTTAATATTTTCTGCTTCTATATGTCTTGCTAGATATCATGCCTATAGAGAATAAAGTGATCAATGTTTCACTCTATGACCACAGGGCCATGTTAGCTTTATGCTCTACAAATGTGCACTTTTAGAAATCATGCCTATAGGGTTTTAATTGATTAATGTGTTGTTGTTATAATTTCTCACTTAGGAAACATGCCTATAGGAGCTAAAACCAGTTTCAATCGCTAATCATAGAAATCATACCTATAATGTAATCCCACTCGCTTTTAAGTGTGAAACTGAACTTTCAACAATGTTTCGTTGCCACTATTAGAGAGCACGTCTATAGGATCAAACTAAGTAATTCTGAATATCTCCCGTAGTTATCACCGCCAACTACTGCGAAAATCACCTAGAAGCATGTCTATAGGTTTAATCGCTTATAACTTGTAATAAGTGGGCGACTGTGTAGTCACTTAGGAATTATATCTAAAATGGTACCTCTCATCTGAAACTGCCTACGCGTTTGAATTCCCAGGTCACATAGAAATCATGTCTATAGGGCTTAATGACTTTAACTCGTCTCAATGCTGAAACTGTCAAACGCCTAATTTGTTTGCGTGCATTTGTTGTCTAAAGTGTGGAGGCTAACTTGAGCCCTTATTTGCTTTTACATGAAGTCCAACTTGTTTTGTATGTCGCCTAGTTTTTCTCATTTTGAGCAACCTAAGTTAGGTCTTGAACCACCCAAAATAGAGGTTCAAATGCCTCCTGGGCCATAGGCATAGAACGGGTAGTGCACGCATAAGGTACGGCTTAGAATCAATTAGTACGCCTTAGGTAACAACTTAAAGATAGTAATCGAGTAGCAGGAGATGATAGTCTGTGCCCGTTGAATAATACGAGTAACATCCCATCTCGAGGGAGTTACGAAGTATTATTTATGTTGCACGGGCTGATCTTTTAGGCTAAAAAACTTAGGATCAGGACCCCCTCCCCCCCACCTTGCCTTAAAATTAATTATTTTGTTTATTAGTAGATTTCTGATAATAATTGCCCAACTTCTTGTCTTTTCTCTTTATTTTGGACTAATTCATATAATTTGAATTCGGCCGAGACCCACAGTTGTGTACCTCGAGGAATGCCTAACACCTTCTCCTCGAGGTAATTTGAGCCCTTACCCGATCTTTGGTGACACAAACTGGTTAAACCAGAGTTACTTGCAAATAGGTGTCTTAAAGCACCTCAAACCCGTTAGGTAGCGACTCTCTCTTTTAACCCCTTCCTTTAAAGAGTTGTCATGTGTTGAAACCCGATTTCACGAGAACGAGGGGCGCGATAGCATGGCGACTCTGCTGGGGATATTTTAGGCTCTTACCATAGCGAACTTGGTCTATATGAATTAGTCTTCTTACCATAGCGAACTTGGTCTATATGAATTAGTCTTCTCTGATAAGCGTGTCTTTGTTATTTTGCTGTTACATGATTATCCCGGTCCCGTTTCCCTTTTATTGCTACATACACACCCTTTCCCATATTTTCCTCTATTTTGAATTTGTATTAATATGCAAATCTTTGCTTAATTTGGTTACAATGTGCGTTTTCCTTTATTTTCTGGTCATGTTCACTTGCTCCGAATCTTTTTAAAATTTGCTACTTCATGTCTCTCCTTACCCCTACCCCCTTGCTTGCTTTATTGCAATTCTTACACATTGCGCGAACTAACTTCTTCCTTGTTTTCCTTTCTTTTTATGTCTTTACGCTCCATTTAATACTACGTTTATTGTCTTCATCATGCAAAATACTTGACAACGTGTTGTTTTATTTTTACATAAAGCATGCTCCACATCATATTCCATTCGTGCGTAATTAATACCATAGCGGCGCTTGATGAGTGTCCGCGCTCTTCCTAAATCACCCTTTTAAATTTGAAAAGGCTTATTTGCGGTAAAACTAGTCGATCAGCGGTGCAATCGACGGTTCTGTGCCTTCCCCTCTCAAGTTGTCCACTTGAGGGTACTGGTCTAGACTCTTCTAGAAACCCCCACTCTAATATTAACTGTGCATGCATCATGTCTAAACCTAGTATGGGTTAGAACATTGTCCGCGTAATAACTCTTTAAGGCAAGCCTTGTCCAAAGACCGCCGGGATTTCCTTAAATCCCAATGGATACAATCATGATATGTGCATTATTTGGAGAAAACATGCCGATATGCTAATCATTAATGTGTAAATAGTCGAATCCAGAGGGGGAAGGGCTAACTTTATTTGTTTTGCAGAAATGAAGCACGAAGTCCCCAAGTTCGGCATGGTTCGAAGTATCCCACCTTTGTTGCTAGATTGGTGGGAAAATCTCTCGCCAAGTGACAAAAATCATGTGAAAAGAGTTCTCAGGAATTTACTTTCTTTGTTAGATATTCAGCCGAACAATGTGTTAATTGAGGCTACCACCATGTTCTGGGATGAGAAGAGGGTCGTCTTCCATTTTGGTGATATAGAAATGACTCCCCTTCTAGAGGAAATAGGAGGCTTCGCTGGGCTCCCATGGGATAGCCCTGGCTTGTTGGTACCGGAAAACCGTACTTCTCGAGGTTTCCTAAAAATGATGGGTTTCAGGAAAAATGATGAGTTAGTCTGTGTGAAGAAATCTTACAGACCATTCGACTTCCTTTACGAGCGTTATGGTCACAGCAAGTCATATCATCTTTACCATGATGAATTTTCCATCACTTCTTTGGGTTGGACTCACTGCCGGGTTTTTGTATTCATTGTCTGTTTTCTGGGGATGCTGATATTCCCGATACAAAGAGAAAGGATCCACACTCGCCTAGCTATGGTCACTAAGACCCTAATGGAAGGAATTGAGGGGCAAACTTACACTATTGTCCCAATGATCGTGGCTGAGATGTACCGAGCTTTAGACCATTACAAACAAGGATATAGGCATTTCGAGGGTTGCAATCTGTTGCTGCTAATATGGTTGTTGGAACACCTTCAGAGAGGACAATACCGTCAAGAATTTCAGCGATGACCATGGAATGACCACATAGCTTATCACCATCCGAAGAGAATGACTTTTATCCCAGACAGGTTTGCACATCCGGGAAACAATGTGAGCCAGGTACATTTCTTTAGCAATTTGACTGATGACAAGGTACATTGGATGTTCGAGTGATTCCCTAGCAGTGAATTCATCATCAGGTCAAGATATGTACCTCATCTAGTGCTAATCGAATTAAGGGGAATCTATCCTTATGCTCCTATCAGAGTCATAAGGCAAGCTGGGAGAAAACAGGTTATACCACGAGTTTCCAAAATGGTTCATTATAAAGAAGACTTCCAAGGGAATGCCATTCCATTCAAGTTCGAGACACAGCACATGTGGCATCAAAAGATTATTGTGGAGAAAGATACCAACGAGCAAGACAGGTATCATGCCGACCATGTGTACTTCTACCCATCATGGTTGGTCGATGACATAGCAAGAAAGGTCGAGCCATGGGTTGATTTGAGAAATAGGGTCATAGACGACGCTGCTGAGGCACAAGTCAAATACAGGAGGTTGCGCAAAAGGGTCTTTGAATCTGAGGCCAGGCATTTGGAACAACATAAAGTGGACATGGAAGCAATCAATGAATGGAGGGGAATCGCTACTAAATCAACAGAAAGGTTGGAGTATTTGGAGCAGGGTTTGATGGAACTTGAGGGAAAGATGAGGAAAAGGGTCTCAAATTTTCAGAACGCAGAGGGCAACGAAGGAGGACATCTAGCAAGGGCGTATCTGCTGTTGGACATGCGCGACCTGGGGAATCTGATTGACGGGGCTAAGAAGGCCAATCTTGGAGAAGGTCCCTCTGGGACCGAGTAGATTAGGAATGATGTTTTCTAGATTTGTTTTAGAATTTGATTGTAATAAGGCAAATGCCACTAGTGACTCTTTATAATTATTGTCGTTTTAGTAGAGATTTGGTCTATTTATCATATTAATGAAATGACGCAGTTATCGGCATTGAGTTTTCTCCAAAGCTATATGTCGCTAGGCCTACCTCGGGCACGATGAGGTCCCCAAATTAGGACGTGAATTTATAATTCCGCAATACGTGTTTAAATATCTTTAATACTCCTTACTCACTTGTTTAACTTGTATTTTTCTTCTTTTCTTTGTTTATTCCCATCCCCTAAGGTTGGTTCGTGCATACTGGCATCATCAGCATATCATACCAGATCTAGAGGTCCTCTTCCTCCTCCTCCTCCTCCTCCAAGTGATCCCAAGAACAAAGGAAAAGCTAAGATGGACGATATGAGTGGTATCAGGAAAGACAACGCTGCGCACGCCGAGAATGTCGAAACTTCAGATGATCGAAGTACTCCGGCACAAAATGACTTGGTTTTACGATTAGAGCAAAAGATACTGGAGTTACAAGTGGAAATTGAGCAGGTCCGTAACTTGGCAAACCTTTCCCTTACCCTGAATGTTCCCGACATCAACCAACAAAATGCCCAAAACCCAACACCTCCTTAAAACACACAAAACCAGCACCCGCAAGATCCTCCCGCACCTCATAAATATGCCACGCCTCCCCAAAACCCTAATCCTCCACCGGTACCAACTCCTCAACAGCATCATCATCATCTGACCCAGTACCCACAAACTACAACCTACCACACTCCTCAAAATGCACCACAACCTACTCCTAATCCCTAGAACTCAACCAATGATCACCACTACACCCAAATCCCTAGAGTCCACCAAAGTAACCCCATATACGTAGAAAGCTTACCCCACATTTCACAACAAATCCCGTACGCACCAGAATCCGCCGAGAAGGACCTGCTCATCAAGAACATGGCGGAGGAACTTAAGAAGCTTACAAGTCGAGTCCAAGGTGTCAAAGGTGGTAAAGGCATCGAAGGTTTGAACTATGAGGATTTATGTATTCAACCGGACGTAGAACTGCCAGAGGGTTACAAACCTCCTAAGTTTGAAATGTTTGACGGGATAGGTGATCCAAAGGTACATCTAAGGACGTATTACGACAAGCTGGTAGGGGTTGGTAAAGATGAAAGAATACGCATGAAGTTGTTCATGAGGAGCCTCACTGGAGATGCCATATCCTAGTACATCAGTCAAAATCCAAAGAAGTGGATTAATTGGGTAAACATAGCGTCAGATTTTATGGATCGGTTTAGATTCAACACAGAGAATGCACCAGACGTCTTCTATATCCAGAATCTTAAGAAGAAGCCGACAGAAACTTTCCACGAGTATGATACTCGGTGGAGATCAGAGGCTACAAAAGTAAGGCCAGCATTAGAAGAAAAACAAATAAACAAATTCTTTATCCGGGCCCAGGATCCGCAATATTATGAGAGGTTGATGGTTATTGAAAATCATAAATTCTCCGACATCATCAAATTGGCAGAAAGAATAGAAGAGTGAATCAAAAGCGGGATGGTAACAAATTTCGAGGCACTCCAGGGTATATTTAAAAAGAAAGAAGTAGGTACTATGATGGTAGCCCAAGGTCCGAAGTCTCCTCTCACATACCAAACACCTCCACCCACATATCAGCCTTCACCTCCTAGATATCAACAACCCATTACTGCCTACCACACTTACAACACTTAGCCAGCATATTATCACTCACTACCAGCCCGCCAAAACTACCAAAAACCCAGGCCAAATTTCGACCGTAGGCCTCCCAGACAATAAACTCCTATTGCCGAACCTATTGACCAGTTATATGAGAGATTGAAAGCTTCCGGTTATGTCACTCCCATTCCCGCTGTCGCCATGGAAAATTCCTCTCAATGGGTCAATCCGAATAAGACATGTATCTACCATTCGGGCATGAAGGGTCACACTATTGATGAATGCCACACTCTGAAGGATAAGATCCAGACACTGATTGATACCAAAGTTATACAGGCAAAGGAGACTGCACCTAACGTCCGTAACAATCCCCTCCCGGATCACAGGGGCGAGGGGGTAAATGTGATAGAAACTGATGAAGAATGGGACCCGGAGGGGTCAATTGGGCTCATTCGAGAAGAGGATGATCCCAAAATGCCTCAAGTCACTCTCATGCCTATTGTGGTACAGATACAGTCACCGATTGAAGTTGAGGTAGCCGCACCGATTCCGTTCGAGGTTGAAGTAACAACGCCCTCAGCCACGCCAACTCCGTTCGAAGTAGAAGTGACCACACCATTCATCGTAACGGTAGCACCCACACCATCCTTTAATTCCAATGTTGTGCCATAGGACTATACTGCAGAAGCGAGAAGGAAAGGAAAGGGGAAAATGGAAGAAACTGGTGCAGCACAAGGTATGACCAGAACCGGTAGGTTTACATGGCCGAGCATTTGGGGGGAATAAGTAAAGAAGCCGCTTCCAGGCAGCCTATCATTGAAACCGGCCCGGATGATCTTTGGAGAAAGGTGCAAGCAAGGGAGTATTTTGTGGTTGATCATTTGAACAAAACCCCCGCTCAGATATCCATTCTATCACTACTGCAGAATCCTGAGGCACATAGGAACGCGTTGATGAAAGTGTTGAATGAGGCTTATGTACCCAACAACATTACCAGTGGAGAGATGGCCAACATGGTAGGACAAGTATTGGAAAACCATAAGATCACTTTCCACGAAGATGAAGTGCCACCAGAAGGGTTGAGCCATAACAGGGCGTTGCATATCACAGTATAATGCGAAGACAAATTCATTGTCAGGGTCTTGATAGATGGGGGTTCAAGTCTCAACATCTTCTCGTTGACTACTTTGAAGAGGTTAGGTAAAGGTTTGCATGAGATACGAGCAGGAACTATGAACGTAAAGGCGTTCGATGGGTCTCAAAGGGCCACAATCAGAGAAACCAACCTCTGCTTACAAATGGGTCCAACTTGGTTTGATGTTGAATTTCAAGTGCTCGACATATCTGCCTCATACAATCTGCTATTGGGACGACCTTGGATACACGCCGATGGGGCTGTAGCATCTACCCTGCATCAGGCTGTGAAGTTCGAATGGAATCATCATGAGGTGATCATTCATGAAGACAGGAGTAACCCTATTTACACCAACCAGACTGTCCCGGTTGTGGATAATAGAAGGAAGTTAGGGGGAGAGACTTACCATCGCATTGAGCGTGTTAACGCGATCGAGAAGGACAAATGATAGAGTAGCAAAATAGAAAGCATATTGGCATGGACAGGGTATGAACCCGGCAAGGGTCTCGGCAAGAATCTCCAAGGGATCACCAAATTAATACAGTTAAAATGTCACGGCACGACCTTTGGACTGGGATATCAATACACCTGGCACGAGTATCAGAATTGGTCACCACCATGTCGTGGTACTTATTACCCTCTCGAGCAGCCGATACCACATTTGAGCCAATCCTTCCATCAGGCTGATACGATGTGGGGATCCGAAGAAGATGAAGCGCTAGCTGGTTTAAGGAATCTATTCTTGGAAGATGAAGACATGGACTGCAGTGTAATAGTTGAGGAGGAGGAGGAGGAGGAAGGTCGCTCGTCATCCAGACAGTGGAGAAGGAAGCTGTTCTCAGGAACTGGACTGCCACAGCATCAAGGGCCTGCCGAGTTCCGGGGTAGCCTGGCTGCTAGTGTCATTTATTTTGAAAACAATTCTTATAAGCATTTTTAAAACATTTTCAGTGTTTTATTTTGAAACATTTGTTTGAATCATTAAAAATCGCTTTTGTTTGACATCTTGATAATTATCAATGGTTTGCTATTTTATTATTTATTACTATTCTCTATATTTTTCTCTCTACAGCATTACTATTTCTTATTGTGATGAACTAACAACTGTGACATGTAATGAGACAATACAACATAAGGATAGTGACTCGAAATAAATAGAAGAAGAGGATATAATACCTGAGGAAATTGTTAGAGAAGTTAAAGATTTTGAGAACAAGCCTAAGTCCAACCTGGACGAAACTGAGATAGTCAATTTGGGAGATTTCGAAACAGTCAAAGAAACTCGCATAAGCATTTACTTGTCACCATCAGAAAAAGAAGAATACACTCATTTCCTGAAAGAATATGAGGATATTTTTGCATGGTCTTATGATGATATGACTGGTTTGAGCACATCTATAGTGGCTCATAAGCTACCTACCAATCCAATGTGTCTGCCGGTAAAGCAGAAGCTCAGAAAGTTCAAGCCAGATATGAGTTTGAAAATCAAAGAAGAAGTCATCAAGAAGATCAAAGCTAAGGTTCTCAGAGTGGTTGAATATCCAACTTGGTTAGCTAACATCGTGCCAGTTTCGAAGAAGGATGGGAAAGTCAGAGTATGCGTCGATTATCGGGACCTAAACAGAGCAAGTCCCAAAGATGATTTCTCGTTACCCAACATACACATACTGATCGACAACTGCGCCAAGCATGAACTCCAGTCCTTTGTGGATTGCTTCGCGGGATATCATCAGATCTGGATGGATGAAGAGGATGCCGAAAAGACAGCCTTTATTACACCGTAGGAGGTGTACTGCTATAAAATGATGTTGTTTGGTCTGAAGAATGCTGGGGCCACTTATATGAGGGTCATGACAACTATTTTCCACGACATGATACACAAGGAGATAGAGGTATATGTGGATGACGTCATCATCAAATCCAATAAGAGTACATATCACATAGCAGACTTGAGGAAATTTTTTGATCGGCTTCGAAGGTACAATTTAAAATTAAATCCCGCAAAATGTGCCTTCGGGGTCCCCGCAGGAAAGTTGTTAGGATTCATCGTCAGCCGGCGAGGAATTGAGCCAGACCCATCAAAGGTCAAGGCTATCCAGGATTTGCCACCTCCAAAGAACAAGAAAGACGTGATGAGCTTCTTGGGACGTCTTAATTACATCAGCCGCTTCATAGCACAATCAACCGTGATCTGTGAGCTGATTTTCAAAATGTTAAAGAAGGATGCCGCAACCAGTTGGACTGAACACTGATAGAAAGCTTTTGACAGAATCAAAGAATATTTGTCCACACCGCCAGTCCTGGTCCCTCCAGAACCTGGTAGACCACTGCTACTCTATCTATCCGTATTAGATGGGCCTTTTGGTTGTGTCTTGGGACAACACAATGAGACGGGAAGGAAAGAACAAGCCATATACTATCTGAGTAAGAAGTTCACACCCTACGAAGTACGGTATTCTTTGCTGGAATGCAGCTGTTGTGCTTTGACCTGGATAGCCCAGAAACTGAGGCACTACTTCTGTGCCTATACCACATATCTCATATCAAGGATGGATCTTCTAAAGTACATCTTCCAGAAAACCATACTTAGTGGGAAGCTGGCAAAATGACAGATATTGTTGAGTGAATTCGACATCGTCTATGTGACTCAGAAGGCAGTTAAGGGACAAGCATTAGCGGATCATCTTGCAAAAAATCCTGTAGGAGGAGAATACGAACCACTAAAAACGTATTTTCCTGATGAAGAAGTATCATTCGTAGGAGAAGATATCGCCGAAGCCTACGACGGATGGAGAATGTTTTTTGATAGAGCCGCAAACTTCAAAGGAGTGGGTATTGGGGCCATTTTGTTGTTAGAAACAGGTCAACATTATCCGGTATCCGCAAAACTCAGATTTCCATGCACCAATAATATGGCAGAATATTAGGGCTCAATTTGGCCGTTGACATGAATATCCAGGAATTACTGATAATTGGTGATTTAGATCTTTTGGTGCACCAGGTGCAGGGAGAATAGGCTACAAAGAATACCAAGATATTACCATATCTATATCATGTGCAAGAGATGATGAAGAGGTTCACGAAGATAGAGTTTAGACATGTCCCAAGAATCCAGAATGAGTTCGCAGACGCATTGGCCACTTTGTCCTCCATGATACAGCATCCGGACAAGAATTTCATTAACCCCATTTCGGTAAGGATTCATAATCAGCCAGCTTACTACGCTCATATTAAAGAAGAAGCAGACAAGAATCCATGGTTCCATGATATCAAGGAGCACTTGGAAGAAGGAGAGTACCCGGAGCATGCAAATCATACTCAAAAATGCACACTCCGAAGATTGTCCAACCATTTCTTCCAAAGTGGAGGAATTCTGTACAAAAGGACTCCAGACCTAGGGTTATTACAGTGTGTTGATGCCAAGGAAGCTTCCAAACTGCTCGAAGAGATACACTTTGGAACTTACGGACCACACATGAATGGTTTTGTTTTAGCCAAGAAGATAATGAGGGCATGTAATTTTTGGATGACTATGGAAACATACTGCATCAGGTATGTCCAGAAATGTCATCAGTGCCAAATACATGCAGATATGATACGGGTGCCGCCAAATGAACTCAATGCAATGAGTGCACCTTGGCCTTTTGCCGCTTGGGGAATGGATGTCATTGGACCAATCGAGCACGCCGCTTTAAATGGGCACAGGTTCATTTTAGTGGCCAAAGACTACTTCACAAAATGGGTACATCCTACAAAACTGTAACCAAGAAAATCATCACAGATTTTGTCAGAGATCGTATTATTTGCCGATTCGGGGTTCCAGAGTCCATCATCACCGACAATGCCGTCAATCTCAATAGTGACCTAATGAAAGCTATGTGCGAGACCTTCAAAATCAAGCACAAGAATTCCACAGCATACATGCCTCAAATGAATGGAGTCGTGGAGGCCGCAAACAAGAATATCAAGAAAATACTGAGGAAGATGGTAGACAACCACAAGCAATGGCACGAGAAGTTACCATTTGCCTTATTGGGGTACCGTACCAGAGTCCGCACATCAACCGGGGCAACTCCCTGTTTGCTGATCTACGGTACCGAAGCTGTCATTCCTGCCGAGGTTGAAATTCCTTCTTTAAGAATTATACAAGAAGTTAAACTCAGTGATACATAATGGATGAGAAGCTGCTATGAATAATTAGCTCTCATTGACGGGAAAAGAATGAATGCAGTGTGTCATGGTCAACTATATCAGAAAACGATGTCCAGAGCTTTCAACAAAAGGGCCAAACCTAGACAGTTCGCACCGGGGCAGCTGGTGCTGAAGCGGATCTTCCCGCATCAGGTTGAAGCCAAAGGGAAATTTTCACTAAATTGGCAAGGGCCCTACATGGTTCACAGAGTACTAACAGGAGGAGCACTCATACTCGCAGAAATGGATGGAGAGATTTGACCAAAGCCTATCAACTCAGATGCAGTCAAAAGATATTATGTTTAGAATGTTTGCATTTCTTCATCTGATGTAATTGAACTACGCTCGACCTGATTCCCGTTTAAGAGGGGATACGTAGGCAGCCCTGTGGGTTCGGTCATAATTCAATAAAATTTTCATTTTCCCCACAACCAGAAGCTGGGGCAGAATTTTGAGGAGGACCCTCAAAATTCCGAAGCAAGTCCAGCCAACGTCATCATATGCAGAACGGTCAGAGAATCGCCTAAGTAAAATGGGGCAGAATTTTGAGGAGGACCCTCAAAATTCTTAGGAAGTCGCAATGTCTCTAAAGTGTCACAGTCATTGGTTCATCTAATTTATCCTATATTGCATACTAATGTATTTTAAATAAATACATTCATCATATGCATGCACATTTTTGAAAACTTTATTTTTACGAAATAGCCAGATGCTACCCATGGTAACTCAAGCAGGACTTCGATACAAAGCAAAGCAAAGCAGGCAGGCGGAGGCACGAACCAACCTCCCCCCGTAAAACTCACGATTGTCCTTTGGATGCAAGAATAAGAAATATTCTCAAATTCGGGCACACCTCAGAATCACTGTCTTCATAACAACAAAGCTGCCAAGCGTAAACACATTTCCTGCTCAGAAATACTCTGCTACTACTTATTATCTGTTCATTGCATGAGACTAAGCATTGTCTCCATCTTGCATGAGGCTATGCCCTGCCTCCTTAATTGCATTAGGCTAAGCACTGTCTTCCTCTGCATGAGACTAAGCATTGTCTCTATTTTGCATAAGGCTAAGCCCTGCCTCTTTAATTGCATAAGGCTAAGCACTGCCTTCCCCTGCATGAGACTAAGCATTGTCTCTATTTTGCATGAGGCTAAGCCCTACCTCCTTAATTGCATAAGGCTAAGCACTGCCTTCCCCTGCATGAGACTAAGCATTGTCTCCACCTTTGCATGAGGTTAAGCCCTGCCTCCTCAATTTCATAAGGCTAAGCACTGCCTTCCCCTGCATGAGACTAAGCATTGTCTCCATTTTTGCATGAGGCTAAGCCCTGCCTCCTTAATCGCATAAGGCTAAGCACTGCCTTCCCCTACATGAGACTAAGCATTGTCTCCATTTTTGCATGAGGCTAAGTCCTGCCTCCTTAATTGCATAAGGCTAAGCATTGCCTTTCCCTGCATGAGACTAAGCATTGTCTCCATTTTGCATGAGGCTAAGCCATGCATCCTTAATTGCATAAGGCTATGCACTGCCTTCCCCTGCATGAGACTAAGCATTGTCTCCATTTTGAATAAGGCTAAGCCCTGCCTCCATCTTGCACAAGGCTAAGCATTGTATTTCCTTGGACGAGACTAAGCATTGTCTCCCATCCCGCATGAGGATAAGCCCTGCCTCCTCAATTGCATGAGACTAATCATCGTCTCCCACTTCGCATGAGACTATGCATTGCCTCCCTAGTCGCATAAGGCTAAGCTCGGCCTTTCCTTGCGTAACCCCAAATGCTATGCTAACTATTCTCCACCTCGGGGCTAAGCTCTACCCCCGATATTACACAAGACTAAGCTCCATCTTGTTTCGCTTCGCATAACCAAAAACCATCGTCCAAATATAGCTTTCATGGTCCAAAGGGAATTTTCATCATGTTTAAATTCTCGCAATAATCCATATATACTTGCATGCATTGTGTTTTAAGTTTTGTAGGTAATCCAGGAAGTAACCGTTCTCCTAACGGGAGCAATCTTTGCTCCGGTTTCCGTTCAACGTTCACATCCTGCAATTATTTCAAACGTGACCAACCACCGTCTGTTACCCATTCCCATCTGATAACCGTTCAAATATACATAACCATTCCAAGGTACATCCATTCACAATTTCGATATCGTCCTATCCAGAAGAGCTTGTCCGTTCCTATAACAACTCCATCGGCTTATTCCACCGTTGGATCCAGAACTACACACGGCCTGATTCCCGTAAAACCAGGGATATGTAGGCAAATGAGAAACCGGAGTTCGGCCTATATTTTTCCAAATAACCCCATTCGGTCAAAATCGGTTATTATTTCTTTACCCGACAACTCTTTCATCATTCCCGGGTAAGGAGGGGCAGCTGTTGATACCCAATTTTTTCCTCATATTTTATATATATATACTTTCAAAATAGTACATATGCATCATCATTTAGTTTATAAGCATATACAAGTATTTTTCATAATTTTTAAAGGCTTTAAATCGATTTATTTCCGCATTTTTATACTTAGTAATTATCCTTCAAATTATTTTTTATGATGATTTAATCATCCAAACTTATCATTTACACCAACATGTATGTTTTAAAATATTTTACTGCATTTTTATAATTACATTTGCATTTTTAGGCTAATTGCACATTTTTGCAATAATAGCCCATATACATGTATAATTACATTATTTATGCAAAAATAATTTTTTATATTTTTATAATGTTAAGTAATTATTTTAATCATTTTAGTGCACAAATAATATTTTGTTATTTATTAATTACTTTTATAAATTATGTTTTTATTAAATATTGGGTATTTAAAAACTAGCCTAAAATCCTACCTATTTTCGGACCAATTACTAGCCCAAAATCTAACGCCCTAGCACAAATAACCCCCAGCCCAATCAATTAACCCAACCCCACAACCCAATCGCGGCCCATATAAACCAACCCGACCCAAGACCCCTTCTAATCGTGGCCGTTGATCTCTGAGATCAACGGCCCACATTACTCCCTCCCTTTTAATTACCCTAAGCACCCTCTAACCCTAATCATTCTCACCAGCCGCCGCCCCTAAATCCTCTCTTCTCTCCTCTCCTGTCAAACCCTAGCAGCCGTCTCTCTTATTATATCCAAAATCCAACTTCAACATGGAATCACTCTATGATTCCCTTTCCATTTATGCTTTGCCTCATCGTTTCTTACCCGATTTTGGTATTACATAAGTACTTGCTCTATTCTGGCAAGTGTAAATCTCTCAATCAAGGGAGATTAGCTTCAACCGTTTGAATCTGGACAATATTTAGTCCATATACAGCACGGCCATGGCTATATGGGTCCGATTAGCCGAGATTTCGGCCAATCTTCGACTTCTATCAACTAGGGTTTGAATTCCCCTTTGTTTCTTACCGATTCTTAACTGATACTTTTCCTTTTATGTGTTTGACTACTCTTTTTCCTTATGTTTCCCTATCTTCTACTTTATTCTTTGCCTTAAATTTGACTCTAAACGATTTTTTGTATTTTTGGTATTATTTGTGTGTTTCCCTGTTGATTTACTGAACCCCTTTGATTTATGTGCTAAAACTGTTTCTAATTGATTCCGGAATATTTTCTTTCTCTCTTATTTGCGTCCGAATAATTTGTTTTTCTGTAATTATATAAACCCCTCCCTCATTCCTTTTAGGACAGACTTTGGAATCATTATAGTCTCACTAAATTTAAATCTTTATTCTGTTATTTCTTCATTATCTCGTTCTATACTTTGGTTCTAGGCTGGCTGAAAGCCAAGGCCACTAAATTCTCGGGTCTTACTTCTCGTTGATGTTCAGAACACTGTGGACTTTTGTTCTTTCTTGTATTTTCGTTTAACTGGTGAGTTACTGAACCTTTGTAATTTTGTTCCTATGTATCTGCAATTTGCATATGTCTTCATTTCTGAAGTTCATTGGTTTAATGAGTTTTTTTGGGTTGATTTGTGTGCGATTCTGTTTATTTTACTTCAATTTTTAGGTCTCCTTAACGTTTAACTTCATAATGTTGATAGCTCAAAGCATGCCTAAACTTGATTCGAGTAAATTAGATTCTTCTCAATGTGTTACTACTGTTTGGGATCTTTGCACTTGTAAGAATCTCTGTGGTGTTTTATTTTGCTTTAGGCTATCAATCCTATTGTGTGAACATGCTTTACTTACATAATTTGTATCCCCTTTAGTCGACTAGTCAATTGTGTTCAAAACATGAATGTTTACATCTATTCTATGGCACAAGTCTATTCTGAATTTCTATGGTTATATCTTGCTTATGTAGCATGTTTTAATCCTATCAATCACGACTAGTTCTCTATCAATATGCCCTTTTAGCATGTTTTTGCTCCCCTGATTCACCAGTAGTTGTAGTAATTTATTTCCCCATCATGTCTAAATGTAGTTCTGTCACCAAATTAGTGTGACTAATTCATAACACTAGGATTTATATTTAGTATAATTTGAACCTTTTTTTTTTGTATTATGAGCTGTGTATGATACTTTTCATCAATCCTGCAAACCTGTTCTTCCCTTGACTTTGCTAATGTGGGATTGTTTATGCACTAAGTGTTGAACCTGTTTTCTAAATCTTTGCTAAGTTTGTTCTTACACTCTATGACTTGTTCAACTATCTTCTATATATGCAACTTGACTATGTCTGTATCCCTTAGTTTTGTCTCTCAACCTTGGTTTACTTCACTTGGGCTCTTTTTAGCTCTCATTCTTAGCCAGGTTGAAAGCCAAGGCTACCTAGGTTCTATCATTAACCTCCCTAGTGTGAGCACTGCTCTGGGTCCAATTGAGACCCTAGTAAACTCTGACGCGCTAGGATTTGGTCCTTAGTCATTCCTTGAATGTCCTCTACAAACCTCCCTAGTGTGAGCACTGCCATGGGTTCTTGAAGCCCTTGGAAACTCTGACACACTAGGGTCCTGGTTCTTTGCCACCTTCCTAATTGCTCAACTTTGCCTTTTTACCTACTGGCTGAATCAACTGGTTTCTGGCTGCTTTATGTAAATGAAGATATGACTTCTGGAGTGTTGTAAAACTATATGGACTTGAGGTTGAGGCCTGGCCTGGCTGTGTATATTTTTGGGCCTGCCTTAGGCTCACTATAGTTATTTTGTAACTTTGTAATAGATTTCATTCATTGGGCCTGTAATAATGTTGTAATAACAATTGGGGTGTTAGTAAAATTGGAAAAATGGGTTTATTCTCACTTTGCATGAACGGGTAGAAATCCTGCCTATAGGGGTTAATTTGCTCAAACACGTTCTGCTCCTATGTGTTGTTAGATAACCTGCCTATAGGTCCTAAGTGTTTCATTCGCTTAATGTATTCTGCTTCTATATGTCTTGCTAGATATCATGCCTATAGGGAATAAAGTGATCAATGTTTCAGTCTATGACCACAGGGTCATGTTAGCTTTATGCTCTACAAATCTGCACTTTTAGAAATCATGCCTATAGGGTTTTAGTTGATTAATGTGATGTTGTTATAATTGCTCACTTAGGAAACATGCCTATAGGAGCTAAAACCAGTTTCAATCGCTAATCGTAGAAATCATGCCTATAGGGTAATCCCACTCGCTTTTAAGTGTGAAACTGAACTTTCAACACTGTTTCGTTGCCACTATTAGAGAGCACGTCTATAGGATCAAACTAAGTAATTCTGAATATCTCCTGTAGTTATCACTGTCAACTACTGTGAAAATTACCTAGATAGCATGTCTATAGGTTTAATCGCTTATAACTTGTAATAAGTGGGCGACTGTGTAATCACTTAGGAATTATATCTAAAATGGTACCTCTCATCTGAAACTACCTACGCGTTTGAATTCCCAGGTCACATAGAAATCATGTCTATAGGGCTTAATGACTTTAACTCATCTCAATGCTGAAACTGTCAAACGCCTAATTTGTTTGCATGCATTTGTTGTCTAAAGTGTGGAGGCTAACTTGAGCCCTTAGTTGCTTTTACATGAAGTCTAACTTGTTTTGTTTGTCGCCTAGTTTTTCTCATTTTGAGCAACCTAAGTTAGGTCTAGAACCAACCAAAATCGAGGTCCAAACGCCTCCTGGACCATAGACATGGGACGGGTAGTGCACGCATAAGGTACGGCTTAGAATCAATTAGTGCGCCTTAGGTAATAACTTAAAGATAGTAATCGGGTAGCAGGAGATAATAGTTTGTGCCTGCTGAATAATACGAGTAACACCCCATCTCGAGGGAGTTACAAAGTATTATTTATATTGCACGGGGTGATCCTTTAGGCTAAAAAACTTAGGACCCTCCCCCCACCCCACCTTGTCTTAAAATCAATTATTTTGTTTATTAGTAGATTTCTGATAATAATTGCCCAACTTCTTGTCTTTTCTCTTTATTTTGGACTAATTCATATAATTCGAGTTCGGCCGGGACCCACAATTGTGGACCTCGAGGAATGCCTAATCCTTTCTCCTCGAGGTAATTTGAGCCCTTACCTGATCTTTGGTGACGCAAACTGGTTAAACCGGAGTTACTTGCAAATAGGTGCCCTAATGCACCTTAAACCCGTTAGGTGGCGACTCTCTCTTTTAACCCCTTCCTTTAAAGAGTTGTCGCGGGTCGAAACCCGATTTCGCGAGAAAGAGGGGCGCGACAACATGAACAAAGGAAGCTATAATTGTAAGAAACCAAGTCCCACCCGCATGCTTTAACCCAACTACAACGCATACGTACTCGTCACCTCATAATATATGTTATTCCCCAACATTTAAACATGTAGCAAATAGACAAATAAGTTTTATTCCCGCAAGTCAAGGTTAACCATGACACTTAACTCGCTCCGAAGACCAAACTCAAAGCTCAACCACGGCGTTTCCTTTCAAACAAGCCTTTGAACCAATAGAATCTAGCAATTTACCAACCAAACGATTCAAATTAAGTCTTAGGAATTACCCACGATTGTAAAAGAATTCAATTTAGGCCATTATTGAAAAAATCAACAAAAGTCAACACCCGGGCTCGCTTGGTCCAAACCCGAAATTTGGACCAAACCCCGATTACCCATTTACCCCCGAGACCAGTTATGTGATTTATTTTGGAATCCGACCTCAATTTGAGGTCTAAATCCCTAATTTACCAAATCCCTAATTTCTACCCAAAAACTCCCAATTTTCACCATGAAAACTTTAGATTTTAGGTTGAAAACTTGTGAAATATAGTGAAAGATTGAAAGGAAATAGGTTAGAATCACTTACCAACGATTTGGGGAAGAAGAAGTCTTGGAAAAATTGCCTCTAATGTTTTAGGTTTTAAAAATTTGAGAAATGAACCAAAAATCTCGTCTAAGTCATAGTTGTTCAGTTGCAGATGTCGCATTTGCGACCCGGGCTTCGCAATTGCGAAGCCCGCAAATGCGAAGATTTCATCACAAATGCGAGAAACGTCACACCTCTGCATTCTTTGCAAATGCAAAGAATAGTTCGCAAATGTGAACTCAGGCTTGATCGCAAATGCGACCCAGTGATCGCAAATGCGAAGAATGGCTATGTCTGCTGCCTTCGCAAATGCGAACCAGTGTTCGCAAATGTGGACTGCCAGGATCGCAAATGCGATCAAAACTTCGCAATTGCGAAGGTCTTCCCCCCAGCCCACTGCTCGCAAATGCGATGGTCTATTCACATTTGCGAGCCAGACCTCACAAATGCGAAGTCTGCAGATCAGTTGCAGCAGCTGTTATGTTTTCTAAGTTCAAAACACTCTGTAGCCTATCCGAAACTCACCCGAGCCCTCGGGGCTCCAAACCAAATATGCACACAAATCCTAAAATATCATACGAACTTGATCGCGCAATCAAATCGCCAAAATAACACCTAGAACTATGAATTGAACACCAAATCAAATGAAATTTTCAAGAAAACTTTAAAACTTCTATTTTCACAACCGAACGTCTGAATCACGTCAAACTAACTCCGTTTCTCACCAAATTTCACAGGCAAGTCATAAATATAATAATAGACCTGTACCGTGCTCCGAAACCAAAATACGGACCCGGTATCAACAAGACCAAATATCAGTCAATTCTTAAAATCATTAAACTTTCAAACTTTTAATTTTTCATCAAAATTTCATAACTCGAGCTAGGGACCTCCGAATTCGATTCCGGGCATACGTCCAGGTCCCATATTTTGATACGAAAATAACGGGACTATTAAAATACAGATACGGATCCGTTTACTCAAAACGTTGACCGAAATCAACTCAAATTAATTTTTAAGACAAAAATTCTTATTTTTATCAGTATTTAACATATAAGCCTTCCGGAAGAACACCTGGACTGCATACGCAAATCGAAAAAGGCTAAAATAAGGTTTTTGAGACATCGAAACACAGAATTATGTTCTAAAATATAAGATGACCTATCAGGTCATCACATCTGTGGGTCCGACATCTTTTCTATGCTATTATTTGACAGAGTACGAGTTAGAATTTTATATACGCTACACACTCGTCAATTTACTTCCCCTTTTTAAAATTTTGAAGATAATTTTCCTATTTCTTAATGAATTTTAAGTTCATTTTCTTTTCGTTTTCATAGAAAAAGATTATTCGTCCGGTAAGTTCAATTAATAATCCGTAATTAGTTTTCTACTTTTAATATGTGCTCCCATATCCTAATTACCAATAATAATTATTAATCCCTCTTTACAATATCTCATAAGGCCAAAGTTTACAATATCTCTTTACCAATACTATTGATTTATAGCGATTGCCACAATGACATTTACTTTATCTAAAAAGCAGCTCCTACTGCAAACATTTGAATAGGAGTCACAGATAAAGTTTTCCCTCTTACTTTAATCATTAGTTGAGAGCAAACTGATTTAGTTTAAGAATTATTTTTTAAAGAAATGGTAAAAGAATGTAAAATAGCTATAGTTATTACATACTAAAGGAAAATTATGTACCAATATACGCCTAAAATATTATTATAACAATCTTGTAAATAGGAGTTAAAAAGAGCAACTGTTACCCTTCTCAAAAAAGCATACCAAATGGTCTAAATGGTAAGTGTGGGAAACATCCCCAAACTCATTTGACGTGAAACTATACTTCAGTAAATTTAAGTACGTATTCTATGGTAAAACTTATGTTAAAATAACATTTGTACGAACTATTATTGATATAGTTCTTAATCTTAGCAACAAACAAACACCTCTAGTAAAATACATGAAAGATATTAAAGTATACTGGATGTATGTATATATATATATATATATATATATATATATATATATATATATATATATATATATATATATATATATATATATATATATATCAAAATCAAGAAAATAAGATGTATAAATTATTTTAAAAAGAAACACAAGACAATTGGCATTAGAGATTATAATACCTTGACAAACTTGCTTTCACTTCAAAAAACTCATATTCACTAGAAACCAAATAGGAAGTTTCACTTCCATATCAACAAATAGAACGAATCCAAAGAAGAAGAAGAGAGCAACGTCAATTGAAAACCATACTAATCTGGTACAAATAAAATATTAATGAATCAGTAAAATATAAAAACAGGATAAAAGAATTACATCCACCAAATCAAAAAAATTGAAGAGAACAAATAACATTTGGAAATAATTATTATCAGAAAATCAATACATCAATGATTTTCGAAAAACAAAAGTAGAGTAAATAGTGTTACATCCAAATAAAGTAACCATGTTCTAGGCAAAAAATATTACAAAAGATAAAGAACAAAAAAAAAAAAAAGATTCCAAAGGGATTGACCTGATGCCAAAAGGAATGAAAAAAATAGTTGAGAGCAGGACTATTTAAAGGGGACGGACTCTTGGGTACCATATTTATTTGTACTAAAATGAAGATCAGTGTCTTAAAAGTTACTCCTATAATTATGATAGGTACTAAATAGGGTGGTAAATATTGAGTAATGGCAAAAAAAAGAAGATGAAAAAAAAATAAGGTATTAAAATAAGGTGAAAAACCAAAAAAATCAGAAAAAAGATAAATGTGAATGAAAGCCATAGAGATATGTCACATCAGCTTTTTCATTCCCTACTTTATATATATATATATATATATATATATATATATATATATATATATATATATATATTATATATTATATTATATTAAGCCATCATTTAAATAGTACTTATTTCACTTCAAAATAGCTCATGAGGGTAAAAGGATTTCCAGAAAGAATAGATGTTGAACTAAACAATCAAGACAATTTCAGGGGTACTTAAGCACTTTTCTTTACAAATAACATATATAAGACCTAAAGTGTTGGTATATCACAACTGAAAAGTGACAAATTAATCACCACAAAGTATATGTAGTAAAAAAACATTAAGAAGATAGCGGTAGAGGTGGTACCAAAAGTAGATATAATCACGAAGATTTTGAAAGGGGTATTAGTTTTAACGGAAATTTAAATTATGGGGTAGAGGAGAGGGAGCATTTGGAGCTAGATGTTTTGGGAGCAATGACGATGGTGGAGATTGAGATGGAGCTGATGGCAGTTATTAGAGGAGAACAATAAAAATTCTGGGTCTAGAAAAAAGAAAGAATGAAAAAGACAATAAAAAGAAAAAAGAAAGAAGAAAGAAAAGGGAGATAATAAGAAAAAAAAATGAGGTCTGTAATGTTATGTATAATTAGTTACATGGTATCCAATTATAAATTTTTTAATTTTGTATATATATTTTTTAATTCTCACGAGCCTTTAAGAATGTAATAGCACCTCCTTTGTCATGTCATTGAAAGACATTGAAAAATGGCATATTTCAAGGGATATTAACATTGAAAAAGGTTTGGCGGTAAGGAGATGCCCGTCAAGATAAAACGGTGTAAATGGCCTTTTAGAAAAATTTATGGGTCAGCTTATGTATTTTTCAAAAATATAATTAATAACATCTTAAATTATCTATGTTTCATTTTATTGTTATGTTTCCTGACACTTTATTAATGAAAATCTTTAAAATGTTTTTAAGTTCACAAATATTCAACCCAAATAACTACTATATGCATATATTTATTTTAGTTCTTAGATTTAGGACACTTTATGTTATCCAATTAACACAAAAAAAGGTAATACTAAAATAATACATGTGTAATAATGTCTCAAACCATCTATTCTTCAACCAATAAATAAAGTTAAATACTAACACTGAATACTTCCATTATCTATTCTTCAGTTTTTAAATAGTCGAGCTCAAATGTTATCCACTTATATAACATACTACATAATTATGTTATTTTTTAAATATAACCACACTCAATTCATTTTTTTTTAATCTTTCATTCAAATTCAAAATATAGTTATACTTTTTGGCATTATTTTACCTACAAAGATAAAATAACCGAAGGAGGGTGCTGGTACAACAAAGCCTATGGGATTATTGTATTTTGAAGAAATTTTAGGAATCACAACAGCTTTAGTATGAATGTTGTTCGAAATTAGAGGTCAATTACTTGCCTAGTAGCTGATGCGTATTATGAGTTGGCACTTGAAAGGTTCAAGAATCAAAACATTTAAAATCGAGCGAACAAGACTCGGGAATTGCACTACGGGTCATTTGGTTGAAAAAAAAAGTTATTCCAGGATTAATTATCCCGAGATTAGTTATGCCGAAATTAGTTATTCCACTTTTCTATGAGGATAAAAAAATACTACAATCCCAGGATAACTAATCCCAGGATTAATTATACCTCAATTTTGTCCCAATCAAACATGGGATAACCTCTTCTTAAATTTATTCTCGGGATTAATTATTCCTTATCCCTCGTACCAAACGTGCCCTAAAGTATTTTGATAATTTATTATGCTCCAGCCACATATTTTTAACCAAATATTTGAATGCAAATCAAATATACCATTAGTCATTTTGTTGAAGGCTAAATTAGTGCTAAATGTAACTAGTTAGTCATATATACTTTATTAAAAGTACAAAGGCCCTTAGCGAAATGTCATTCGTCTATTTTATCATTTAAAAATAAATTTACACTAGACAAAATTAGTCATTTAATTATTTTTCTAATATTTAGAATTTGGAAATCCGTTGAAATTTGGTTATAAAATCTTTCTAATTTGAATTATATACCTAAAAATTAGGAATTTAAATCAATTAAATTTTACCTTAAATAAATAGTTAAAAAGTCAACTTTTTGGAGCGTTAATTTTTAACTATTCCATCCTTATTCGAAATCTTAACTAATTCCTCTTTCGTTGTCTTTGTTTTGCAAACATCTACTATCTACTACTAACTGTTATAAAAGCAATAAGACATTACGCCAAATAATGATCAATATTTTTATCCTGTGAAAATAAATTTACATTAGACAAATTATTATTTTAAATACTTTAAAATTAACTCAAGTTTTGACTATTAAATTTATTCTTATTTGAACAATGTACGAACTCAAACATTAAGGTGCTTAAAGTATATCACAAAAAATATCTAACTAAATTTAACTTTAGATAATTAATACTAGTTAAAACTTCAAAGGGTAAAAGAATTTTCCATGTTATAAATGTTTGGATAAAATTATTGTTCCATTTAAATATTTAAAACTTGGATGAGCTAATATGAATTTGAATTATAAAAAAAAAAATCCATTAAGGTTGAGAACAAATAATTAATTTCTATTTTACTTAACTAATTAGCAATTAAAAGTATCCAATTTAATTTCTTTCCAAATTCATTATATAAGTAAAATTATTTTTCAAATTGAGAAGACTCTTAGGCTACATAAATTGATTTTTATAAAAAGAGCATTGATAATGGACGATATAAAAAATAAAGCAAAATAGTTACTATGTAGTATTAAAAGTCAAATTGGTAAAAATACAAACTTGAATCAATAATAATAAAATAGTAGTAGACAAACTGCATTCTAAATTGACTTGATTTTGTAATTAATTTTTTGTTTACATTCACATTCATTTCAACACTCCCTATATTTTTTTATATATTAAATTATTTTGATAAAATATTAACTTAACATTAGTCATTTTTATACTTTGCATCATTACCTATGGATTTTTTCTATGATACAGGGCAACCTCTTTATTTTCAAATCTCTAAAATACCAAAAGATTTAACTTTTTAATTTGTTTTATTTGAAAAGCATTTTTGTGATTTATGTGTTTTCAATATTAGGTTAAAAAAATTGAAATTACAACAAGGCATCTAAAGACTTTTGTGGAGCAAGTTTTTTTCCCCATTATGTTAGCTAAATGAGATTAACATTCATTATTTTCAAGAACTTACCATTTTTAAACTTTTACTTTATAATTCAAACACATTATGTGATTTTTTTAAGTTGTGTACCTCTTGATATAAGTATACGCGCACGCGCGTACCCTAAGACTAGTACTATATTAAAGCTATGAGGCTTACATTACATATAAATATTTTGATTTCTCATAATCTCTATTTGAGTTAAAGAAAAGCCTAAAATGCCGTGGAATTTAGACGTTGGCCCAAAGTGGAAGATATTTGAATACATTAAGCTTAAGACACATAAAGGTAACTCAGATTTATTTGTCGGGATACTTCTTACTGAACTTTGACTTTTAAAGTTAAATTTATTAGCTTTAAATACAATATTATGTGATTTTCTTTTTCAAAATTTTTATGCTTATTTAGATGTGCGTGTACTTAAAGACTAATATTCAAAATAAGTCAAGGCCCTACTTTAAAGAACCATTTCGGTACCAAAAAAATATCATATTATCCCATTAGATTAATTGATCAAATGCGCGCAAATCTTAGGTGTTTAAAATGTATGTTGATATTGTAGGCATCTAAAATTTATTGAATTTAAATCCAATAATTATTTGAATTATATTTTAAATTTAATATATATATATATATATATATTTTAAATTCAAGATATATTGGTCCAAATAAATATTATGGGCTAATATAATTGAATTAATTATATAAATCCAATATATATGGATTAAATAAATAAATCTTAAACCACTGGGCTAGCCCATTTAATTGGGCTAGAGTGATGAGCCTACTTCATTAGGCCCAAGATGTCATCTTCCTAGAGGCCTAGTTTGGTGCCACGTGTCAAATGGTGTGGCGTGCCAAGTCAAACGGAAGAGCCAATAGGATCATGCCACGTGTCAAAATGACAAGGCATGTCAAGTCACATTAGAAGGCCAATGAAACCGCGCCACGTGTGCAAGTGACATGTTTTGGCCAATCAAATGCGGCCATGTCACACTTCAATTTGATTGGTCGGAAAGAGTTTGTTCTTATCACAACTCCTCCCTTCCACAACTATAAATAGGGGTCTTCATAACTCAGAAAAGACACTAGAAGTTATAACAAGAAGCAAAAAAGAGCTCGTGAATCAAACACTGCAAATTCCTCCACAAGTTTCAAGCTTCAAGCAATCAACTTCAAGCTCTAGAACGAAGAACAAATCAAGTTCAAACTCAATAATGAAGAACAAATCAAGTTCAAACTCAAGAACGAAGAACAAATCAAGGTCAAGTTCAAGCAATCGAGCTCGAGCTCAAGAACAAGATCATCGTTCGTGGCAACAACTACATATTCAAGATCAAGCTCAAAGGCCCTTGAATTTATTTACTATTGGAAAGAAGAATCAGAGGATTCATAGAGATTGTAACACTCAAATATTTGAAATAAAATACTACGATTGTTGCGATATTTTTCGGTCTTGATTTTATTTTCTTGACGCAAATTTATTGTCTACAAATTCTGGTACACCCAGTGGGACAATCTCTACCTCTCATCTCAACTTTTCAATCACCAAAGTTCAAGAACATTGAAATGGCTTCAAAGAAAATCAACTCCGGTTCAACTTCCACCAAGGCTGCTAATTCTAGGTTCTATGCTGATGTGGAAAGCATCCTCGATGTTACCTTTGGAAGCTTTGGACTAGTTACGAGGAGCAAAGCAAACTCGTTAGGACAACAAGTACCCCAAGTGTCGTCCGCATCAACCCCTATTTTCGGATCTTCATCCTCAAAAAGAGCAACATCTTTCACAAACGCACCCGAAGGAGGAAAGCGATGTTGCTGAAAAGATCAAGAAAACTCTTGCTCTGCTTGACCTCTCCGGATCCAAGCACTCTGCTGTGAAGGAAGATGGTGATGCTTCAAGTGATGGATACTTCCCACTTACACCACATAGCGTGAGCCAATCAAGGATCAATCTGTGTGAAAATCCATGCTACTCTCCATCATCCACGACAATCATGCAAGCCATGGTGACAAATACTTCATCTGTGGAGGAGCAGTTAGCAAACATGACGGAAGCAATCGCTGGCTTGACCAAGTGCATGCAAAATCAAGATGCTAGAATCGACAAGCTAAGAGATAGGGTGGGAATCTTGATGGAAGAAGAATCCACCCATGCACCTGGCAAACTCCCAGAAGTTCAAGAGATTGATCCTCCCCCACGACAAGTTGCATCCACTAAGGAAATTCCAGTCTCTTCGGAAGGGATGATTCCAATCAATCAACTGAAGGAGTTCATTGAAGGGACTATAAAAAACAAATATGAAGTCACTTACAGGCCCTCCTTTACTTACGCAAAGCCGTACACTTCAAGGATTGATATGTTGAAGATGCCTACTAGCTATCAACCTACAAAATTTCAACAGTTTGATGGCAAAGGCAATCCAAAGCAACATGTGGTGCACTTCGTTGAGACATGCAACAATGCTGGGACATATGAAGATTACTTCGTCAAACAGTTTGTCCGCTCATTAAAAGGAAATGCTTTTGATTGGTACACAGACCTCGAGGCTGGATCTGTTGATAGTTGGGATCAACTAGAGCAAGAATTCCTCAATCGCTTTTTTAGCACGAGACGTACTGTGAGTATGATAGAACTTACAAATACTCGTCAACGAAAGGGTGAACCAGTTATCGACTTTATCAATCGTTGAAGGAATGCAAGCCTCAACTGCAAAGATAGGCTTAGTGAAGCTTCGGGCATAGAGATGTGCATCCAAGGCATGCATTGGGGATTGCGCTACATCTTGCAAGGTATCAAGCCTAGCACATTTGAAGAACTTGCAACTCGTACCCATGACATGGAATTGAGCATGGTCTCTGATGGAAATGAAAGGTTGCTCATCTATGAACCTCGCAAGGGGAACGACAAGCAAGAAGTCAGGAAGTAGGGTAAGTTTGTACCCAAGCCTGAAAGCAAAGAAGCTATGAATATCAACACATTACCTGTAAAGTTCACAACGAAGGTGATCAAGAAGCAGAGTATGAAATCCACTTCTTTTCAAGATAAGCCAAGTGGAAAGTTGACTCTAAAAGAAATGCAAGAGAAAGAATACCCATTTCTGGATTCTAATGTGCCAGCTATTTTTGAAAAACTCCTCGAGTTAAATCTCATTGAGCTTCCGGAGATGAAGTGACCAAATGAAGCTGGGAAAACAAATGACCCAAATTACTGGAAATACCATTAACTTGTGAGCCACCCTCTGGAGAAGTGCTTTGTCTTCAAGGACAAAGTTATGGACTTGGCTCGCGAAAAGAAGATCGTGCTTGAAGTTGAGAAAGCAAGCGCAAACCAAGTCTCTATCACCTTTGGCTCATTCAGTCCAGATAAATTATGTGGTTTTAAAGAAAGTAAAGATAAAGAATTACTGGAGAACGACAAAGCTAAAGTCAATCAACCTGATGATGATGAAGGTTGGACGTTGGTGACTCATCGTAGGCACCACAGAAGGAGCCCATGAAAAGAATCAGTAGAACAACCAACAAGGAAAATGATGGTAAAAGACCAAGGAGATGGAATCCGGTTAAGCACTTAAAAAAAGCAAAAGTGGAGGTGTACCACTCTCAAAAGCCACGAAATCCAGTGACCTTGGAGGAGTTTTTACCAAGTTGGTTCCGCATGAAGATTTCCCATGGGGGTATCGATGCCTCTTGTTACCATGCTGACGAAGGGAAAGAAAAGAGTGATGACCTACCGTTGGCAACATCTTCGAAAAATCTCATCGAGTCCACTCCTCAAGAAGTTAATGCTTGTGAGGAAAAAATCACGTTCACAAATGACGATCTTCTGCTAGGTGACACTCTACATAACCGCCTATTGTACCTGGTTGGCTATATGCGTGATGAAAGGGTAAATTGAATTTTGGTTGATGGAGAATCCTCAGTGAACATTTTGCCAATTCACACTGTGAAAGAACTTGGTATTCCCATAAACGAAGTCTCAGAAAGTTGTGTGATGATCCAAGAATTCAACCAAGGGGGGCAAAGAGCCATAGGCGCGATCAGGCTGGAAATCATCATTGAATATATGCAATCAAGTGCATGGTTGCATGTGATCGATGCAAAGACTTCATACAACGTCTTTCTTGGAAGGCCTTGGATACATGAGAATAAAGTAATTCCATCTACCTACTATCAATGTTTGAAATACTACAAAGGTGAAGTCGAGAAAAAGATAATTGCTGATGACGAGCCATTCACCGAGGCTAAGTCACACTTCGCCGATGCAAAGTTCTACTTGAAGAACCGCATTGTGAAGGAGCTAAAAGTTGATGATGTCATGAATGACAAGGATGATGAGTTCACGACTAAGAGAGCTGAGGTGGTTGCTAACAAAACCAAAGCTGTTGCTGAGAAGGTACATCCCAACCCAAATAAGTCTCATAAAGGATACATTATGTCTCACGGCAAGAAAGTAACTCCTCTGCTCTAATACGTCCCTAAAAAGAAGAAAGATGAAGGTGAATCATCTAATCTCCAAACTAACATGCTAAAGGGGTTAACTCTTTCGGTCAAACGAATTGAGGCAGTAAAGTCGTCCTCAATGTCGCTTGCAAGGTTTGTGGCCCAAAATCATTTGCAGAATATGGCACTCCCTACAAAGCGAACATATGAAGGTTTTGATCCTAATGCTTACAGGCTATTTGCAAAAGTTGGATACAATCCTAATGAGCACTCAAAGTTAGGTAAGCTACCATCAGAAGCTGCGACGAGACAACCACGTGAAGGTTTGGGATACAAGCAATTGTCACTAGTGCGCATCTCCATAAGAAGGGCGAGCATCAATTATATCACTGTAGAAGATGAATCTGCTACTTCTAACAAGCCTTCTGTCTTTGATCGACTTGGAAAATCAACTGTGAGGACTTCCGTGTTTGAGAGATTAGGGCCATTAAAGAAGGGGGACAAGTTCCAGAGAAATTTTCAAAGCATAAGAACACCCGCTTCGCCTAAAATCCAGAAGATCTCTAAGGATTTCCAAAGTTTGGTTCCTTCTAGAATGAAGCGACAAACAAAACTTGTGGTTTCATGTAAATAAGTACTGAAGTTAAAAGCCATATATTGTCGTCTACACTAAGGAACGTGACGAAGATGAAGAAAGTATGGGTTCTTCGTATCATGTTACTGTACAAGGCGAGAATGGTGTTCCATCTTCAATGGAGGATAATGCAGAATTGGAGGATGTTTCACCATATTATCACATATCCTTCAACGATGGGGTCCCTCAAGAAGATGAAGATACAAAAGATGCTCCACCGGAACTTGAAGAAGGGGTGAAGGCAACAATTGATACCTTAAAAGAAGTTAACCTTGGCACTGATGAAAAACCAAGACACACCTACCTAAGTTCTTTACTAGAAGTTGATGAAGAAAGCACTTATATTGAGTTACTCAAGGAGTTTAGGGATATCTTTGCTTGGAGTTACAAAGAAATGAATGGCTTGGACCCTAAAGTAGCAGTCCATCACCTTGCAGTCAAGAATGGCGCTCATCCTGTTAAGTAAGCTCAAAGGTGCTTTAGGCCGGACTTGGTTCCCCTGATCGAAACCGAAGTTAACAAACTCATTGAAGCTGGATTTATTCGGGAAGTTAAATACCCAACATGGGTTTCAAGTATTGTCCCTGTAAAGAAGAAGAATGGCCAGATTCGAGTATGCGTTGACTTCAGGGATCTCAACAATGCATGTCCCAAAGATGAATTCCCGCTCCCTATTCCAGAGCTGATAATCGATGCTACTACTAGTTATGAGGCAATGTCTTTCATAGACGGTTGGTCGGGCTATAACCAAATTCGCATGGCACCAAAAGATGAAGAGCTTACTGCATTCCGCACCCCCAAAGGTATTTATTGCTACACGGTAATGCCTTTTGGCTTGAAGAATGTTGGTGCTACTTACCAAAGGGCTATGCGGAATATTTTTGACGATCTTCTCCACAAGAATGTCGAATGTTATGTTGACGACTTGGTGGTAAAATCAAGAGAGAAGGGCGACCACTTGAAAGACTTGAGAATGGTATTTGAGTTGCTCCGGAGGTACCAACTTAGGATGAATCCATTGAAATGCGCCTTTGGAATTACTTCCAGAAAGTTCCTTGGTTTCATTGTTCGACATTGAGGGATTGAAATTGATCAAGCCAAAGTAGATGCAATCTTGAAAATGCCTAAGCCTCGGGATATTCACGAATTGAAAAGTCTGCAAGGAAAGTTAGTGTACCTTAGGAGATTCATCTCAAACCTAGCTGGGAGGTGCCAACTATTCAGTCGCCTTATGAAGAAAGGTGTCCCTTTCAAATGGGACCAAGCATGTAGCAATGCCTTTGAGAGCATTAAATCCTACTTGATGAAGCCTCTAGTTTTGGCAGCCCCTATACTTGGAAATCCGTTGATACTATACATTTCAGTACAAGAAAGGTCTGTTGGAGCGTTGTTGGCCCAAGAAAATAGTGAAGGGAAAGAAAACTCCCTTTACTACTTGAGCAGGATGATGACACCAAACAAGCTGAATTATTCGCCAATTGAAAAGTTGTGTTTGGCGCTAGTCTTCTCAATTCAAAAGTTGAAGCACTACTTTCAAGCTCATGTTGTTCGTCTTGTTTCTAAGGCAAATCCCATTAAGTTCGTGATGTCAAAACCTGTTCTTAGTGATCGACTAGCGAGATGGTACTTCCAATTTTAACAATTCGAGATTTTGTACATCCCTCAAAAGGCTGTAAAAGGACAAGCATTGGCAGACTTCTTGGCAGATCATCTGATACCTTATGACTGGGAGCTAACTGACGAACTACCTGATGAGGACGCAATGGTCGTTGAAGATCAACCTCCATGGAAGATGTACTTTGATGGTGCTGCACATCGTGAAGGAGCTGGTACTGGCATAGTATTTGTCACTTCCCAAGGTGAAGTCTTGCCCTACTCCTTCACCTTGACACAACTCTGTTCCAACAATATTGCTGAGTATCAAGCATTAATACTTGGGCTTAAAATGGCCGTTGATACGAAGCAATTGCAATTGCAAGTCTTTGGTGACTCCCAGTTAGTGGTCAATCAGCTCTTAGGTAGTTACGAGGTCAAGAAGCCTGAACTACGCCCATATCATGATTATGCTAAAAACTTAATGGGGTGGCTCGGTGATGTGACTATTCAGCATGTGCCAAGGAAAGAAAATAAGAAGGCTGATGCTTTAGCTGCCCTAGCTTCATCGTTAACCCTGCCTGATCAAGCGCAAGTTACTGTCTGCCAAAAATAGGTAGTACCGCCGCCAAATGAGGCTAAAGGTGAAGAAAATGAACTCAAGCATCTTGTCGCTGTTTCTAAAGTTGAGAAAGAAGAATGGCGACAACCCATTATCGACTACTTATGCTATGGGATACTTCCAGAAAATTCGAGGAGAAAGACTGAAATCTATCGTCGTGCACCTCGCTTCCTTTACTACAAAGATACTCTATACAGAAGGTCATTCGAGGGAGTACTCTTGCGATGCTTAGGGGAAGAAGAGGCACTCCAAGCTTTGCAAGAGGCACATTCTGGGGTATGTGGGTCACACCAGTCTCGACCAAAGCTTCACTTCCATATAAAAAGGATGGGATATTATTGGCCAACGATGGTAAAAGATTGCTTGGACTACGCTCGAAGATGCAATGCTTGTCAATTCTATGCGAATTTTATTCATCAACTCCTGAAGTTTTGCACCCGACTGTTGCATCCTGGCCATTTGACGCTTGGGGATTGGATGTTGTTAGACCACTGCTAAAGTCCTCTGGTGGACACCTATACATCTTGGCTGCAACTGACTAATTCTCAAAATGGGCTGAAGATGTTGCTCTTAAGGAAGTAAAGAAGGAAAATGTTGCAAGTTTCATCCGAGTAAACATTATCTATCGGTTTGGCCGTTACATAATAACGGATAATGGCAAGTCATTCGACAACAGGTTGATGAACAAGATTTGTGATCTCTTTGGCTTCAAGCAACGCAACTCTTCTATGTACAATGCTGCCGCCAATAGTCTAGCCGAGGCATTCAACAGGACTCTATGCAACTTGTTAAAGAAAGTCATCTCCAAATCCAAACGGGATTGGAATGACCGTATGGAAGAAGCTCTATGGGCATATAGGACGATTCACCGCACGCTAACACAAGCGACCCCTTATTCACTCATTTATGGAGTCGAAGTCGTCTTTCCACTCGAGCGTCAAATACCTTCATTACGACTGGCTATTCAAAAGGGATCACTGATGAAGAAAATGCTCGACTTCGATTAGCAGAGTTGGAGGTTCTTGATGAGAAGAGGTTGAAAGCTCAACAGAGTCTTGAATGTTATCAAGCTCGATTATCTCGCGCCTTCAATAAAAGAGTTCGCCCGAGATCCTTTCAAGTAGGAGATCAATTCCTTGCCATAAGAAGACCCATTATTACTTCCCATAAACATGTAGGGAAGTTCACTTCAAAATGGGATGGGCCATATGTCGTGCAAGAAGCTTATTCAAGTGGGGCTTACAAGCTGGTTGATGCAGATGGCATGAGAATCGGCCCTATCAACGGTAAGTTTTTGAAGAAGTATTATCCTTGAAGTTGCAACGCTCCTTAACGCATGAGCCTAAACTCCATATTCCTACACTCCTGGCCCGCATGAGTCTAAACTGTGTACGGCCCACCACCAAAAACAAAAGTTCTGCTAGGTTGAAAACCTCGAAAGAGGCGGCCTAGGCAAAAGTTAGGACATCAAAAAAAAATTACCCATTCTGACTTGATCCTCTTCACCAAGGCACGCAGGCAGCTTAGAGTTTCATTCTAAGTTCAGTCGTATAAGTTCAAAAGATACATAATTCCCCAATCGTTGTCCGAATGAAGTATGATGGAATATAATCCATTCAATCGGCACTTGAAAATTGAGCTGAGATACCATTCTTCTGTTAAAATTTGGATCCCATTTGATTTAAAGGGGGCAAGCCGCTATGGTAAATTGGTGTCTTCAATAAAATGATTAATCTCTTTTAGGAGGCCGCCAAGCATTTGCATTGAAGTCCGGGGATTCTCTATGCCTTCATGTTCGCCAAACCTTCAAGTTTTTTTGGTGAGCCTTCATGACGTTTCAAATTCAGTGAGACTTGAACCCAAGATATTTGGTGAGAATGAGGCTCTTGAATTTTAATTTTTGGCAATTAAAAAGGCCTTGCGATCTTGAGACTTCCACACCAATATACAAAAATTTTGGTGAAGTCGCGCAAATCTGAAACTATTAACATGTCGGAATTTAAAGTTAGATTCAAAATAATATCTGGGACGAGTCTCAAAGTGTTTGATTCAAAATTTTGGATATGTCTTAGATCTTGAAGTCTTGTTTCCATAAAACCAAGCGGTTCATGATTTCGACATTTCTACACCAAGATACAATTTGTTTAGTGAAACTGCGTAAATCTGAAACTATCAACGTGTCGGAATTTAAAGTTAAATTCAAAATAATATCTGGGACGATTCTCAAAGTATTTGATTCTGAATTTTGGATATGTCTTAGATCTTGAAGTCTAGTTTTCAAAAAATCAAGCGGTTTGTGATTTCGATGTCCCTACATCAAGATACAATTTTTTTGATGAAACTGCACAAATCTGAAACTATTAATGTGTCGGAATTTAAAGTTAGATTCAAAATAATATCTGGGATGATTCTCGAAGTGTTTGATTTCGAAATTTTGAATATTCTTAGATTTTGAAGTCTAGTTTTCATGAAATCAAACGGTTCATAATTTCGATATTTTTACACCAAGATATTAATTTTTTTGGTGAGACTGCACAAATCCAAAATTTTTAACATGGTGGAATTTAAAGCTGATTTCAAAGTAGTATATGGGGCGATTCTGAAGGTGTTTAATTCTAAGTTTTGGGTATACTTTAGATATTGAAGTCTAATTTTCGAGAAATCAAACGGTTATTTATTTGGACTCTCCCACGACAAGATATGAATCTTTTGTTACAAGCGCGTAAAGCTAAAAATTATGCGACTAAGATAAAAGTCGGACAATGTAAAGCAAAAGAGAAGCTGGAATATTTAAGTCCTCGAAGTCTCCAAGTTGAAATCTTCAAGTCCATCGGTCTTCAAGTTGAAGTCTTCACGTTCGCCACTCTTCAAGTTGAAATATTAAAGCCCTCCAAGTCTCCAAGTTGAAGTCTTCAAGTCTGCTAATTTTTCAATTTGAATTTTAAAAGTCAACCACTCTTCAAGTTGAAATCTGCATAGTCCGCCAAATCTTCAAAGTTTTCCAAGTGTTCAAGTCGATGTCGTCAAGTCGATGTCGTCTTCGAGTTGAAGCTTTATAACTTTCCAATCTTAAGGTGGACGTATAAGTCCCTTTGTACCTTAAGTTGGCATCTTCGTGGGTTTGTCCTTAAAAGGAACTATAATTTTTATTGAGAGTAATCTCTCTGATAATCGGGTCATTTTGAGAGTAATATCTCCGATAGTCGAGTCATATTGAAAGTAATCTCTCCGATAGTCAGGTCGTTTTGAGAGTAATCTCTCCGATAGTCGGGTCATTTTGAGAGTAATCTCTCCGATAGTCGAGCCACATTTTGAAAGTAATCTCTCCGACAGTCGAGGCACATTGAGAGTAATCTCTCCGATAGTCGGGGCACATTGAGAGTAATCTCTCCGATAGTCGGGGCACATTGAGAGTAATCTCTCCGATAGTCGAGTCACATTGAGAGTAATCTCTCCGATAGACGGGGCACATTGAGAGTAATCTCTCCAATAGTCGGGGCACATTGAGAGTAATCTCTCCGATACGAGCCACATTGAGAGTAATCTCTCCGATAGTCGGGGCATATTAAGAGTAATCTCTCCGATATTCAGACAAGGATGAATACTCATCCCTTCACACCCCAAGATTGTCTTCTTCATGCATGGATCATCTCGTTAAACAAGAACACATCCTTCTTGTTTGACCTAAGAAGAAGAAATTACCTTCGCGTTAATGCTTCTGAATCGTGAAAAGTAAACTCAATACAGCTGCAAACACTGCGGTTGATGGTTGCGAGAGGGGTATAGTGCTATATGTAGTTAATGAATGATGATTGTCCAGTGAAATTATCTCGATGTGGGATAGGAAAATTCACTGGTCGGTTGACGTTAGCCTTCTCCGAATTGAACTCAATTTGGACAGAAAGAAGAGTCATTGTGAGGATAGGATTCCTTTCCATGTCTTTCTCATGTAGTATTTGTCTCCTTGTTGGAAATGACAAAGGTGTAAGTTTGCGCCATATGGTTAACTCACGTGATTCGTTAGGTGTTTTCTGTTACTTCACCTTGGAAAAGGTGATCATATTCATGGCAATTAAAGCTCAATTGTTACGAGCAAATTTCCTTGAAATTTGAGAGCACTCCGGTGAAATAGGGGCATTTGTAGGCATCTAAAATTTATTAAATTTAAATTCAATAATTATTTAGATTATATTTTAAATTCAATATATATATATATATATATATATATATATATATATATATATATATATTAGTCCAAATAAATATTATGGGCTAATATAATTGAATTAATTATATAAATCTAATATATATAGATTAAATAAATAAATCTCAATCCATTGGGCTAGCCCATTTAATTGGGCTAAAGTGATGAGCCCACTTTATTAGGCCCAAGATATCATCTTCCTAGAGGTTCAGTTTGGTGCCACGTATCAAATGACGTGGCACGCCAAATCAAACGGAAGAGCCAATAAGATCATGCCACGTGTCAAAATGACAAGGCATGTCAAGTCACATTAGAAGGCCAGTGAAACTACGCCACGTATGCAAGTGACATGTTTTGGCCAATCAAATGCGGTCATGTCACACTTCAATTTGATTGGTCGGAAAGAGTTTGTTCTTATCACAACTCCTCCCTTCCACAACTATAAATATGGGTCTTCATAACTCAGAAAAGACACTAGAAGTTATAACAAGAAGCAAAAAAGAGCTCGTGGATCAAACACTGCAAATTCCTCCACAAGTTTCAAGCTTCAAGCAATCAACTTCAAGCTCTAGAACGAAGAACAAATCAAGTTCAAACTCAATAATGAAGAACAAATCAAGTTCAAACTCAAGAACGAAGAACAAATCAAGGTCAAGTTCAAGCAATTGAGCTCAAGCTCAAGAACAAGATCATCGTTCGTGGCAACAACTACATATTCAAGATCAAGCTCAAATACCCTTGAATTTATTTACTATTAGAAAGAAGAATCAGAGGATTCATAGAGATTGTAACACTCAAATATTTGAAATAAAATACTACGATTGTTACGATATTTTTCGGTCTTGATTTTATTTTCTTGACATAAATTTATTGTCTACAAATATAGGCCCTTTACTAGTTAGACATACGATTAAAATTTAACCTTAACATATTTTTGTATATCTATTATCTCTCTCTATTGTTTAGTGACGCGCTATAACTAACAATTAACATAGCATGCGTGCAACATGTATATAGAGTAATACACAAATAATCTACTAGTCTTAGTAAATTTGCTGACCAAAATAAAAGAAAAAATTGGCATAGGAACATCAAATTTTATTTTATTGGTAATTAGTTTAACTACTCAGCGTGATCGCTGTAGACACCTTGATAGTATCTATATTATATTAAAAAGAGGGTAGTGAATCATGAGGTTAAGCCAAGTGGCTTATTGAGAAAATGACACTTGGCACTTATAAGACAATATCAAAATAGATTTTAGGACAAAATCTAATATAGATTGACAAGATTAGGATAAAGATAATATAAAATATGGTATATTTAGGAACATTATGCTGATTAGAAGAATACCAAATCTGTTAATTGTTCAAGAAATTTTTATGTAGTAAATATTTTTATTTAAGGAATATTCTTTCTTTAATTTTGGTCAAAGTGAAAAACGAAAGAATTGGATTTGGACTGATTTTCCTTCATGATACATTTCCAACTAAAATTTAGGTGATATTATCTTTTTAATTTAGGTACATATTAACAAAATATTTAGTTTGACAAATATGATATGAAATTTCATAATTAATCTCTCTCAAGATATCCATTTCCTCCTTACCTAAAATATCCTTAATAACATACTAGCCGCTGCTTGTCGGCGACGAACAAATTCCAAACGACACATTCTTCTTTTACATTTTTCTTTACTTTTTCCATGTTCTTTTCCTCATTCATTCTTTCTTTCTTTCTGTGTCTTCTTCTCTCTTTTTTCAGTAGGGGTGGTTCTATACCACCAGTGCCACCACTGATGCAGGGTGGTGTGGACTTATACGACGGATTGCAATAGCGGTGACAGATTCAACATCAGAAAAAGAAGAAAATTCAGTCGTTGTGTAAATCGATCAACATAGAAGGTGTTTCAATATTTTTTTTTATGGTTTCCAATGGTGGATTGTCAAGTAGGTGATGGAATGGTGTAGAGGAAATAGGTTTTATGGAGGTTTTAGTGATGTTTTTGATGAGTTTTGCCGGTGGCTGCCGGTGAAAATTTCGTCCAGAAATTAATTGTATTTCTATTAAAAAATAAAAAAAATTGACTCTATTTGACAAAAAGGTAGAAAAATCTTTTAAAAAGATACTATCAGCTTAAGTTAAAATGTTAGTTAATTATGTGTACTAATTAAATGGAAAGTTGTCCAATTAAAGAATGACATGTGTCTATATTAATCAGATTTTACTTTACTTCTTTGCCTCACATGCCTCAAAGCGAGTGAGCAGACTCTCCCTGCCACGTCAGCACTAAAGGGTATATTTATTCAATTTTAAAGTAGTTCATGGGGCAATAAAAATCTCGTAAAGATAAAGTGTCACTGAAAATCCGACTATAGTTCAAGGGGGTACTTATGCATTTTTTCTTTTTGAGAAACAATCAATTAAATTTTTATTTTGTATCTTACACATTAATTTTAAGTTGAAATAATAATTCTTTATTTAGTACAAGCTTTGTATCTGGCCTTATTTATGTACAATATACATTACTATAGGTATCTTTAATTAAATTCTATGTATAATTCAGTTATGGTATGTATCCTTTTTTGAGAAAGAATCAATTAAATTTTCATTTTGTATCTTACACATTGATTTTAAATTGAAATAATAATTCTTTATTTAGTACAAGCTTTGTATCTGACCTTATTTGGGTATAATTACATTACTGTAGGTATATTTAATTAAACTTTTGTGTATAATTCAGTGATGGTAGGTATCTTTTTTTGAGAAAGAATCAATTAATTTTTTTTTTGTATCTTACACATTGATTTTAAGTTGAAATAATAATTATTTATTTGGAAAATAAATAATAAAAAGTAGTACAATTTTATTGTATCTAACCTTATTTGTGTACAATATAGATAACCGTAGGTATCTGTCACGATCCAAAATTTTTACATTCGGACCGTGATGGCGCCTAACATTTCACTTGCTAGGTAAGCCAACGTTAGAATAATATTAACTATTTTTAAAATAATTTTAAATTTATTAATAACAAGAAAATAAATACGGAAGCAAAGTTTAAAATATTATGAAATAATCTATCAAAACAACGGTGTCTAAATACCATCCCAGAATTGGTGTCACAAGTGCACGAGCTTCTAGAATAAATACAAATAAAGGTCTGAATAAAATAAAGTTGTCTCGAAACAAACACACAGCTAAAATAAAATAGACGGGGACTTCAGAACTGCGAACGTCGTGCAGTTATACCTCAAGTCTCCTCTGAATAGCTGAAATCCGAGCAAGTCTACGGTACGCCGCTGGGACCAACTTCAAAATCTGCACAAGAAGTGAGAGTGTAGTATCAGTACAACCGACCTCATGTACTGGTAAGTGCTGAGCTTAACCTCGACGAAGTAGTGACGAGGCTAAGGCGGGTCACTTACATTACCTATACGCAATATTAGAAATAACAACAATAATAGAAATAAATCAAGTAACTCATTTATTATAATTGAAGCCAACTCAGCAGTCATAACCAATTATCATTTACGTCAATTCTGTTGCAGCGTGCAACCCGCTCTCACAATATATTCACATTCAATTCTGTTGCAGCGTGCAACCCGCTCTCACAATATATTCACATTCGGTTCTGTTGCGGCGTGCAACCCGCTCCTCCAATATATTCATTTTAATCAAGTCTGTTGCGGCGTGCAACCCGATCCACCAATATATATATATATATATCGACTTTTGTCGACTTTTAAATAAGTCTATTGCGGCGTGCAATCCGATCCTCCAATATGGACTTTTAATAAGTCTGTTGCGGCGTGCAACCCGACCCTCTAATATGGACTTTTTAATAAGTCTGTTGCGGCGTACAACCCGATCCTCCAATATGGACTTTTAATAAGTCTGTTGCGGCGTGCAACCCGATCCTCCAATATATTCATTATAATCAATCATGTTGCGGCATGCAACCCGCTTCTCCAACATATTCATTTACCAATTCTTATAGGAGAAATTTTTTCAATAAATGTAACAATTAATATAAAATTATAAGACAACAAGCATACAATACTTATGATTTAATTATGAAACAAACAATGACAAATAGCAAATTATTATGAAAATCAGGGAGAAAATAGGCAGTTTAATATTTAATATGCTAAATGTCAAATAATAATTAAAACACATAATTCAAATAGAATGTAACAATTAATGCAGGAATTCAAGAATTAATGTTTGACAAAGAATAGGAGAGAAATAATTATTATAATAATTAATTTATGATTTAAAATAATTTATGATTTTTCAAGTAAGCAGGCAAACAATTAATTTGACGACGTATAGACACTCGTCACCTCTCCTATACGTCGTTCACATGCAATTCACATAACAAATAATTTAAGGGTTCTATTCCCTCAAGTCAAGGTTAACCACAACACTTACTTCGCTTTGCAAATTCCAATCAATTATTCAACTACAACTTTTCCTTTTAAATTTAGCTCCGAAAGCTTCAAATCTATTCACAAACAATTCGATATATTAAATACGAATCATAGGAATTAATTCTATATGAATTTACAAATTTTCTGGATAAAAGTTCGAAATTCATTTAAATATTTGACAGTGGGACCCATGTCTCAAATCCCAGAAAAATATGCGAAATTCGAACACTCGTTCCGATACGAGTTCAACCATACAAAATTTGTCCAATTCCGATATCAAATGGACCTTCAAATTTTAATTTTTCGTTTTTGGAAAGTTTTACAAAATTTTTAATTTCTTCCGTCTAAATCCGAAATAAATGATGAATATATGCTTAGATTTATGAAATACAATCACTATATGATAAAGAACACTTATCCAGTTCAAAATCGTGAAAAATTCTTTTGAAATCTCCCCTAAGCCGAGTTATAATTGAGGTTTTGTGAAAAATGAGAAAAATCCCGTTTTGGTTCTGTTTTAAGTCACAGGGGTCAGGCTTTCTTCGCGTTCGCGAAGGGCCTGTCGCGTTCGCGATGAGTAGCAGCCCGTGGCTTTCGCGTTCGCAAGTCCTCCTTCGCGTTCGCGAAGGCTTCCCCCCTGGCCTTCGCGTTCGCGAGGCATTGCTCGCGTTCGCGATGAAGGAATGATCAACCCTCCCCCATGTGTGCCTAACACTACGCGTTCGCGAGGAGCTTGTCGTGTTCGCGAAGGGTAATGCCCCCATCGCTTCGCGTTCACGACCAAGCCTTTGCATTCGCGAAGAAGAAAACTTCAACTGCCCAGTTTACTCTTCGCATTCGCGAGAGTACCTTCACGAACGCGAAGAAGAACATGCCAGAACACTTACTGCAGCAAAATACCAGATTTTCAAAGTCCAAAACATCCCGTAGCCTATCCGAAACTCACCCGAGCCCTCGGGGCTTCAAACCAAACATTCACACAAGTCCTAAAATATCATACGAACTTGCTCGCGCGATCAAATCGCCAAAATAACACCTAGAACTACGAATCGGACACCAAATCAAAGGAAGTTTTCAAGAAAATTTTAAAACTTATATTTTTACAACCAGACGTCCGAATCACGTCAAATCAACTCCGATTCCCACCAAATTCGGCAGACAAGTCATAAATATTATAGTGGACCTATACCGGACTCCGAAACTAAAATACGGACCCGAGGTCAATAATTCCAACATCAGTAATTTCTTAGAAATCATTAAGCTTTCAAGCTTTTAATTTTTTATCAAAATTCTATATCTCGGGCTAGGTACCTCGGAATTCGATTCCGGGCATACGCCCAAGTTCCAAATCACAATACGGACCTACCGGAATTGTCAAAACACTGATCCGGGTCCGTTTGCTCAAAATGTTGACCAAAGTCAACTTAGTTGAGTTTTAAAGCTTTATTTCACATTTTTATCCATTTTTCACACTAAAACTTTCCGAAAAATTGTACGGACTGCGCACGCAAGTCGGAAAATGATAAAAATGGTGCTTTTCGAGGTCTTAGAACACATAATTACTTTTTAAATTTAAAGATGATATTTTGGGTCATCACAGTATCTTTTTTGACAAGGAAACAATCAAAATACACGTTTTGATATTTGCACATACCTTCTTTTTATAGTTTTTCCTTAGAAATCTTTGTTTCAGCAACTTTTGCTTAGGTTTTGCTTCTCTACATTGCTTAGGGTATAACTTTCGCACAAACAAATTGTGATTTATTCAATTTGAAGTTGCTGCAAAGTATGGCTCCAAACTATAACTATATCAACGAAATATCAATGTCCAAAATAAGTTGGAACTTGAAGGTTCGTGTTGTTAGATTATAGCACGTTCCAGACCGCGAGAAACCAAAAAATTCTAACTCAATTGAATTAATTATTCAAGATGAAAAGGTACATACTCTTTACCTGCTATTATTTTTTTCATGTCTTTTGAGTTGTGATGTATTTTCTTCAAGTTATGTGCCTTACTAACTTAAATTTCTTTTCAAATTTATATTTTTAAGGAGATCGAATTAATGCAACTATTGGAAGATCTGTTATGCGTATTTTCAAAACAAAATACATGAAATGACATTGTATGTTATGAAAAATTTTGTGGTTGGACCAAACAATATGAAAATTAAGAGGACAACTTCTCGAATATGCACTGCAATATGTCCATGAGCACTTGCTACAATAATGTTCCCTTAAGCACATGCTTCATATCAACCAAATTGTATAACATCATTATTTTTAGTTGAACATTTATATCAAGCAAATTGTATAGTATCATTATATTTTATGGAACATTTATTAGGAGATGGAATAAAAGTTTTAATGAAGTCTCAAAATACTTTTAATGTTTGGTTGTAAAGACAGTATTAACACTAGCAAATTAAACTTTATGATGCGGATCGTTCTTTTTAATTATCCGCTCAAAAGCAAAACAAGCGCGGGTTGTCGCAGATTTACTAATTCACGGCGTGCACCACCACGCTTTGGCTGTTTCAAACAAAAAGGCGTTGCCACTTGCCATCCACGTAACCCCTCACTGCTCGATCCATTCAAAGCAAAATACCAGACACACGCAGCTGAATTTTTTTTTAAAATCTCATCCAAAACCTTCTCTAACTTCTAGGGTTTCGATTCATTGCACTCTCTCAGCTATAGCTACTCTTTTACACCATTACGTCTATATTTACAGAAATGCATACGTATATGAAAACACATACGTCGTCGGAGGAACGTTTCACTTGCCGTTGATTGATTTCGAAATGGCATAGTTCTGATTCACAAGCGCACAAATCGAAGCCTGAGAGTAGTTTTGAGATGATGGACGAGGGTTTAGAGAGGGAAAGGGACCAGGAAAATGGCAGATTAGCGTCTATGGATTCGATTGAATCACGCTGGGTATTTCAGGACGAGGATGATTCGGAGATTGATAGTGTTGATCGCGATACTGTGGACGGAGATGGCGATTCGACACCGCGAAATGGCTTGGAATTGGACTCTGACGATGAGGATAATGCGGAGCAGAAGCTGATCCGTACTGGTCCTCGTATTGATTCGTTTGATGTGGAAGCTCTTGATGTTCCCGGTGCTCAAAAGAACGACTATGAGGTGAATTTTCGGTAATTTCTTTATTTTGCACTTGCTATTAATCCTACTAATTTTTCTAGAAGCTTCTTATACTATCAGTTTATACCTTCCAGACTAATATAACAATAACTACGCCTTAATAGTAAACTATTTGTGATAAGCTATATGAATCTTCTACATCCGGTCACTTTATTTGGGCCAATGTCATTCCAAATTGATTACTGAAAAAAGTTGAAAAAATGAAGTTTTCTAATGTTGCTAGTTAATGCCAGCGGCTGGTGCAACTCTTTATTGCTGTTCTTTCTTTACATGATCAACCTGTCATAGAATCTATTTGCTGTGAGATCATTTTCTTAACAACAACAAAAGAAGGAACTGAAATGTGGAGTCTGTTGATGCTCATTTGATGTACTAGAGGTAGATAAACAGAAGACTAGAAGGACTTTAATAAAAGGACATAAAGAGTTAGTCAAGCTTAGAGAAAGAAGCATGAAACTCAAGCTTGTTTAAGCCTTTTACGAAGAAGGAAAGAACAAACAAAGTTGTTGAACTGGATCTAGGTGCGTGCCTAGCTCTTTTCTTAGTAATCAGAAGCATTTATCTTTTTTCTCCTATTCTGTTTATGAAAATTCTCTCAGTAAATCTGCAAGCTGATATTTCCTTCTGCTACTGAAACTTTGCACTCCATCCCATTAAATTAATGCCTTTAATCATGCATTTTATAGCTCACCAATGCCGATTTATTTCACGTAATCAATCTTGTTTGCTTTTCTGACAGTTAATCACGAGAAACTCTCACTTAGTGTTGTTTTAATCTGACTGGAAGTTTCACCTTTTTGACTAAGCTAATGCCCTTTGTCCATGTTCACATCCTACCATTGCTTGATATAGTTTCTTTACCATGAATGACATGTAAATACCAGTTACCTTCTTGTTAGAGACAAACATTTCCAATGTAGATCGAGACTAGGGCAGAAGTCATTTGATGGCTATACCTGTAGCAAATTAAGGTGTGAAATGACTATCCAGCAAACTTGAAGCTGTGTGCAGAAGAATGAGTATTTCAGCCCGAAGAAATGGCTGAAAGCAAAGCCAGCATTCTGCAGTGAATGCTCTGACAGTGTCATTGGCTGCAAATCTTTTAAAAGAAAAATGATGCTGCCAGAAAAATAGGCTAAAATCAAGGCGCAAAAGGGGCCAAGAATCTCTTAGGGGTGGTTTTTCACTTTTTTGTTATCCACAGTACCTTACCATTTAAAAAAAAGGGGCGAAGAATCTGCCGGCTAGTATTGCTACAAGATAAATGGTAATGCTTCACACATGAGCTAACACCAGCTAGTCATAATGGGCCAAGTCAGGTACTAATAACAAATACTAGAAAGAGGATATAGTTACTACAAGCTTCTAGGTTGGCAGTTGCTTCAAAAAATCTGGAAACTTGTTTTGTATTTTTTTCTTTTTTCCATTTTTTTTTTTTTTTTGCAAAAGCTATTTTTGAACCAAATACCAAGTCAGGCACTACTAACAGATATCAATTTTATTTGGAAAACTGAAAAAACTTTTCTTTCTTGATGTTTGGTTGAAAATAAGTTTTGCAAATAAGTTATTATTATTATTTTTTTTTGCAAAAACCCTTCTCCATTTTTTTGCAATAATTCTTCTTCAAATTTTGAAGCAACACCACCTAAAAACTGAAAATTTCTTCTTTCTTGTTGTTTGGTTGATTTTTTTTTTTCTAAAAGATTTTATTTGCAAAAATCTCTTCTTCAAATTTTGATGCAAACGCCACCTAAGTTCTTGACTGCGTCAACCACCGATCAGTGATAGACTTAATATGAGAACCTTCACCTGCAATTTGCCTTTGGCTTTGTCTAATGGTTCCTTTTTCTATCGAACATGAAAACCAGAAAAAGCGTTAAAGTCTGTTGATTTTTTAAGTGCAAAGAGCTCATGAAGTGCGAGCTTTAATGAGAAAGGTGCAAATGAAGATGCAATGAAAAAATACATGTAATACAAGAAAATAACAATAAGCAAAAACAACAATTATTTGGACAAAAGAATTGAAAAGAATTATTGGAATAGCTATTGTGTAGTGCTGTCTTCTTCAATACGTAGCCTATAGGTTATTGGTGATGAGATGTAAGCCTTAGCGGCTTGGTGCCTGAACTAAAGCACTGCCCAAGGGAGGCGAAGCACTCAGGCTATTGTGCACCTTGCTTCAGGGCTGAAGCATGCCTCAAACAAGCCTTTGACAATACTGCTTTTTATCTTAACTTCGTTGGGCAAAGGTCCTTTCCAGGGAATGCTGGCTTTTATTTGACTTATGTTTTGACCAAACTTGCTTGATTTTGATTTTGAACAACAGATGCAGAATTATCTAAATTTAATGTGTATTTTGCAGGATGTCTCAGCGGGTAGGACAATCCTGTTGGCTTTTCAGACTCTTGGAGTTGTTTTTGGCGACGTGGGAACAAGTCCCTTGTATACCTTTAGTGTGATGTTTAGTAAGGCCCCGGTCAATAGCAATGAAGACGTTCTTGGTGCATTATCCCTTGTTTTATATACCTTAATCCTCATTCCCTTGGTTAAATATGTCCTTATTGTTCTTTGGGCCAACGATGACGGTGAAGGTAAGCTATCATTTAAACTGGCTAATCGTTTCATGACATTTACCACATTACACTCTGATTTATTCAATTAGTTGGTTAATAACTGCAGGTGGTACCTTTGCTTTGTACTCATTGCTTTGTAGGCATGCAAAGGTTAATCTTCTCCCCAATCAACTTCCATCAGATGCTCGCATATCAAGCTTTAGACTAAAGGTGCCATCTCCAGAACTTGAGAGATCTTTAAAACTAAAAGAAAGACTAGAGGCTTCATTGACATTGAAAAAACTTCTTCTGATCTTAGTTCTCGCTGGCACTTCAATGGTGATTGCTGACGGTGTTGTTACACCTGCTATGTCAGGTATCCCTAGGACATTTTACAAATTTTTTTGGTTCTCAGAAGTGGATGGTTTCCGTATTATGGTCCTCTGGGTTCCTTTTTCTTTTGTATAAATTAGCCTTCCTTGTTTCTTTGTTGTACTTAATGTTAGTTTTAAACTATTGCTGATGCAGTAATGTCTGCTGTTGGTGGCTTAAAAGTCGGAGTTTCTGGGGTTAAGCAAGGTAATACTATCTGTACAAAATTGTTCACTTTCTGAAATAGATAGCATTGCCATTTTTTATTGATCTATTACTCTGTCAGTTATAAAAGATTCACAAACTGAAATAGTCTTACAAAATGGAGTGCTCATAATTTCCATGATACCACCACCCCTTTAAGGACATCTGTGAAAATTGGAAATATATATATAGAAAGTAAGCACTCTTTGCAAGATGACACATGCTAATCAAGAAATGGTTCAAATTTGCTTTATATTCTGATAGTTTACGGGCAACAAGGTGTAAACTTCACTGCCATCACCTAGCTCAGTAATTGAAGGATTTTCTGATTATGTTGCATGTTGCATTGCTGAGTATTCGTTGTTAGTGAATAATGTCAGAACTAAGATTGGTAAAGGAAGACTATGTGTGTGATATGAGATATCTCCATCATGACCTTAATATAGGCCTAATTATATCATCTGATGTAGTGATTTTACTAGCCTTTTATTTTTGGATTGTCATATCTAATGTTGTTGAAGTTTGATGTGGAATTGCTGCTGCTCAATTACTCTCAAGTATTTGTTCTTTGAATCTCGTGGTGATGAAGTCCTTAATTATTACTGCACAATTAGTGCACTCAATGAATGTGGTTGCATGAAGGGGATTCTTGTGAGTTATTGACTTGCTAGTAAAATTGAAGATGCGATAATTTGGGCCAACACTGATTTATAAAAAACTCGTTTTCTGAATATCACTTGAGCAGAAAGTGCTAAAACTAAATCCGGAATACTTTCTGAAATCAGACGAGAAAATGAATTCCAGTCACTCTTTTATAATTTTGCACCGTCAAGCCCTTTTGTTTCAAGTTTCTTAGATTTCATTTTCTTTTGCAGATCAAGTAGTGATGATCTCGGTGGCATTTCTTGTAATTCTCTTCAGCGTACAGAAGTATGGGACAAGTAAAGTGGGTCTTGTTGTTGGTCCTGCTTTGTTTATATGGTTTTGTTCCCTGGGTGGTATTGGTGTCTACAACCTCATTAAGTATGATTCTCGTGTTTGGAGGGCATTTAATCCTGTTCACATATACTATTATTTCAAGCACAACTCAACAAAGGCCTGGTACTCTCTTGGTGGTTGTCTTTTATGTGCAACAGGTAGACACCTGAGAACTGATTCTTTTTGATTGTTGACACTGTAATTTGATGGCCAGAAAACTAAAGGGATGGTTCTATGTGATTTTCTTTCCATGGGGTTTAATTGAGTTGAGTCAACAAGGTTGATGTTTGCTCCACTGAGCTTGCTTTCTGAATGTTGGACTTCTCTATTCTCTTCATATTGGCACAGCATGAGATGTATTTGCAATTTACTTCATTAACATTTTCCTGCAAACTTATTGCTAAGAAGCATCATTTTTAACCTATCCATTTCTTATCCCCCCCGGGGGGAAGTGAGAGCATGGATTTTGAATGGCACAAACCTTTAAACTTGGCATTGATATTGGCCCACAGTATTTTCCTAATGTTCTTCTTGTACCATCTGGACAAAGATAGCTTTTGCTTATCTGTTGTATCACCCTTTTTTCTCGAAGAGTTTGTTTGGGCTTATAAAATGCATAAACAGATCGAGTATCTCCTTTTTGAGTTTCTAGGATATGTTGTGTTTATAATTTTTCCATTATAGCCTGTTCTTTTATATATTTTCTGAGATATATAGCTGATCACTAATTCTGAAATTCAGGTTCAGAAGCAATGTTTGCAGATCTTTGCTATTTTTCGGTGAGGTCAGTTCAGGTATGCAGCATGAGAGTTTTTTGGTGGAAATGGGTGCTGCAATTAATATAAACAATAGATCCATGCATTTTTGGGATATAACCCTGCCTCCCTCTTATATGTCACTAATGATGTCCAATTTGACAGATAGTTATTGATTATATAACGTTGTTTAATTTGCAGCTTACATTTATGTTCCTTGTGCTGCCATGCCTTCTATTGGGATACCTTGGTCAAGCTGCTTACCTGATGGAGAACCATGATGATACAACACAAGCTTTCTTCTCTTCTGTGCCAAGTAAGTTTCTAGTCCTGTAGCACTCACTCTGACAACATCTTGTTTATTTATAATTAATTTTGGAAAAATTATGAGAATAACGACGTGAGACATAACAATATATATCGAAACAGAAGTGTCATGATTTTGTGTAGTTCTCATTACAGATACGTTTCTGAATATAGAAGGGCACACAGACAAAGTAGTTGGGTGAAATTCTGCAATTGTATGCAGGTGGAGCTTTCTGGCCTGTCTTCTTGATTGCCAATATAGCTGCTTTGATTGCCAGTAGAGCAATGACCACAGCAACTTTTTCTTGCATTAAACAATCCACAGCTCTAGGCTGCTTCCCTCGCCTTAAGATTGTTCATACGTCTCGGAAGTTCATGGGTCAGATTTATATACCAGTCATGAACTGGTTTCTTCTGGCGTTGTCTTTGGTGTTGGTCTGCTCTATCTCAAGTATATATGAAATTGGAAATGCTTATGGTAATCTTTTTCTCTTTAGACCTTGCAATTTCGTTGCTGATTGCTCTCTCTGTTTTACCTTAATGCTTATTGTTTGTTGTGATGTGCACATGGAGCTTCCTGATAAATATTTGAAAGTTGGTAGATACAAAATTGAAATACCTTGTCCATCTAGTGTCTTGTTATTTGTTAACTTGTCTCCCGATGTAACCACTGCATAATCGTTGTGCTTCTTTTGTTTATATAAGATGCTCGCTTATAAAAAAAAAGATCTACTTGTTATTACATTGATTTGCCCGGTGTTCAGAATTAAAATCCTTGGAAACGCACTAACGCAGTGTGTTTTCAAACTCATTTGTGAAAATCTACAATGTCGTACTATCTTTCAATATTTTAATTTTATCTTTCAAGCTATCAATGCCAAAATTTGAAGATGACAGGAAACACTTGTAGAATGTTTGATAAAGTGCTGGTTTGTTGTCATTGAAACCCTAATTCTCATGCATCAGATGCTCTACATATTCTTTTGCGGTACAGTCCGTTTGAAGTGTGTAGTATATGTACAATGATTGATTTGTTCATGAAGAAACTTAACGTACCCCTGGTATGAAGAGTTATTACTTGTGAACTATGGTAGGCAGGAGAAATCATTCTTGTAGTTGTTGGATTTCAATTTAGAGTTGTGTCTTTTTTGATGAAATGACGATGGTAGGCAGGTGCTTCCAAGTTTTCATCAAATGATTTATTGACTGCCTTGTTGATTTCTTATGAAACCCTGTTTGACAGCCGTAGCGGAGCTTGGAGTGATGATGATGACAACAATATTGGTTACTATTGTTATGCTTCTGATATGGCAGATCAACATCTTAATTGTGCTAAGTTTTCTCATTATATTCTTGGGATTGGAGTTAACATTCTTCTCATCTGTTTTATGGAGTGTGGGAGATGGAAGTTGGATTATACTTGTCTTTGCTGTAGTCTTGTTCCTGATTATGTACATCTGGAATTATGGAAGCAAGCTGAAGTATGAAACTGAAGTCAAGCAAAAGATGTCTATGGATTTGTTGCGGGAACTGGGCCCCAACCTTGGAACTATCAGAGCTCCTGGAATTGGCTTGCTTTATAATGAACTAGCAAAGGGAATACCAGCCATATTCGGACACTTTCTCACCACTCTACCTGCTGTGCATTCCATGATCATTTTTGTTTGTATAAAATATGTTCCTGTTCCAGTTGTACCTCAGAATGAAAGGTTCCTGTTCAGGCGAGTCTGCCCCAAAAGCTACCACATATTCCGTTGTGTTGCCAGGTATACTAAATTTCCCTGTTTTGCTAGTGCCTTCACTACATAGACCAACTGATGTGAAAGAGAGCTAGAATAAATCTACACGCTTGCACAAATCTGGAGACCAACCTTATTAAGACTGCTGCATGACAGATGGTTAAATGAATGTGTGGCGGACAGTTACCTTTGAGAAGCTGGAAATTTCTTAAATCTTTTGGGCAAACCTATGTGTATGATGGTTAATTCTTTTCTATAAACAAATAATGGCTAAACGACCAGCTTATCTTGTATGCCCTCTGCTTTAGCTGCTTATAAATTTTAAACAGTTTCCTGTCATAATATATGCATTCTCTTCTGCAATTGATGTGCATTTAAGTTTTCTTGGCTACTAATTTTATCTGTCCAAAACTTTGGACCCACAGATATGGGTACAAGGATGCTCGTAAAGAAAATCACCACACTTTTGAGCAACTGCTCATTGAAAGTCTCGAGAAGTTCATACGCAGAGAAGCTCAGGAGCGATCACTTGAAAGTGATGGCGATGGTTCGGACTCTGAAGAAGAGTATGCCTTCTCAAGGGTTCTTGTAGCTCCAAATGGAAGTGTTTATTCACTAGGTGTTCCTCTCTTAGCGGATTTTAGGGACACAGGAAAGGCAGTTATGGAAGAAAGCACTTCAGAAGAGCTGAAACCTGGGACTTCTTCTGAGTCGTTATTGTCTGATGCAGAGCAATCCCTTGACAAGGAGCTCTCGTTCATTCACAAGGCTAAAGAATCTGGTGTGGTCTATCTTCTTGGTCATGGAGATATTAGGGCAAGGAAGGATTCATGGTTCATTAAGAAGCTTATCATAAATTATTTTTACGCTTTCTTGAGAAAGAATAGTAGGAGGGGAATTGCCAATTTGAGTGTACCACATTCACATTTAGTGCAAGTTGGCATGCAATATATGGTGTGAGTTGGCTTTTTCTGTAAAGGTCCATATGAGCTATTTTGGCAAAAATTTAGGTAATCGCCTATCAGTCAACTTGGTTGTTATGTACAGCATAATCATGCCACAGTTTGATTGATGGATACACAGAAATGACCACACCAGAGCTGAATTTTGATGTCCCTCGTCTTAGAAGCTTGGAAGATTCTGCGTTTGTTATAGTTATACAACGGATTCATCACCCAAGTTTGTCGGGTTGCACCTGGGACTGTAATGATTGCCAAGACATGCAAATCCATGTAATTGTAATTTTTTTTTTTAATAATGCATGATGTTCAACCTTGAGGGTAAATTTTATAGGTTTTGCTTGTGGGATGAGTGGTGTGTTTGCAGCTCATTGCGGTGATGAGTTCATTTAGGAAGAGAATCCCTACATTGCTCTACTTTGTTTTATTTATTGCAAATGTGCTAGACAAAAGACCTGTAATAGTTTCTTAAAGAGAATCTTATGTAAAATACCACAAAATAAAGTTCGACCCTATTCATGGGAAATTCGGTGACTATTCAAAAAATGGACAAAATCAGACCAAAAGTTGTTTGGAAGAAGTATCTACAAACTCGCAAAATCAATGCTAACTTACTGAAGAGAAACAAAAAGAAAGCAATATCCAATGATATATAGACTAGCTTAGTTAAAGATTTGGCTGTTAAACTTGTATGTTGGTTTAAGCGCAATATAGAAATCTATAGTTACAGAATTTACCTTAAATGACATAACACCTTAGCACTGGAATGAAATGAATCCAAATATGATAGAATGACATTGCCAACTCCAACTAAATTTAAGATTGGACTACAGTACATTGATTTATATCCAAACGCTTCATTTTCCTCCAATCCATACCGACGGGGAACTGGATTTCGTTATCTTCTATATCTTTTTAATCTTTATTGCAGCCCATCCTCCTCATTTGGCATGTTGTGTAGATCTCGGTTATGAAAAATAAAGGCGATAATGGACGTCATTCTGTACCTCAAATTCAGAGATCTACCAGTGGCATTTTCTTGGCACAAACTGACAATTACACTTCACATCATTAACCAAACTGTATGCAACTCCTAGACAGGTCGATTCAGTGCCTAGCAACTTATATACTCACTAAGTAGTTAGCATGTGTAATCTGTGATGAACAAAATGATTCTCAATCTCCCAACCATATAAAACCGCATAAGCTTGAGCTGAGCATATTCCATTATTCCCGTCCCTTCAAACTGCGCAGTTACACGGTTAGGATCCCTTCAATTGGTAGGTATCTGAAGCCGAGGATAATTGAATGTCAGAATCAATCACTGACTTGGCTTTGTAGGATCACTATCTGGAGGTTGGATACGGGTGTCTTAACTTTTCTTGATTCAAGCTATTAGAAGCATCAGAAGGAATTTCAACTATTACTGATGGTCCATGAATTTCCTTCTGCCTTGATTGAAACTTGAGTCTCAGCAACAATGAATTTGTCATCACGCCAATAGAGCTCAAGCCCATGAGAGCTCCTGCTATTGACGGAGTAAGCATGGTTCCAGTAGATGGCAGCAGGACTCCAGCAGCTACTGGAATTCCAACCTGTAGTGAGCAAAGATGAGAAGAAAGACAATATGAAGAAGAAACCAAATAAAATGTATGAATATCTCAAAATTGCGGATACAATTGCACACAAATTATCAGCAGCAAGATTAATATGGAATCAGATATGTGACATATACGTAGTTTTAGATCTTCAATATGTGACCGACTACTCAAGATCTTGAAAAATAAAGGAAATGCAGAGAGAGAGAGAGAGAGAGAGAGCATTCCCATCAGTAATAAAAAAAAGAATAAAGAGCATTCCCATCAGTGATTTCAAGCAAACTGACAGATATTGGTTAGGTGTCCAAAAGGAACGACTTACTGTGGAGGACAAGAAGCAAGAGTCTTCTCCCCTCCCACAAGTTTGAATACGCTTTAATAATGGTCATTCTAACTTTTAAGTCCTTAATCAATGTTTTGCATGTAGCAAATCATTGTTCTCTATAGATTAACCAGTTTATTTGTCTAAAATGATAATGCACATAGAAACACTTCCTGTTCGCTTAATGGACAGCTAAGATGAAAAACTTACAATGTTGTATCCGAAGGCCCACCAAAGGTTTTGTTTTACAGTCTTCATGGTTAGCCTGCTTAGCTCCAGAGCATCGAGCAACTGCAGCAAGGTGATTTTGTTCAAAAATTATGGTACAACACACCGTGCAAGATAAAACATCATAAAGAAATTTTAGTATCCAGATCTAGATCTGTGTGTGTGTGTGTGTGTGTGTGTATATATGTATAGATTCAAGATTCAACCCAAAACCTGTACATGAGCATATAGAAGACACAATTAATTAAAATTGTGCTCTCTCTAACAAGGTAAGTAAATGTTTAGATAAGGTGTATGTGACAAGCACCTGCAGATGGTCCTTTGAGGCTAGGTATTGCATATTTTAACAGTCAACTTATTCAAGATGCTCAGAAATTAACATATAAGCATGGGATTTTTCATTCCCGAATGCTATGTCAGGGAATTCATTATTCAAATGGCTCTTTTAGAAAAAGTAGTTATCCGTTCCAAACAATCCCATTAGTAGTTTAAGTATAATGCAATAACTGTTTATACTTGTAGAAATACAATATTTTCAGCATGTATTCTGAAGGTGGAGAGAGATGGATAGAGAACAAGACGAAACCTTGGAAAAGAAAAACAAGCGACCATGTTTGCAGCTTGAGGCAAGATTACTCTAGTTCCAGAAAAGACAAAAGAACATGAATGGCAAGGAAGTTGCAAAAAAGAGAGGAGGAAAACCTGAGATAGCCGATCGTGCATCAGTACAATAGAAGACACATCACTTGCAGCTCCAACTCCACCACCAATAGCTATTCCTACATGTGCTGATGCCAAGGCTGCAGTGTCATTTATTCCATCGCCGACCATAGCTACAATTTTCTGATCCTTTTGTAGTCTCCTTACAAACCTACTCTTTTCATCTGGTTTGACTCCATAAAATACCTGAATTCAACCATTTATCTTATTGGCATTTCTAATTAAGTGATGTAGAACTTGTTGTAATGTGTTTTAGCAAAAGGGTTAAAACAGTTTAACAAATATTTCTGTCAAAGGCAGTGCTTATACAGATCAAAATAAACATGCATATAATACCAAAAAGAAATGCAGTAAAATTTTTATTTCTAATAAATGTGCAAGACTAATGAGTACAGCCAATCTGGGACCAGCATTTTTGTTATATTCCACTTCTGCAATTGTCTTTTAGCTTCTATTGCCGACATACTTACGTAGAATGCTGTCCTTTAATTTTGGAAAAGATGACAGAGAGCAATAAGAGATGCATTTCCCAATTGAATCCAATAAAATTACAGCTCGAATATATTATCAAAAGCTAAACATACAATAACAACCTCCCAGGTCAGAGGTCTCTGTACTAGTGATCCACACATTCCTTTTTAGAGGTTGTAACAGTAAAACTAAAGAGCCAATAAGGTGACAAGCTCCAGTCTCAGGCAGTGAAATAAAAAAGATAGGGAAAATGACATTGTATAGCCGCTCTCAAAATAATAGCCGAAAAATGTATATTTTTTGTATATATATACGTTTTGCATGTTATATACAAAAATTATACAAATTTCATACACTTTTTCGGCTACCAAATGTAAATAGTTTCTGGCGCGGGCTAAAAGTGAAAAAAGCCCAAAAATATAGGGTTAATTACTTCGACCATCCCTAATTTAACAAAAAAGTAAATAGAGCTCCTCCCTAGTTTGACGTTCCATTAAACATATCTCTTTCGCCACTATGAAGTGTTAAACATCCGTTTAAAACAAATGGTGTCAGCAAAATATGATAGCAACACAGATTATGATACCCTTGTGAAAAGTTTGAGACATGGGGCCTGCAGGGTTGGAATGTTACCTTCAGAAGGCTCCTCAATGACTGGGAGTTTACTAGAGTGATTGAATTCTTCAAATTGCTGGTTAGTTTCAAGGTACTGTAGAAGAAGAGGACAAAATTGTATGGGAAAGAAATAGCAAAGGAGTATATACTATATACTGTGAAGTCAGCATATGATAACTTAAATAGTTCCGGTCAACTACAAGCAGGGCCATGGCACTGTAAACACATCTGGAAGGTGAAAATCCCTTTTAAAATAGCATGTTTTTGGTTGGCTTGTATCAATGAAGCTGTTCTGACTCATGACTGTTTGATGAGAAGAGGAATGCCATTGTGCTCAAAGTGCTTTTGTGTGGAGGTGAGATTGAAACAAATAGTCACCTCTTTTTACATTGCAGAATAACCAGCAAGTTGTGGTATTTATTCATGAGTATGAAAGGGTCGAGCTGGACAGTTCCTAGGACAACTGCAGAAATGATAGCATGCTGGAATGATCCAGGTATTTGACAGAGGCAGAAGAAATGGTGGAGCATGATTCCAGCATGTATTTGGTGGACAATATGGAAGGAAATAAACTCAAGATGCTTTACAGATAGAGCTAATTTTGAAAGAAGATACAGATGGATTGTATATTTTTGTTTCACTTTTGGTGTAAAGAAGCCCTTGTAGAGGATGTAGAGTCTGTAGTTAACATCGTTGGATCCTTGTAACTACCACAAGACTAGGTTTTTGCTCTTTTTGGGGGGTCTTGTAACTTTGTTTTACTCTTAGCACAATCTTTGTGCTAAGGTTTACTTTATCATATTTATATAAAATTATTACCTATCAAAAAAAAAAAAAAAATTTGAAGCAACTTAATACTTGAAAAATGAAGAGAGAGAGAGAGAGAGAGAGAGAGAGAGAGAGAGAGAGAGAGAGAGAGAGAGAGAGAAAGTATTCATCTCCTCGGACAAATTTCTATTTCTCCCATTCAACCCCACCGAGCCCCACCTTTACATATTTAAGGAAACCGACACCAGCACACCACTGTTCATGTGGATTAATTACCCCTCCCCTCCCCCTGCACTGGTGCACAAATGTCATCCCAGCCTGCAAACAACCATCACGGTCATTCCTTCGTGAGTATTCCAGCCAGCATCAGACCTCCCTACCACTCCTTACTGTTTGATCCCTATGCTTTCTTTTCTATTTCTGATTCCATTTGCTGTCCTTCTATATCAATCTGTACAAATTGATTTAAAGGAATAGTAAGGAATTCGTATTGAATGATAAGGGAGGCTTTTGATTGTGAGCGAAAGAAGGTGCATTGAACTATGGTTATTTTTATAGTTAGGTTTCTTAGGATGTTTCTAGGATGAAGAAGGCAACTTGTCTTCACTATCCTCACAATTTGAGAATCTGAAAGTTGGAAACTAAAATAAGGAATAACCGAATAACAATGAAAGGATATGTCGCTCAGGAAACAAAGAAAATAGGGTATGGCAGGAGGATTAGAATTTTTGTCAAAACATATGCAATTTTAATCCGCTCATATCATTAGGTGGAGAGGTGTCAAATATTGTTCAACGAGAGAGATGTCCTTTTAGTTTCATTATACGTTTTTGATAACCCTTTTTAGTTTTATTATATTTGGAGGAAGGTCCAACTAATTGATCCAAAAAGTTAGATCTTTCAACTTTTATTCAGTTTGAACATACTAAAAACAGGATAATTTCCATGCACAGTGATGGTCGTAGAGGTTAGTATTCGTCTTAAATCTGCTAGTTAATTTACCATATCCTTCACACAACACCTAATTTCATGACTATATGTCTCGCTCTACTCCAACAAAATTGACCGGATTAGTCCATTTTCATGGACATTTTTAAAAAGCAGGGGGAACAGGAAAATTTGATATAGCAAATTTCTATTTAGTTAGCCATTATCAACTGGGAATAAAAGGAAACGGATGCTGATTCCTATTAGCTATCATGGACTAATAGATTGGCCCTAATTTCTAAGCTAATTCTCCATAAAGAACCTACGTTATGTACCGAAACTATAGTGGAATTGTGGAAACAATATAATGAGCTAATTCTTTCACATCTCAGTGTAGTTCAAATATTGGTGTCGTCACCCAATAATAAGCTGTACATCCTATTAAGAACCATCTTGCGAACTGTCAGTTATGGACTTCTACCATTCTCTCTTATGAGTCTTATCACAAAGGCAATGAATGACATGAAGTACAAATTCTTCGAGTGAGACCAGAGATCAAGGTCTTATTATTATAAAGCTCATAAAAACTTCCTCCTACCAGTTTTAGCTACTTTGCTTTTATGATGCATATTTCTCTTCAGCGCAGCAGTTACTTCCTATCATTAGCTATATCACTTTTTTCTGATGACCCATTAGCTATATTACTTATTGTGGATATTTTTCTTTGGAATCATTAGGTCCACTAGGCAGCTTGTAATGCACAAAAAGATATAAAGAATGGTCCCAGAACTAAGATGGATTCTGGTCTTAAGAAAGATGAAACCGCTTACATTTTCCTTAGGGATGCCAACAACAGATGCGACGTATTCGGCAGCATTCTTTTTGTCACCAGACAGTAAGTAAGTGCTAATCCCTTGTTTCGACAGAGATTCTACAACATGCCTTGCGTCTTCTCTGATCTGATCCTCAACATAAATTAGACCAGCAAGGACGCCATCAACTCCCACATATACTACTGATTGGTTCTTAAAGTCATCAAATTCTAGGAACGGATTCTCAAGAACTCCATGCCTGCACAGTTTCAAGATGTAGCATCTAAATGGGACTGTATTGAAAAGGATAAAATAGTGTTCAACAGAAAAAGATTGTGAGAAGTGCAAAAAGAAGAAGCTACCTTTTGACCCATTCCAGTGTGCCGACAGAAATCCTTTTATTATCAATATACCCTACAGCACCAGATCCAGGCTCCTCCATGAATGTTCCATCCAAAACCTGCATGTACACATTTAAGAAATTGGACGCTCACACTGCTACACGTTGACAGTGGACACAACAAATACCTAAGCCCAACTATATCCCTAGATTAAATTATGAAATCCCAGGTGTTAGTCTCCTCAGCATCTTAATGCTCAGCCAGCACAAATAGAAAAACAGCATGTGATCATACATATATATATATATATATATATATATGAGAGAGTAGTGAAGTCTGACACAAAAGAATAAGCAATAAAATACCCCAAAGTTTCTTCCTCAACAAGCCCTAATTAAGACAGAGTTAAGGTCTCAAGCTTGTAAGCTGAAATCCAGCTAGTTACAGTCAGATAACCAAGCAACACCCAATTAAACATGACGGATTCTACTGCAGACCTAAATAAATAAATAAATCTCCTCTCTAAGACTCTAACAGCTTAAACTTTCAAATGAGATGTACACGCAATGCAACATGGCACGACAGCAGGCTGCTGTTCTGAGTCTCACATGTATCCACCAATAAAATGGTTCCATGGTCAAAGAAAAGTATCATGCCTGCACATGAGCCGGCATGTTGCAACCATAAATAAATAAATAAAATAAATAAATAAATAAAAGTGTTTATCTCTAACAACTTAAGCTTAGATGATGTTCACACAATTCAACAAACTCAAATAAGACGTGTCAAGGGGCAAACTGAAACCTCGTTGACAAAAAATAGAAGGTATTTTGAATTCCATTTGACTATCCTAATAAGGAAGCTGAAATTTCTAAAATCTCAACTTGGAGAACTATACAAGTTTGAGGCATAGAGCAGACGATGATTTACTAATATCTGTAAAACCAAATTATCATTGGATCGCCGATATATGTGCGTGTGTGCGCGCGCGTAAGAGAAAGATAACATGGACAAATACTGTTAATATATCATGCAATTCAAAGGGCTGAGATTCTCGAATACAAAGGGCATGTGCATAATTTGGACACTCTTCCTATATAGAAATAGGTAAACACTTGAAAAGGAGCACTTAGCATGACTTGCCTTCAATTTTGGAGAATTCGCAGTCAGAGCAGCCTCTACAATTGCTTTTCCAATTGGATGATTGGTATTTGATTCAACTCCAGCGGCAAACTTCAGAATATCAACTTCTGACCACTGAAAAGGTGAAGTTGAATCTTGTCTGCACCAAAACTTGGCTCATTATCTCCAATGAAAAAATATCGTTAACACCTTTTCTTTTACCAGAAGGTGTCTGAAGTCCACTTTAACTTTACACATTTTCATAGGTCAACTTTCTGATCAAAGAAAAAAAATCCAAAGATTGGCAACTAAAGTGCAACACGGAAACTCACAAAGCAACAGATGAGAGCAGCAATAAGAAGGTTATTTAGAAAAGGAAGGGACAGAGAAAAAGAAATGAACAACTAGAACAAGAGATGAGTTAGCAATGAGTATAAAGGACGTTAAGTGCTTATTGGTTGCTCTTATTTCATCATGCAGAAATGTTCATGGTTTTCCTCTTTCTAGTGTACTCATGTCTCATCATTCAAACAGTACGAAACAAGTATATGAGGAACAAATGTTAAGTGTTTCATATTGCTTGAGGGAATGGGTTGTTGTCTCCTTCCATGATCTTGGCAATGCTCACCTTATGTGCTAACTTTTGGTTGAGTTAGACACAATATTTTCTTAACATGGTATCACAACCAGACTCATCCTAATTCTTGGTTTACCGAATATTCAGCCACGTTATGTCGTCCACACGAGATATCTGAGAGTGCAGAAAGGTGTTGAACCACATTAGTTGGAGGAATGGACTATTGCCTCCATATATGGTCTTGGGCAATCCTCACCTTTTTTTTTTGATAAGGTAAATTGTATTAATCAAAAGGGAGAGAACTTCCGTGTACACAAAGTATACCAAAGACGTAGAGAATTTATATCAGAACATGATTCTTTACAAAAGACGCCCAATCTTCTATACAAGTAAGGGCTAAGTGAGTGCACCAAAAAGCGATCAAAGATAAAAGACTATTCTTAAGATGTGAAAAAGGAGACTCAATCTCCTCAAAAGCTCTCCTATTTCTCTCCCCCCATACTACCCACATGAGAGCTAACGGAGCAAATTTCCACGCCTTTTGCTTTCTTCTTCTACGAAAACCGCCCCAGCTATATAACATTTCCTTTACCGTGCTTGGCATCACCCATTGAACACCAAAGAGATTCAGGATTGCCCTCCACAAAGCTGAGGACACAGGGCAATGCAACATAAGGTGATCAGCTTCTTCTCCTGAGCTTTTACACATATAGCACCAACTAACAAGTGTAATTCCCTCTTTCGGAGATTTTCAGCAGTCAAGATCACTCCCCTTGCCGCTAGCCATGCAAAAAAGCACACCTTCGTGGGCGCCCTAGGAATCCAGATCGAGGAGTATGGAAAAGTGGTCTCCTCTCTCACCAACATACTCTGGTAAAAAGACTTTACGGTGAACACACCATCGCCACGCAAGCCCCATCTCCAAGAGTCGCAGGATGGCTGGAGCATGTCTTGCCCGTATAGCAGTGCCATCAAAACTTGAAGCTCCGCAATCTCCCAATCTTGCATGTTCCTCCTGAATAAGAGGTCCCATACTACCCCCCTTCATGCTCCTTGCGAATCTGTTGGACCATCAGTTCCTTCTGGTTTGATACTCTGAAGACGTGGGGGAAGGAGACCCTCAAAGAATCCCCTCCACACCACCTATGATTCCAAAAGCTGATTCTCCTTCCATCTCCCACCCTGTAAGTGATGTTGCCACTGAATGCTTCCCAATTCTTCATGATACTCCTCCACATGCCACACCCGAAAGGTGTTGTGATCGCCTTGGTCCTCCAACCCCTCCCGTTGAATCATACTTTTCTACTATGACCTCCCTCCATAGAGCATGCTCTTTTACCCCGAATCTCCACAGCCACTTTCCCATTAAAGCTCTGTTAAATACCCTAAGATCTTTAACTCCAAGCCCACCCCACTTCTTTAGGGAAGTGACTGTTTGCCAATTCACTAGATGAAACTTTCTAGTTCCATCCGCCGCATCCCATAGAAAGTTCCTTTGAAGTCGCTCCAGTTTTTCTGTGATGCTCACCGGTGCTTGCAACAGGGATAAGTAATAGGTTGGCATACTCGATAAAGTGCTTTTGATAAGCACTTCCTTACCTCCTTTTGACAAATACCGTTTCTGCCACCCTGCTAATCTTTTTTTAACCCGCTCGATCACTGGATTCCAAACCGTAGTATCCTTATATGAAGCGCCCAAAGGGACGCCCAGGTAAGTAGTGGGGAGGGAGCCCACCTTGCATCTGAGAACGCCAGACAAGGCATCAAAATTAGTAACCTCACCTACCGGGAAAATCTCACACTTGCCGATGTTGATTTTGAGTCCTGATACTAACTGAAACCACTGCAGGACCTGCTTCAGGTAGGTCAACTGATCCATATCGGCATCACAGAAAACCAGTGTGTCATCCGCAAAAAGCAAATGTGAGACTCTTCGGGCACTGAGCACCCCAATCGGAGCTGAGAATCCTCTCAAGAAGCCTCCGCCCGCCGCACGATCCATCATTTTGCTCAGAGCATCTATCACTAGAATGAATAACATGGGGGATAGGGGGTCACCTTGCCTGAGACCCCTGGAGCTGCCAAAGAAACCACATGGGCTACCATTAACCAGGACAGAGAATCTGACTGAGGAAATGCAGAACTTTATCCATCCCCTCCATCTTTCCCCAAACCCCATCCGCATCATAATGAAGTCCAGGAACTCCCAATTGACATGGTCGAAAGCTTTCTCAAGATCTAACTTGCATAGTAAGCCGGGATCTCTATTTTTCCTTCTGGAGTCTACAAGTTCATTTGCCACCAAGGCAGCATCCAGGATCTGCCTACCTTCCACAAACGCATTCTGGGAGGACGAAACAGTCATGTCAAGAACCTTCTTGAGTCTGTTGGAAAGCACTTTAGAAATAATCTTGTAAATGCTCCCCACGAGACTAATAGACCTGTAGTCTCTGATACAAGATGCACCTTCTTTCTTAGGCACAATAGTAATAAAGGAAGCATTGATACTTCTCTCGAAAACACCATTCGCATGGAAGTATTCAATGGTTTCCATCAACTCCCCCTTGATGGTGTCCCAAAAGAGCTGAAAGAAAGCCAAGGAGAAACCATCAGGCCTGGGGGCCTTATCACCAGCACAAGACGACACAACCTCGTGCACCTCCTTCTCCTCGAAAGCTCCTTTCTAGCCACTCGTTGTCTCCCTCCCCTATATGGTTGAACTCTATTCCCCCCAAAGTCGGCCTCCAACTAACTTCTTCTTTATATAAGTTCTCATAAAACCCCACTATCGCTCCTTTTACTTCCTCCTCTCCCTCAATCCTCATCCCATCCACAACTAAGGACTCTATGAAGTTTCTCCTTCGATTTGCGACCGCCACCCTATGAAAAAACTTGGTATTCGAATCCCCCTCCTTTAGCTAGAGCGCCCTCGATTTTTGCCGCCAACTAGTCTCCTGAGCTATTGCTAACTCGACTATTTCCCTCTTAACCTCCCCCAATCGCTCTTTCTCAGATTCGTCTAACTCCCCCGCTCCTTCCCCTCTTTCTAAATCCCCCAATTCATGCATAAGCTCCCTCATTTTAACCTCTACCCTCCCAAAAACCTCCTTATTCCACCTAATAATATCTCCCTTGAGCAATTTGAGTTTCTTCGAAAGGCGGTATGAAGGTGTCCCTGATACCCCATAGCTTGTCCACCATACTTTCACCTTGTCACTGAAACCTGGCACCTTCAACCACATGTTTTCGAATCGGAAGGGAGCACGCATCCCTCTCCCTCTGCATCCATCTAGCAAAATAGGCAAATGATCTGAAGTCAACATAGGTAAAGGAATCTGCAGCGCATTCGGCACCAGCTCATCCCATGAGGGAGATGTCAAGAATCTATCAATTCTAGACCTTGAGTTGGAATCCTCCGTCCTGGCCCAAGTAAACCTTTCCCCTGACAGAAGAAGGTCAATGAGAAGGTGATCATTGATGAAGTCAGAAAACTCCTCCATGGCCCTCGAAAACACTCTACACCCTAATCTCTCCTCCGGGAATCTAATAGTGTTAAAGTCTCCCCCTAGAACCCATGGAATGTCCCATTCCCCCAAAATATTGGCCAGTTCCTCCCAAAAAGACATCTTGGACCCTTCCCCTACCGGCCCATACACTCCCCCAAATCCCCACTCCACCCCACTCACTCTATCTTTGACGAGAGCTGCCAAAGAGAAAGCTCCCTTCCTAATCTCCTTTACCTCCAAGCTTCTATCATCCCACATAAGTAGGATGCCCCCCGCACTTCCCGCTGCTGGAACCCAGTCATATTTCACCCAACTACCTCCCCAGACACTTCTCACGATCGCATCCGACAAAACTTCCATTTTGGTCTCCTGAAAACAAATTAGGTTGGCACCCCACTCCCTAACTCCCACTTTGATGATGGCCCTTTTGTTTGGGTCATTCATCCCCTCACATTCCATGAAAGGATCTTAACTTTCATAAGCGGCAATAGCCCCCATTTCCCCACCTCCCCTAGCCGAGGTCCCTTTCTCTTTGTCACACACTCGCCCCCTTCTCTGATACACCACTACATCCCCTAGGTTATTTTTCTTAACAAATTTACCCAACTCCCTCCCTGCACCATCGTAAAGAGATTGTTGCTCAATCTCCCTCAACAGTTCTAACACCCTATCTTCCTTCCCTGCAACAGATACACCTAGAAACTTCCCAAAGTTTAAGAGTTTGTCCTCCATCCAAAAGGACATATCCCCTCCTCCGGTCCTTGACGAAATTGGACAGGCTTCTTCTGCATGTGCCCTTTCCTTGCTACTACCAGAGGAATACAAGACCATAGCATTGCTAGCACTAGGAGTTTTAACCTTCGAAAGGGTCTCACCATTTCCTGGGGGGTCAACAACCTCTGAAAATAATACCCCGCTGCTATAGGAATGTCCAGAACCATCAGTAGGGTAGCGTGGCGGAAGAGAGAATGGAACCCTTGGTGGCATATTAACTGAAGATACTGGTCCGACACTAACATCAATTGGGACATGCTCACCAATCTCCCCAGAAAAAGAAGAAACTTTGAGTGTGTCCTCAGCACAATTAAGCCCAGGAGCAGTTGAGTGGTTGATGGAACCGGGCCCGACAGAGGTAGGGGTCGTGGATTAACAGCACCATCCTTTGCCGGTTCTGCCCCCGCAGCGGCGGCCATCGTAGAGGGGCACATGTCACTAGAGCTCGGTGAAGTAGTGTCACTGTGTGAAGCATCATGGCCAGAGGAAGGAGGAACCAATGTTCCCATATGCTTAGGAGCCTTATCATGCGCAGCTTGAAACAAGTTGGGCCCCTTAGGATCAATTCTAATGGAATTGGGGAAAGTTGCTGGGCCCATGTGAGGAGGCTCAGGCCTATACTTGCTGAAAACATGTACGGCCCTATGATAGGTAGATGGGGACCGTCCCATTTTGCCTTTCCAGCCCGCATCACTGACCCATTCACGTCTTCTCCTGTTATAATTTTGTCTTCCTCCCCCAATTTCAAACCTCCCGTCTCTTCTCGGTCTAACGTCTGATTTCGGCTTAATCCAGTGATCCGGTGAACCCTCCCCTCCCTTTAGAGACTGATTTCCCCTCCCTTTTCTTCTGTTTGACCTTCCCTTTTCTTCCGTCGCTATCACAGGCATAAAGATAGGGCGAAATTCAGGGCTCAGCCAAACCCTATAACTCAAGTAGCCATCTTCCACCACAGTGGAGACAGGGATTCTGCCCCCTTTCCTCACCACAATCCTCACTCGCGAGAGATCGTGTAAACTGCAAGTGACATCAATAAAACCCCCACAGATTTCCCCTATCTTCTTGAATAGGTCAAGACACCAAAGATGCACCGGGAGACCCACCATGTTGACCACCAAAGTGTCGCCAGCGAAGCGAGGGTCAAGACACCCATCATGCTCCACCCATCTGTCTAGATTTAAAAAGTTCCCATCGAACCACCTGTTTCCTCTGACAAGAATTTCCGAAGCTTGAGACTTGTCAACAAAACGAAAGAGATATTGAGTGTCCCCCAATTGCGATATTTTCAGTCCATCCTTGACGTTCCATGCCTCTGCTGCCCAGTTTCTAACAGCCTCCGGAGAACCAACCCATTTGGAGAAAGACCCAATGAGACTAGATTCCAAGAAACCCTTGCGTCTGAGAGTGTGCTCCTCGGACAGCGTGAAGTGCAGCTCCTGTCCTACGTCGAGCTTTCGATGGCATCTTCCCCCAAGTTCTAGGGATGGCCAAGAGACAGCTTTCATAAACGACATGTTTTCCAGTTTTCTGGATTCTAGAGAGAAAAAAGAGCTTCTCTCTGTACAATCCATCATATTCTAAATGCGGCTGTCCCGGAAAAGCTGGCCGGAAAAACCTCAATTGTTGGAATAACAGTATTCACAGTGGTCGGAGACAGAAGGGAGGAATGTTTCCTCGTACTGCTGTCTGAAAGAGAAAAGGAACTGGGGTTTAAAGGCCGGAAAAAGAAAAAGTCGTCGGAATTTGGTGAAACTGGCACGGGATGGTTCAGAAATGCCTCGCGAAGAGGCTGTCTGAAGGAAAAAATTTGAAAAGTTGCCTGAAAAGGCCACACGCGCCGGCGCGTGGCAGTGACTGGCCGGAAAGTAAGGCGCGTGGGTGGCACGTGGGGGCTCGGTTGCCGGAGAAATTTACTGGGGTTTGGTCGCGGGGAGCTTGGCTCTTGATGGGTGCGGTGGAAATTTAGGAAGAAGAAGAGATGGAAGAGGCTTGGCCATTTCTATGGGTGTTAGAACTGTTTCTCTCTTTCAGAAGGAAGCGTTAAGCACGGGTTCTTTGAAATCTAGGGCAATCCTCACCTTATGAGCTAGTTTTTGGGGTTGATGAGACCCCATCTCCATTTTATTAAGAGAGAACAAATAGGAAATGCAAACATTGGATGCTTTTCTTGTGGATGTTCGTTTAGTATGAAGTCAAAAAGAAGGTAAGAGAGAGACTTAAGAATTTATCCGGTAGATAGTTTATTCTTCAAACAAAGTCAATTTATTAACATATGTTTATTGAGGAAAATAACATGTTATTAAAAGAACGGAAAAGGGCCAAAACTGCCCTCAATCTATTCGATTTGGTATAAATATGTCTTCCGTTCACCTATTGAGCCAAAAATGCTCCCACCGTTGTCTTTCAGACTCACTTATCCCTATGACTAACAGTCAACACCAAATAAAAAAAAAGTTATTTAAATTACACGTGGCAACTTCTTACTGGTCCAACTTTAAACCATAACCCCAATATCCACCTATAACCCATTTTCTTTTCCAACCCAAAAATCCGACCCGCCCCAAAAAAAAAAGGTCAAACTCTTGATTGCCAAAAAGTTTAATTTCTCAATCTTCCCAACTCTACCACTACCATGGCTGCCACCACCTCCTTTCCTCCGTAGCAATTACGCTGACACCACAACCATGACTCGCATGTTTGCTCCATTCCTCAATTTCCAAACAATAACAAGAATGCTATGCTAATCGAAAGGGCCCGATTTGAAAATCTATAATTTTTTTCGATTTAATGTCCTTTTTTGTTGTGAAAATGGGATTTTGTTCAAGGATGAGGCCATAAAAGTTCCAATTTCTACAATAAATTACCTTCTGGGTCTAACATCTTACTAAGATTTTACAAAAATCACAAAAAATATGAAGAGAAAAATTAGACTATTCGCGAATTTGAAGCCCATGAATTCATAAAGGGTTCTTAGATTATCTTACGATGATGAGAAAGAAAATGAGAATTACCACTGTAAGTGACATTTGAGTGTGCAAATTAAGATCTTTTGATGAACATTTCCGATAAAATGGCGGCTCCAATGGTAAATGTAAAATGAAGAAGATGATAAAAAAAATGAAAAAGGGTCAAAACAGCCCCTAGACTATTGGATTTGGTACAATAATATCCTCCATCCACTTACGGATCTTCACATACGGGTGGGTTTAATTCTATTTGGAGTGGAGTTTAAGTTCAGCCAATAGGAAGTTGACACGTGGATATTAATTGATTTTTTTTAGATAGGACCGTTAGTCATAGGGGCATAAGTGAGGCAAAAAGATAACAGTGGAGGCATTTTTGGCTCAATAGCTTGACCGAGGGCATATTTGTACGAAATCGAATAGTCTGAGGGCTGTTTTGGCCTTTTTCCGTTAAAAGAAAATGCTATAAAGAAAAAGCAATTTCCTTATTTGTTATGGCCCAAAAATTGGATACCTAATATACCTGTGATTGACCTGCAATGCAAACAAAACTAACAGAAGTCTTCCTGAATGATAAATAAAACTTGCATCATTCAGTCTTCCATATTTCAATCACTCTTCATTTCCCGGTAATGTAGTATATTAAGAGTTTTAAAGTGCCTTGACAGAAAATACTTTTATCAGAGAATAGTCAAATCTACATGACATGAAGGACGCAAAGATGGAATTATAGAAGCTCATAAAAGTTTACTCATTTCATCCTAATATAATAGTCTTAGTTTGCACGAGATGTCTATGAAGTGAAAGAGTTAAAGTACGAATTGCTTAGTATTTATTAGAAAACAAGTGGGCCCTGTGTGTTTTAAGAATAGAAAAGAAAAAATTGTATTTTAAGAGTTTCTCAATTTTTTTTTGTTCACATAATTCAAAAATTATAGGATACCCATTTTTGCCTATTAAACAATCATTTTGATAAACTCTTATGTATAAAAACTTTATATTGATGACGATCAGAAGTTCCTTTTAAAGAAAGTGGATTGCATTTTGAAACGCCTAATAAAGGCATGAGAGAGGTAGTATAAATACACTTAAAGTTTGCACTCAACCTTGCATCTGGATCTTCTTGATAGCCTTGACCTTGAGACACCACTTTGGTCACAGTTGGTCTACCAATAGTCAGTGTCCCTGTCTTGTCAAAAACAACTGTATTCACCGTTGAGAATCTTTCTAGGACACTTCCACCACGCAAAAGCAAGCCTTTAGTGGCACCAAGTGAGGTTCCAACCTTTACACAAAAATGTCTAATCATTAGTAGTGCATCAGCTGTTAGGATCATGCCTGGATTTAGTATGACAGCACTACAGGATATGTATGTCTTTACCATCACTGCAGTAGGAGTGGCAAGACCAAGTGCACATGGACAGGCAATAACCTACAACCACAAACCCGAAGCCAATTACGGCAAAACAAAGAGATAGAAGTATAACCATGGGACAGAAGCATGCTTACATGATGCAGAAAAAGACAATGAAACTAAAAACAATACAGAAACAGCAGTAGTGAATCAAAAGATTTTATAAAGGATTACTCAATCAGATTTGAAAAATTATCTTGTGGGATGATGCAGCAGTAGTCAGATTTGAACCTTGTTAGTGATTACTGAAAGTCAACTCAGTACCTATGAGTTTATACATTAACGTACCAGCACAGTACATGAGAGCTGCAACGCTAGCGAAACTACACTTCCATGATAAAGGGTGGATGGTAGAATGCGAGCACCAAAAAGGTTCCAGAACATAAATGTGGCAGCAGAAAGTGTCATTACCCCATAGGTAAAATTCCCAGCAACCTAGTTAATGGAAGCAATTAAGCTTTTTTCAGGACAAGCCTACAAATAAAATTCCTTTTGCAAACAATATTAGACAGTCATTTGGGTGAACCACGTAACCCACCAACTGCCAAATATTGTGTACATAAGGAGAAAAAACAGCTTTAAAATGGAAACCTTGTCAGCCAACCGCTGTACAGGAGCTTCTCTACTCTGTGCTTCTTCTACTAATTGAACAATATCCCCAATTGCAGTCTCACCACCTGGTCGTCGCACTTCAACAGTAAGTGTTCCATTAAGGTTTATACTTCCTGCCGCAACTTCAGCCTAATTCATAAGAATATATCTATCATGATATTATAGGAATTGACGATGGTGTTTAAATTGGATATCTGTCCATCCATAAAGCAATATTTTAAAAGAAAAAAGTAGTTATCGATATGAGAAGATAGGTTGACTACCCCAGGTAACTTCGTTACAGGTAAAGGCTCCCCAGTAAAACTTGATTCATCAATTGTGCTTCTACCAGCTCTGACAATTCCATCAGCTGGAACACGGTCCTGAATTTCAACAAACAAGTATCAGTAAATTCAACTGCTATTGCTTGCTATTTCTGATCAGAATATCTCTACTGATCAAATAATATGCTTCATTTTTAAGCTAGTAGATAACAGGAGGGAGATCGACAACTCAGCCGATTCAAGTAAGAACTGTCCCAATACCACTGAAAACAGATCAAGGGAGACCTAATAAGGTACAATGTAACGTGAAGACAAGCACATCTTTACTTACCCCAGGTAAAACAATGATCTGATCCCCGACAGACAGACTGTTAGAAGGAACTTCAACAGTGGAGCTTGATTCCCCTGAATCGCTACTGACTACAAGTCTTGCTTTAGATGGCAAGACATTGAGAAGGCCTGTCATGTCGCTTGTGGCTTTAATTTTAGCTCTCTGCTCAAGATTTCTTCCCAGCAAGACGAAAGCAATCAACATAACAGGCTCCTCAAAGAATGTTTTCCAGCCCTACAGCAAAGCTAATTAGATGAATGCTAGCTGCAGGTATAACTGATTCAAAGCTAACAATAATCACTCTGAATGACTGGGAAGCAATTGAATACTGTATTATAGGGAAGTTAATGCTCTTTTTATGGACAAAGAGAGAAGTTTCTAAAGCCTCCAACTGAAGAATACAAGGGATTCTTATTTGTATAGATAATTGCATGCACTTAATAGAGGATGCTTGCTCCTAAAGTTCATTGATTAATACCTACTATTTACGGCTTAGCAAACCTTTCTAACAAAAAATTTACTAGTTATCGGAAGAAAAATCTTTTAGAAAAACAAATGGTGGAGCCTCAACAAACAATAAAACATATTTAGGCTGAAAGCCTTAAGGCACTTTAGAGAAGTTCAGAAAGAGCCTCCTCGCTTTACTTTCAATTATGCTCCCACTTATATTCTGATAACACTCAGCTTTGTCTTAGTAAGAGATGATATCAACCATCTAGCGATTTTCCTATTTGACAACATATAGATGGTTAGATACATTATACACATAAAAAACCAAATACATAGACAACCCCTTAAAGTTGTCACCAAATTCCATTTAGACGCCTTAACTGAGGCTTGTACCTATTAAGCACCTATACATCATTCAGAATGTACCTATTCCAAATTCTTTGATTGCTGCTTGTTGGTTAAGTGCGGTTGAAATGGTGCAAACTTGTGGCATGAAGAAGAAGAAAATTTAGTCATTTCTTCTTTAGCCGTAGATTTCGCCATTGGTGCTGCTTCTATGCGCCGCTAGGAACCTAACCACTACCTTTCTAAAATTAGATTAATTAAGGTTCTTCAATCCTAAGAATTAGGGCTAAACTGCAAGTTTGCAACCTTAAGTCTATTTTAAACATGAAAAAATATCTTAGGGCTGGTGGCCATGGTGGGAGAGATTTGGAGAAGAGATGGAACTGCGTGTGTGTGTGTGTGTGTGTGTGTGTGGGGGGGGGGGGGGGGGGGAATTTATGCGGAAATAATTTTTTCCTCAAATTTTTAAATAATCTTTTAGCACTAATGCTACTAGTCCTCGTCTCATTCGTCAAGTTGGTATGTCATTCGTGTTTGAGTTACACGCACTTCTATCTTTTTAACTATTATGATTGAAATGTTCAATAGGTATACTTTGAATGATGTTAGGTGCTTAATAGGTACAAGCCTTAGTTGAGGTGTTTAAATGGAATTTGGTGACAACTTTAAGGGGCTGTCAGTAGATAAAGCAAACATGACGGCAGTACAGAATAATACAAAGAGAGCACAATGCATGTCTCTGAAGCAGGGAGCAAATGAATACTAGCCGATCTTATATACCAGACCTTATCTTTACCATTTCCTTTTACATGGACATATTTTTGGGCATGTTAACGGCTTTAGGTTCAGAATTAAGTTTTAGGGGTTTGTTTAACTTTTGTAAGCTGCTATTTAGGATTTTCATAAAATCATTATGTTTTACAGTCAAAGGGGACTGGATGAATGGAAATGTTTTTATACTCCAGTATTTTGCCCCAAGTACACAGTACCTGCTGAACCTGATTACATATAGTGTATACTCAAATCTTTAGATGAAACTTTAATTCACCAGAACCAAGTACAGGATATTGGTAAAAATAGTTACCAGTTTTGGTATTAAGGCTGCCATTGAGCTGACAGCAAACGATGACAAGGCCCCAAGACCAACTAATGTATTCATGTTTGGCGATCCTTTAATTAGGCTTTTCAGACCATCAATAATAAGTTGTCGACCAGGTACAAGCAATGTAAACAGAGATAGAGTCATATGGAAACCGGTGGAATGAATTGCATGAATCCATGAAGCCTTAGCTCCAAAGAAATGAGAGAGATGGCCGACAAGGCACACTGCACATAAAGCCCATGAGACTGCAAGCCCCCGACCTGTTAAAACATTAGGTTATTAGTGTTGAGGTTATTACATTCTGATAAAATAGGTCCCTTAAATTGTGAAATCTCAGAAAATGGCTAGAAGAGGAGCTCTTAAGTAAGGTATGTACCACTTTCTTTCAACTGAATACGCTTTGCATTCATCTTCTTCTCAAATATCTCAAAGAAGTTTTCCCTTCCGGAATCTGCATTGAAATAGACCCATGTCACGCCAATACACATGCAAACACTTAAAACAAGAAGGTGATATGCAATCAGATCAAGAAGGAAGATATCAGTGCTGATGATATTATTTCCTAGAATTTATGATATTTTAGGGGATAACCACAATGATCAAATGACTTCTAGTTGATTCTTCCAGGACATAAACTGTAACACCCCGGAAAATTTCGAAGTGTTTTAAGACCATTAAGAAGATTGACAGGTATTAATTATATTAATTCGGGTATGAACAAGACTAATAATATGAATGATATCAATTGATCATGATAATATATGTATGAGGTGCATTAAGAATGGTTTATGGTCTAAGAAGAGCCCCAAGGCTAAGTCAAGTTGGAAATTATACAATGGGGTAAAGTTTCAACTGAGTTCGCACAAGACCTAACTTCAAACGAGCATAACTCTCAAGATATGAAGTTTTATATGGTTTATGACCTATTAAATGAAAGGTCTATGTGTCTAGTTTCTAATGCTTCAAACCGTTGGTCATTTGGAGATTCCTACAAGAAGTTATGACCTTTTTACTAAAGGGTGACAGAACAGCTACGCAAATAACTCTCAAGATATGAAGTTTTATATGGTTTATGACCTATTAAATGAAAGGTCTATATGCCTAGTTTCTAATGCTTCAAACCGTTCGTCATTTGGAGATTCCTACAAGAAGTTATGACCTTTATACTAAAGGGTGACAGAACAGCTACGCGAGTCTTGCGTAGCTTACGCAGTATAGCAGCGTAGCCTACGCGCCATTGCGTAGGCAAATCCAACAACTTCTAATTAAAGGGGAATGGAAGTCCACCCTGCGTAGCCTTTGTGCGTAGCCTACGCAGGAGGCTACGCAGCTTCAAGGGTCATTTTAAGGAGCTGAAAACGTGGGTTTAGAGAGAAAATGTGTTAGTTCTTCATCTTGGAATGGATTTCTAGAAAGGAGGAGCTCTTCCACCATGGATGCACTTCAAGGTAAGTTGTTTTGGCACAAGGATGATTATATAACATCATTTAGTGATAACATTAACATTATTATGGATCAAATCCATAGGAAATGGGTTGAATCTTCAAGAACACCAAAAAGAGGAAAAGTGAGATTCTTCCACCAAGAGGTAATCCCTTCACTTGAGCTTCATATATATGTCATATTGGAGTATGGGTAGCATGTTTATGAGTTTTATTTGAAGTAATAATGGGATATTGTATGAACCCTAAATGTGGGTCTTGAGAATGCCATTTTTAGGTAAAGAAGAAGATGAATAGTGATGAATTGATATAAACACATATGTCTTGAGTTTCTAATGATTCCAATAGACTTGATAACTTAATTGATGAACGAATTTACTTGGGAATCACCATTTGGAGAAGATACAACACTAGTTCTTGAAATGGATGTTCTTGAACCTAGAGTTTTGTTGGAGAAGGTAATGAATAGTGACTTAATGATGTTGGGTAATTAACATAGTATTATTATTGATTCCAAATGAGTATTAAATGATAAGAATTAAATTGAATATGCTAATGGATGAGCCTATTGGATAATTTGGGATGGTTGAAGGCTTGTTGTCGAATTGTGAAGCCTAAATGGATATTTATGAATCTTTTCGTATTTATTTTGATGTAGTTGAGATATCTAATGGTAGGTATTGAATTGTGGGTGATATTTGGACATTTTAATCAATTGGATCATTGTAGTATTTTCGGAGCTTAAAGGTTGAGATTGGGATTGCTAGGATTTTTGGAACATTGTAGTAATTTAAGAAAAGCTCAAATCGAGGTATGTTGGTTAAACTACTCTCTTAGAATTGAATTTCAAGATGTTCCCGTAAGTTTCAAGTATGGTTGTCTCAAGCTCCTTATTCTATGTTCCGAGATGTTCCCAATAAATTCGATTGTCCCGAATAAGCAAAGTGTCGAGAATTATGTATTCAAAACGTGTCACGAATGTTCCTATCACATTATGTTATCCTTTGGGAATGTGTTCAAGAATGATGTGTATTAAAATGCTATGTCTTTGAGTCATGTTTCAAATGATGGCTATGATGCCAAATTGTGTGAGAAAATCTCAATATGCTTAAGACTCTTAATTGCTCATATGTGTACCTAAAGTCTTGATTGGAAATGTCTTATTGTTGATAATCTATAAAGATGGTTGGAAGTGAAATAAGTGAATTGGGGGTATAAAGTGTGGCCAACGTGCCAAGAGTGAAAGTTATACTTGTGGCCAATGGTGCCAATGAAATAAGATGATTTGAGAAAGATTATGAAATGAGCTTTGATTCAACTGTTCCAAAATCGACTTCGAAAATAGAATTGCCTAAAAGCTTATGAATTCAAGTGATGCCCATATGTGGTTGTTTTAACTAATGCTATGCTTTGTAAGTAATTCCAATGTGTTTTGAGCTCTTATATATTCATGAGTTGAAATGGTGTATTGCCCTTTTTGGGGAAAAGTATTTCAAGAATAAATGGTGTGTTACTTGTTTACGATTTTAACTTGTGCTTCGATTGCCAATCATTTTACTCCATTTCTTGGAAAGAAATCCAATGTGTTTAAAGTCTTCATTACTAATGAACCTAAAGTTGTGGTTTTCGGAATATTATATATGTTGATATTTGTGATGATGATCCATGAAAGGAAAGAATGAAAGTGTGGAATATGAAATACGGCCATTGTGCCATGAATGAAGAACCATATGCATGACCAAGAGAGACAATGAAATAATGATGTTGAAAGTGCCAATGAGGCTATATACGGTATGAAAGGTTATGACTTATGAGGTAAAGGCATTTGTATTGTTGTTACCTTTGTGTGCAAAAACAAAAATAATATTTTTGGAAGTATCGATAGTCACCGAGGAAGGGTAGGTTGAAATAACCTAACTCCGAAACTACACGTGCCGGTATAGGAGTAGATTGTAATTATTCCCCTTATTACCCTAATTGGGATATGATAAAATTATTCAACTTAATTGGGATGAGATGATAGATAGAAAAGGATGATGTCGATCCACACGGCATTGTGGTGAGATGGCCTAGCCGATCGGGTCGTGATCGGACACCATGCCGCACACATGGTGATTGTGCTGGAAATTATAATTGAAATTGTGATTGTGGTTGATGTCTCGGATGAGACGGCCTAGCCGATCGGGTCGTGATCATACTTCGTGCTCAAAGTACGGTGGTATTGGTATTGTGAACAATGATATATATCATATATCAGTGCTAAAGATCTCCCAACCAAAAATATATAATATTATCTTCGTATCTTGAATATTACTATGTTTTAACTTGGCTTTTGGATATCATTGATTGTTGATTGTGGTTTCCATGGATTTCCCTTTCTTACATTGGCATTCTATTTTGCCGGGGGCGCTGCATCTTCAATGGATGCAGGTGGTTCATCAGCGGGCAACTTTGGTCCTCGTTAGCAGTCACTATCTATTCAGCAGATTTTGGTGAGCCCTACTCTATTCCGGGCTTGGTGTCATTTGAGTTGTACATTGCGTTTTAAGGTACAACCATGGCCTTGTTGCCGGCACTTCCATACTACTCTTCTGTTGTACTTAGAGGCTCCGTAGACAAGTTGTGGGTGGTGTTTGACGTGGGGAATTGAACTAGAAATGTTGGTATTTGGTAAACATATTTTTCATTGTATCTATAAACTTGTAATATTTTGGAAATTTTGAGCGAAACTTCTAATGAAAATGAAATGGGAGTTGTTAATGAAAATCTTTTCAATGTTTGATTAATGGAGTTCATCTCCTCTTTATTCATGGATGAGTTTGGGTAGAAGGAAATCTAACAGGCTTGCTCGGTCGGGTTCAATCGGTTGAGCGCCGGTCGCGCTCCCCGATTTCGGGGCGTGACATAAACAAAGTGTTAGGACAAAATTAGGAGGTCCAAAGAAAAGCATTAAAACAAGAAAAATATGCTAATCATCCAAACAAGTTTAACTAGATTGAGTTTACACAAACACAAACTATGGTGTCGTACAACTTCATAAAAAAAAATACGGTGTTGTAAAATCACTTCATTCAATAAATGTTAACCATTATTCATGTTCACAACTGTACCGCTATTCCTTTACACATGCAAACCATTTCCACAATCATTTTATGCACCTTGAATTTGATTAAGTGGGAGGCAAGGGGGGACACAAGTGAAGGAAACTATTTTAATCAAAATAATACTTCTGAGTTCAAAAGATTTTGAAATGAAGTTGAGATTTGGACATTGAAAAGCAGGTCCTGGAAAAAATTCAGAAGTGCATCCATTTAAACTACTTTCTCCTATTTGATGATCATGAGTTGCTTAAAACTTATCCTTTTCATCACTAACTTTATAATCCAACAATTATCTCATGCAGTCTACTTCAGTTGCAAAGATCTTTTCCTCACTGTGCCTTCCTTACCTTTTATGCGAATTGACTCTAGGAGAGTGCCTTTTAATTAATAGGCTACCGCCCACAACAGTTTAAGTTAACCAATAAAACATTAGACAATCATATGTTTTTTTTAATAAGGTTGATAATTTTATTAATATGGGATAAGTCAGATAATTCTCTACCAAAAGGTAAAAAGAACCTACACAAGAATAGAGATCACATGTGTTTGACAACATAAATAGAAGATCACTTAATAAATTAAACTAGTACACAAAAGATTTACAAAATGGAGCAGAAGTGTGAAATGAATCAACAATAAAAGATTAATGCTCTTCCACATTTCTAGTTTATGAGATTAAGGTTCAGGCTAGTAATAAAGTTGTATCACTTTTGTTTTTATGGGTCAGATTCTTTCACAACACATTAGTCTAACTGAAAACTGAATTTAGTTTCTTCTTTGATGATCTGTCCAGTGAATAGAAGAGGGGGGGTTCATGTCCAGAAAAAGATAAATTTTAGAAGGGAGACCCAAAAGGTGGACCAAAACACATTACATCATTGCAACAGGAAATTCCATTTTGGAGTTCAGAAATTACACAACAGTTACAAGAAGAGATTCACCAGAACGTCAGACTGCAGAACCTAAAAGATTTCCTCCACTTTTATACTAAGGGCGAAAGATACAACAGGAACGCAGCCGGCCTATCCTAAGCTAATGTCTTCACGACCTGAACTACTACAGTGAACTTTTACAGGAAGATGGCTCCTATTAACTAATAACATTTATAAACTTGTCTTGGTACAATTATTCAAAATGCACGAGCCTCTTCATCATAGAAATTCCTCCCTTCAACAAATCCACCAATACTTGCCGCTGAAACTCTCACCTATAGATGAAAAGGACCTTGTTGTCAAAATCAAAATCATTATTTTAACCTAAATGTTCTATTTTTATCAAAGGCAGGGAGAAGTGACTAAGAGGTGCTGGTGATAAGGGTTTTAGTCAATATAACAGGGACATACCATGAAGGACAATGGTTGCTCATTTCAACAAAGCTTTTGCATATCATGATGGAAAATCCCCTTCAATCGCTCCCTCACCTGTCAATTACCCACCAAGCTTCACATGAGTAATAAAAACCCCAAGTTTATTGCAGTCTCTGATCTGCTTGAAATATAAGAGGTGCTAATGGTCCAAAAACAGAATACTATTCTTTCATCTAGCACAAAACCAGAGAGATATTCTTAGTTAAATTCCTATTCTTAAGACGAAAAGCAATATCACTCAACCCCAAAAAAGAAAAAGAAAGAAAGAGAGAGAGAGAGAAAAGGCGGTGGGTGGGTTTCTGTTGTATTCTCATAGCTTGTTCCTTTCCTCTTAATCAATAGTGTAAAACTACCACTCACCTTAGATAAATAATAAACAAGGAAACAATGTCAGGCAGCTATTTAAATCACTCTCCAAAAATGGTCCAGATTTACTATAGGTTCTTCTAAATCAACTGTGGCGACCTAAAGCTACGCATGGTCACTACCAAAGCGGAGGAACCTTGAGATGGTAGGAAGATTAAACACCAAAAAGATATATAGCAAGTCTACAACTGCTCTTGCAGAATCTTTCACAAACATGCAACCATTGAAGATGTTCTATGCACAATCTATTTCCTTAGTATAGCACCCTGTCCGGCATTTGAAGTGTTAATTTTACATATACACCTACAGTTCCAATAATGCTAGTCAGAGAAAGTTAGTTCAAGCACAATCCACATTTGGAGATTTTCAATGAGATCGTTATGCTAATGAACAACATGTAAAATGCAACAGTACAATTGGAAGCAGATCAAATCAACAATAAAGAAAATGCTAACCTCGAACATTAGATGTGAACCCGCAAGTAGTCAAATGCTTAGCAAGGGCCTCCCCTATCTGCTTTTGCCAATTTGGTACAACCTTCGCGTCAGATACTGGCCACACTATTGCTGTCTCCGTCGTAAGATTTACAGTTGCAGAAGAAACTTGTGGCTGTTGATAAAGAAATTCATAATATCAAGTGAAAGAAATACGAATAAGGAAATAGAAAACACGTGAACTAGGATACAAGTTATAGAAGAAAAGGCTAGCTAAACTGTAACGACCCGACCGGTCGTTTTGAGCATTTACGCACCTTTCAACTATTTGAAGTCTTGAATAACTTCCTACGAGGTTTTATGACTTACCGGGTTAGTTGGTTCGTGTCCGGAAGGAATTCGGAGTGAAATGAGACACTTAGTCTCATAATTGAAATTTTAAGTTAGAAAAGTTGACCAGATGTGGACTTATGTGTAAACGACCTCGGATTTGAATTCTGATAATTCCAATAGCTCCGTATGATGATTTTGGACTTAGGAGCGTGTCCGGAAAATTATTTGGAGGTCCGTAGTGGAATTAGGCTTAAAATGGCGAAAATCAAATTTTTTTGAAGTTTGACCCGGGGGTAACTTTTTGATATCGAGGTCGAAATCCAATTCTGAAAATTTGAATACCTTTGTTATGTCATTTATGACTTGTGTACAAAATTTGAGGTCAATCGGACGAGATTTGATAGGTTCCGGAGTCGTTTGTAGAAATTAGAAATTTCAAAGTTCATTAGGCTTGAATTGGGGTGTAATTCATGGTTTTAGCGTTGTTTGAGGTGATTTGAGGGTTCGACTAAGTTCGTATGATGTTTTAGGACTTGTTGGTATATTTGGTTGAGGTCCCGGGGGCCTCGGGTGAGTTCCGGGATGGTTTCGGATCATTTTTCCTTGTTTTGCCACTGCTAGAACTGGTATCTGGCATTGTTCTTCGCGAACGCGAAGGGTCTCACGCGTTCGCGAAGAAGGAATTTGGGCTGTTGGGATTTACCCATCGCGAACGCAAAGAAGAGACTAGGGAAGCCTACGCGAACGCGAGTGAGCTGACGTGAACGCGAAGAGAAAAGGGAGTTGGGGCATGCCTGGGCTAAGCCTTCGCGAACGCGGCTCGTGTCTCGCGAACGCGAAGGGCAGAGGTAGGAAGGCATCGCAAACGCGAAGCCATGGTCGCGAACGCGATGGAAGGCATTTCTGGGCAGAATTAAAAGTTTCAAAACGGGGGTTTTGAGTTCATAACACAAAATCAAATTGGGAGCTCGGTAGAAGGCGATTTTTGGAGAGATTCTTGCGTGGGTATTTGGGGTAAGTGATTGTTATCCAGTTTTGATTAATTTCCATGATTATGTCATTGAATCCATCATTTAATGGGTGAATTAGGTTGAAAAATTTAGAGAACCCTCTTGGTTTAAATTGAAGATTTGAGGGTCGAGTTGAGGTTGGATTTTGGTAAAATTGGTATGGTTAGACTCGTGGTTGAATGGGCTTTCGAATTCTGTAACTTATGTCAGATTCCGAGACGTGGTCCCCACGAGCGATTTTTGAGCTAAATTTCAGATTTTTATGAAAAATTAGCATTTTTTTATGGAATTAATTCCAATAAATTTTATTGATTGAATCGAATTATTTTTGGCTAGATTCGAGGCGTTTGAAGGCTAATTCATGAGAGAAAGGCTTAGCGGAATAAGAATTTCACGGTTTGAAGTAAGTAACAGTTATAAATCTGATCTTGAGGGTATGAAACCCCGGACTTTGTATCATGTGATTATTTTGGAGGTGACGCACATGCTTGGTGACGGGCGTGTGGGCGTGCACCGAGGGGATTGTGACTTAGTCCGTCCCGTGGAAACTGTAAAGTTGAATAGCTTGTTCTTAGCTATGTGCTCTCTATGTATTGTGGAAATTTGACTGTAAGTCATGTTAGAAACCATGTTTAGGCTATATGTTGGTACTGTTGGGACCCACAGAGGTCGTGTACATGTTGAACTATCTGCTTAATTGATGTTTTGTACTCACTTCCCAGTCTCTATATTGTTCATTATTGATGCATCATATCATTGTTGTTTGGGTTGATTTCATGATTATTGAGAGCCCGAGAGACTGGAGAGATTTGTGACTGAGTGAGGCCGAGGGCCTGATTGTGAGATATTATATTATAGCACGTGAGTTGTCCGTGCGGGATATTATAGAACGTGAGTTGTCCATGCGGGATATTATAGCACGGGAGTTGTCCGTGCAGCACGTGAGTTGTCCGTGCGTATCTTTGTATTATACTATAGCACGTGAGTTGTCCGTGCAGCACGTGAGTTGTCCGTGCGGATCCAGATATTTATACTATGGCACGTGAGTTGTCCGTGCGAATCCAGATATTTATACTATGGCACGTGAGTTGTCCGTGCAGATTATAGCGCTTGGGCCGTAGAAGCCCCTCCGGAGTCTGTACACCCCCAGTGAGCGCGGGTACCCATTGAGTGTGAGTGCTGAGGGCTGAGAGCCGAGTGGTTGAGCTGTTGTGACGAGTTGAGTAATTGTTGCCCTGAGAGGCTGTACTTGCTTTTCATTTGTTGTTGCACTTAGTTGCTATCTGTCATTGTTGTGAAATTCTCTGAAAGATTTTATATTCGGATTACATGAACTTGAACAGTATAAAATTGATTTGACTTAAACTGTCGGATTTGAAAGCATGTCTATTCTTTGCTGGAATGATTGGAAATGAACTATAACTATGTAGCTCGTCATTATCTTCAGTTCCTTATTTATTATTGTTACTTGATAAGTTGGTTGTACTCATACTACACCCTGCACTTCGTGTGCAGATCCAGGTGTTCCCGAACATAGCGGGTGCTGATTCTTTCGCACGGTTGATTTTTCGGAGATTCTGAGGTAGCTGTCGTGTTTCGCAGACCTTGCCCCTCCTTTCCTATCTCCTTATTTACTGCATTTGGTCTCAGACTATTATGGACCGTATTTTCCAGACTTGTATTCATATTAGATGCTTATGTACTCAGTGACACCGGGTTTTGGGAGTGTTTATATATGTATTTGTGAGTTTTTCTTCCGCTAAATTTAGATATTATGTTTTTAAACTTAAAAGATATGGTGGTTTATTGAGATTGTCGACTTGCCTAGTATTGAGATAGGCGTCATCATGACGGGTGAGATTTTGGGTCGTGACAAATACATAAACATCTGTAAATTATGCAATTTATGCACTCCAAAAATCATAGACAACTGAACTGTTCTTGGGATATTCGGACTTCTAACTCAGTGGTTACAAAGTACCACCGCACCCACTTTTCCTTTGTGATAATGAATGCAGACTTAGTTCATAAGAGAGAGAGAGAGAGAGAGAGAGAGAGAGAGAGAGAGAGAGAGAGAGAGAGAGAGAGTTTTTAATTTAAACTATATATAGAGGTTTGAGTCCACAATGTGGATCCACCCATGGTTGGGAAAATTAAACACTCTAGGCCAAGTAAGACGAGTAGTTTTTAGCTTTTCTTTTGGTACTGAGAGCTAATAATTCTGTTGATGTAATCAATCATTTTCATATTATTTAAGGAACCAAACAGTCCAAAAGAAGAACAGAGATAGCTCCTCCTTTGGTTCCGAAAGCAAACCTTGTACTCAATCTACTGCAGTATTTTTGGGCTATATAGCATGAACATGAAAGCTTAATTGAAGAGAAGTATTTTGAATACTTACTTGACTTTCTAAAATTCTCTTCACGCTCGCAGCACAGCCGCCACATGTCATTCCCTGGAAATGTGCACTCACAAATTTGAGGACTATTCAATGCCAATACAAATATTGCATTATCTAAAACGAGTAACTTACGGTAACATCGAGGATAATGACGTCAGAGGACAAAGCGGATACATCTTCACTCGTTTCAGCAACAACACTAGGATTTTCCTTCCCGCCGTCTGTCGCACCACCTCCATTGCCCCCTCCGCCATCGCCATTACCACCGGAGCCATCATTTCCTCCACTGCCAGCTGCAAACGAAGCCGCAGAGCCAGAAACTCTCCGCAAATCCTTCCGAACCGGGCGCAAGTTCGCCGCTGCCAAGCTCTTCGACAGCAAAACCGGTCCGAACCGGTTCAAACGTCGAACCTCACCGTTACATACGGCTCGGAGATGGAGCCGAGCGAGTTGACTCAGCAGTACAAAGTGAGTCGGCCGAGTAGAAAAATGGCGGTGAAGTTGAGAAATTAAAGGACTGCAATTGCAATTAAGAGTTCTCGATGCTCCCAAACGAGAAATTGCCGCCGGCGATGTCAATAGTGAAGACTCCATTGTAGATCTTCGACTGAGCTACCAGCAAAAGAACTCCCTCTGCAGTAACGTGATTTATACGTAACGGATTACTTGCCAGTAGTATGGCTGTGGCTTTATCACTTTTTACTGCCTCATCAGTTCTCTTCGGATTATGAAGCAGTAGCAGAACGGGCGTGAAAGCGAAATAAAACTTGTTTAGGGGTAAATCAGTAATTATAAAACATGAATTCAATTAGCGGTAGGTGGCGTTCAAGTCTTTAGATCACGTGTAAGGAACCCCCACCTACTTCTATATCCTTTTTACTGGACTAATCTATCTCTTTTAATAGAGTACGTTTTCTGAAGAATTTTTTTTTTTTTCGTTCGCTCTCAAGTTATATTTTGAGATGTTTTGATTTTTTAAATATATTTTTGTCTTATTTGGCAAATCATTCCAAAAAATATACAAACACTTTCTCAAAAAATGTATTATTCGTTCCAAAATGGGCGCTTGACTGATTTTACCAAAAAGAATACCAAAAAATTATGATAGACCTAAGGGCGGGCGTTCGAACTGTTTGGATTAGACATGAAAGTTTCAATTTGGATTTTTAATTTTTTGACAATTCAGATCCAATTCAAATAAGCACTGATTGATCGGGTTTTTTAAGTTCGATTTCGAATTAATCGATTTGAATATTTCAAAATTTTAATTTTGAACCTATAAGTTGATATGTTTCTCTTTTTTATAAAAATGAACATCCTAACGAAGTTCTAGTTAATAGTTTTATTATTTTTCTTGTCAATTGTAGCCTTGTAGGTTATCGATGTCTTTCCTCGTGCAATAAATAATATTCATCTCGTTTCAATTTAAGTGAACCTATTTCATTTTTAATATGTGACAAAAAGAATGATCCATTTTCATATTTGAAAACAATTTACTTTATGCAGTAATTTATAGTCACACAAACTATATATGACTCATTTTATATCATAAGTTCAAAAATTTTCTTTTTTATTAAATTTCGTATACACTCAAATAGATTCACAAAAACTAAGGACCCGTTTGGCCATGAGTTTTGCCAAAATAAATTTGGGATTTATTTGGCAAACACATCTTTGGCCATAGATTTTGCCCACATTTTGACAAAATCCCAAATCCCAAATCCCAAATCTAAAATTCCAAAATCACCTCAATTGTTGATTTTGGGCCAAAACATGACCGTTACATTTTTAATTTTTTTTAAATATTACCCCAAACTTTTATAATTTGTAAAAAAGCCCACATTTATTACGACCAACTAAATATTTGATGAATATGCTCCCTTATCAGCTCAATTCTTTGTGCATCTTACTTTTGCTTCTGATTTGTAGGCTAAATGGCTTTCTGAACACTCATATCAGTTAACTTTTTCTTTATGTTCAGGGCTATGGTTTGTGATAATAATACTATTGGGTATTTATGATAGTTTTTAGAACTTGTGGGTATAAGTCATGTTTCATGTTTTTTTAAATAAAAAGTGAAATATGTTTTGAAAAATTATGTCCAAACACATTTTCATCTTCAAACCAAATTTCACTCAAATCAAATTTTTTAAAATAAATTTTGAAATTTATGGTCAATCGCTAGCTAAGAAAGAGCGGAAAATGCTTACTCTAAAAATTAGTGTCAACAAGCACGTGATAAACATGGATGTCAGTCATATCACCAGCCCTCCGGTGGGTCTTTCCGTGTATCATTCGACTTTGCTCGTTTTTCAAGTGGACTATGGACCATAGACCATGGATAGGAAAGTAGAAAGAGAAATTAAAAGAAAATAAAAATGATAATATGAGATCCAGGTAAGTTAAGTTATATGTAGTCCATTTCAATTTAAATATACATTTTCTTTATTAGTCTATTAAAAAAAAGGACACATTTTTATATTTGGAAGCAATTTAACTTTAAACTTTTTGTTTTACCCACTCCCTTAATAAGAAATTTTTATAGCCACACCAATGTCATGGTCCCATGAAATTTTTGCCCCTTAAATTTTTAGTACCACATATTTTAAAATTCTTCTTTTTATTCTTAAACTTTGTGTTAAGTCAAACTACACCATCTAAATTGAAATGGATTGACTATTACAACAACAACAATCCAGTATAATCTCACTAGTGGGGTCTGGGGAGGGTAGTGTGTACGCATGCCTTACCCCTACCCTGGGGTAGAGAGGTTGTTTCCGATAGACCCTCGGCTCCCTTCTTTCAAGAACTCCCACCTTGCTCTTTGGGTGACTCGAATTAACAACCTGTTGGTTGGAAGTAGAGGGTGCTTACCACTAGAGCAACTCACTCTTGTCGAATGGACTATTACCATAATACAATTAAATCATCATCAACAACAACAACAACAAACTCAGTGTAATCCCGTAAATAGAGCCTGGGGATGGTAGTGTATACTTAGACCTCACCTCTACCTTATAAAGATAGAGAGAATGTTTCCGATAAAACCTCGGCTCAAGAAACTGTAGAGATAAGATAAAGTAACCAAGTAACAAACAATGGTGACAACAATGTAATTTGGTGACGAGGCGAATGACACAACAACACATCATGTAATAATAAAGAATCATGACTAAGATAGTACAAAAATAGTCCTAGTACTACTGGTAAGCCTAGGAGGAACACACTACTAACTGTCAACCTACAACCCTAATCCTCGACCTCCACACCTTCCTATCATGGGTCATATCCTCGGTAAGCTGAAGCAATGACATGCCCTGCCTAATAACCTCTCCCAAATATTTCTTAGGCCTAATAGGGGTGGGCATAATACCGACCGAACCGAAAAAACAGGACGAACCAAAAATTTCGATTTATTCAGTTTCGGTTTTTCGGTTGGTTTGCGGTTTATAGTTTTAAAAAGTTCAGTGTTCGATTCGGTGATCAATTTTATTGGTTCAGTTTTCGGTTAAACCGAAAAATCGAATTTGTTTAGCCTAAGCCCAAAACCGAATAAAACTTGGCTCTTTGTTGTAATCTGATCTACTCTTTGCAGGGAAGGGATAAAGATTGCATTCTGCTATCCTTTTTAAGGTCAAGTGAAAATCCAAGAAACTACATTTCTTCATTGCTTGGAGACTGGCACAGGATTAATGTGGCCCTTACACGTGCTAAGGTTTAGATACTGTTCCTGTGAGAAATTTGACTGAAATTTTCTCTTTTTGAAACTTTGTGAAGTTCCTCAGATTATATGGAATAATGTACTTCTCTTTCGATTGAACAGAAGAAGTTGATAATGGTAGGTTCATGCATTACACTGTCAAACGTGCCTCTGCTAAAACTTCTCATAGAAAAGGTGGAAGAGCAAGGTGGCATTTTGAGCATCTCATGTTGCTCATAAGCCAGAATTAAAGAGATGCTCCAACCTGAGATGATGGCATAAGCCAGAATTAAAGAGATGCTCCAACCTGAGATGATGGTAAACATGGTAAAGATGTCGTGCCCCCGCCCACCATTCCCTCCCCCGAGTAGATCAGATTACAAAATATGGAGGCTGCAGCCTAGGCCCGAAGCCATGAAAAGAGAGCAAAATCAAAACAATTTGTAGAGATCGTTGTTGGACTTGGAGTTTTTGGTTACCCTTTTTGGCTATTCTCTCAACAACTAATCTATTTTTGTTGTTTTGTAATATTTTTGTCATGGCTTAAAATTGAAAAATCGAACCGATTAAACCGAATCGAACATGAATAAATGACCCGAACCGAAGTTATTATGATTCGATTTTGGTTATTAAAATCACAAACCAAAAACCGAATAAATCGAATAAACCGAACCGAACTTCTACAAAACCGAACCGAACCGACCGATGTCCACCCCTCCCTTCCCTTCCTCAGACTCGCCAGGGACAACCCTTTACACCTTCTGATCGGTGCATCTATGTCTTTTCTCTTCACATGTCCGAACCATCTCAACCTTGATTCCCGCAATTTGTCCTTCGCAGATGCCAGTCATACCTTATCCCTAATAACTTCATTCATAATCATGACCTTCCTGGTATGCTCACACATCCATCTCAACATACTCATTTCGGTTATTTTCATCTTCTGGACATGGGACTTCTTGACAGGCCACCACTCAGCCCCACACAACATATTCGGTCTAACCACCACTCCGTAGAACTTGCCCTTAAGTCTAGGAGGCACATTCTTATCACACAAAAAACCCGAGGCAAGCCTCCGTCTCATCCACCCCGTTTCAATACGATGAATAACATCCTCGTTAATCTCCTCATTGCCTTGAATAATAGCCCCAAGATACTTGAAACTATCTCTTTTGGGATGACTTGAGTACAATCTTCACTTCCACTTCTTCTTCACGTAACCCATCACTAAACTCGCGCTCCAAGTACTTAATTTTTGACCTAATCAATTTGAAACCTTTAGACTCAAGAATACAATTAAATCGTTCGCTTTAAAGTTACGATCTCCTATCTAGCGATTACCATTTTCTTTTTCAATAGTTATTCTTTTTGAGTTAGATTTTTTTTTGATTTCGTATGTAAATGATACTAGCAGATAATATCTCAAAATGCATATGAATAATTAAAGTGTCATTAATTTTAAAAGTTATATTCTCTAAATACTGTATCTTTAATATAGAAAGGACACAATACAAAGAAGCACGAATAACAATGTTATTATGCAAGAAAAGCAAGAGAAGCTGAGTTTCCTCTAATACCTCTTACATAGGGTGTGTTTGGCATAACGGAAAAATATTTTCCGTGAAAAATATTTTCTTGGAAAACAAATAGTAATCTTATTCCTTTTTCGGTGTTTGGTACGCAAATTAAGAAAAATAACTTCTCAAGAGTATTCATAAATAATTTAGATACATTAAACATGAAGTCATAAACTTTCGAACCAACAACTTTTCGAACCCACAAATTTCATAAACGTACGAATCGCTAAACTTTTGAAACCGCGAAATTTCGAACTCGTAAACTTTATAATTTCTAAACCCGTAAACTTCCAAACACATAAAACTCCGAACTCATAACTTTGGAAGTTGTAAAATTTCGAAACAGAAAGATGAAAAAACTAAAACTGAAAATATATAAAAAAATATTTTTTCCCGGGGAAGGGGGGCAGGGGCGGGGCCGGAGTGTGCAGAAAAACGAAAAAACAGAAATTTAAAATTACAGGGTGGGGGCAGTGGGGTGGGGGTGGGTGAGCGATACAGAAAAAAAAAACAGGAATTTGAAAATTACAAAAAAAAAGTAATTTTTTTTTGCGAGGAGGGGGTATAGGGTGGGTGGTGACGGAAAAAAAATTGAATTTTTTTTAAAAAAAAAAAAAACTTTTTTGGAGAGAGGGGGTGGGGTTAGATGGGTGGGTGTGAGGATGTGGGGTGAGTGGGTGAGGGTGGGGAAGGTTGAGAAGTAGTTTTGGAAAATATTTTCCCCTATCTTGATAAGGAAAACATTTTAAGGAAAATGTTTTCCAAAATATTTAAGAACCAAACATGGGAAAATTGGATGTTTTCCTTCGTACCAAACACACCCATAATATATGTATGTTTTGAACATGTGAATGAGAGCTTTGGAGTAACAGTCAAGTTGTCTACGTGTGACCTATAGGTCACGCGTTCGAGCTGTGAAATCAGTCACTGATACTTGCATTAGGGTAGACTGCCTACATCACACCCCTTGGGGTGCGGGTGAGGCCCTTACCCGGACTGTGCGTGAACATGAGATGCTTTGTACACTGGGCTACCCTTTACTTGTGTGTGTGTGTGTATGTGTGTGTGTATATATATATATGTATATATATATCTTTTAAATGATAATTCAATATTGTAATATAGTTCTCCTGTCGACTATTTTTGCATGAATGCATTTCATTGCCTCATTTACACCAACCCCATCTCGTTATCAAGGAACAAAGAAAAAACGGAATGGCATACTTGCGAACTTGGTTGATGTAATTTTGATGTTATAAGTTGTGGACAGAAGTGCAGATCTTTAGTCCTCACTGATTAGACCAGTGGGCAGTCGCCATAGTCCAGTCCTGTCCAACTTACGACTGGACTAGAATAACAAATCATGACCTTAGGCAATATTGGGCTAATGGCCTCGTTCCAAATTCGAACCTAAGTACACGACGGCGTATTGGTGGTGACATAAGGGAAGATTCTAGTGCAGTGACAAAGGAATTCAAATTACTTTAGGCTCTACAAGTTCAAATCCTAATCTGACATTTTAGTAGTACTTGAGATGAAAAATTAAGCCACGTGCATTTTGAGTTCTCGACCCAATAGACACGAAACGATGGTCTTTTTTTTCTTCCCTGCAGAAAGGTTTATAATCTTTATAAAAGGTTGTGATTTGCTTGATGACTACGGCTTCCTCTATTTTTTCCCTCTAAAAGTCGCTAATGAAAGTTCACTTGAATTTTAGTTTCCTCCTTTTTCAAGGGTTTTCTTTCTACCTTCCTAGTTTGGTCAAGCCAGAGTGTTGATCCTCTGTCTATACATATTCTAACAGTTTGGGAGTTTAAGTTCTATGCATTATACAAACTTGTAAAATATGTAATTGCAAATGGTAAAGCCGAACACAAGTAATGTAGTAAAGGGGAAAATTGGAAGGTGCCCAACTGTTGCTTGCGGAAACGATTATCCATCTTGTAATCTTGAGGTTATTTTGCTTTCGTTATCTCTCCTTAAGATTTTAAAAGGTGACAACTTTTTATGACTCTTTGAATGAGGGAATAAACGTAGAGGGATTGGATTTTAGAAGCGGGCGGGCCTGTTAACATTCAGGAAGACTTGACAAGGTCAAAGTCTACGAAAATGATTAATCAATTGTTATAGTATTATACTATTTCTGATGACAAGAAACAGGGCACCAAACTACCACTTGAGTTGAGTTGCTAGTTCTTCATGTGCTACCAGCCCAATATTTGTTGTTTTTGGTAAGTACGACCAACCGAATATTTATTAAAAATTTATTTCTTGGTAAACCATGTTTTAAAAATTAATTTGGTACGCATGTTACTCTGCTGGTTTTTCTTGCTTATGACTGAACAAATTGCCTATGCCATTTCACGCATCTCGCAGAAGCTTGGGGTCCTGTTCTCTGGTTAGTGATCATGATTCTATGTCCAGTCCATTCTATTTTCTGGTAAACTTGCCATTTTCTCCACCATTGATGTTTCCTATTAATGCATTTTCATGTTTTTGCAGCTTTATTATTGTTATATTTCTTTAAACTCAGAGGATTTAACCTTGAAAAATGTCGGCTTATGGATTCCTGGATGAAGGTCCTTCTTACGAGGTATCGTGTTTAATTCTGTGACTTTTGTAGCATAAGTTTTGTTATTACCATAATCATCATATCATCATTAATATTACTATCATTAGATTAGTGCTTCTGATGTTATTAAGCCTGTAAGAAAATTTTGATTGGAAGTCCATATGATGCAGCTTTATATCTTAGTGAGGATTACATATCTTGCAATTTATCTGAAAGTGGCCTTTGATTTATCTTAATTGATAGTGGTTGTTTTCTTTTGATTCAGTAACATGATAATTGTCTAACAACTGACACAGATAAGCTTAGGGACCATGATCATGATGCTGTTAACTACGCTAGCCACACTCTCTTAATTAACAGTTAACAACTAAGTCATTTCATTAGTTTTGCCATCTGGTCTTTAGCTACATCAAAATCTGATTAAAGATCTGCTCTTAAGCCTTTCAATAAGCACCTATTCGGTCATAGTACATGATGAGATCAACTTCCTCATGATTTCTAAAGCTAGGGGAAATTTGTCAGTATTTTAGAAGATCTGTGTAATTAAAAGTTGTAAAGAAAATGGAGAGTATTAAAGTTTTTGCCAATTCATCTCTTAAAGCATGATTAACCCATTTGAAGAACTTCAACGCAGGTCCAATTCTCAGAAGATGAGAATGAGGATGTGGTTCGTGCTATTGAACTCTCTCTTCAAGAATCTCAGGCAAAGGAAATAAACATGGGTGGTAATGATGTAGCCTTTTCATCTCACTTTTTAATGCTAAATTCTGTCCTAGTAAGAAGTTAGTATATTTAGCTCAACCCATATCACAAATTTGGAGCTTCACTTGGTTATTTTTCCAGAACTATAAATGCTTAACAAAGTTCTCTTTCTAGGCAAGTAGTCTCATATATAAGTTTGGTCATTTTTTGTCAGACATGGAGTTTCCCCAGATTGATGAAGTAGAAGAACTTGCACAAGAGTTGGAAGAAAGCACATTATCTTCTACAGATTTAAGGTAAATATGGCCTGTGGATCAACCTCTCATTCCCTTGTTATTGCAGTATCATTCCTTCATTTTAATTAAATTTACTCTTTATGGAGACGAGATTAGGCTTCAGACCGACTTGTTTATCTGCCATAGATTCGACAAAATCATGTAGATAATGAGACGGTTTTTAATCTTCATCAACCATCGTGCTACTCAGTAAATCTGCTGTTAAGGATAACGAATTAGACTCTGAGGATGCGGAGTCTTATAAAGGAGGTGATCAAGATTTGAATATAACGCAGTGGCTGCAGAAATAATTCATAATCCTGATCCTTGAACATTTAGTATGCACAACCAACAGATTTGGTTGAACACTTCTTTACAGATTTCACTAGTTCCATGTTTTTCAACCTGTTGAAAACATGCAATATTCCATTAAGTTCATGATATATTGTCTATTTCCCATTAGGATGTGGGGGATCATGTCTCTATGAGCACATGGCCCGAAAATAGGATTACTTTTTCGTATACTAGTTCATAGTTATCCTTCTAAATTTATGGCAGCAAAGCTGGTATAACTGTTTCGCATGTCACGTTTATGTAATTTTCCTACCACCTCCAGTTTGCCGCAAGCTGATTAAGATCAGACATCTGTTTACTAAAGCTTTACCTCATTACAGTGCCAGTACTGGAGGCATAGAACTGGAATGGTGGAAACTTTTCAAGGATTTTAATCCATCTGTCCCTACATCAAAGTAAGTGTAACACAATCAAGTGCTTGTACAGAAATATATACAATTAGGTATTTAGTTATCCATGCGAAGAGAATAAAATCACGCTTCTATTTGTTGTAAAACTAGTTCTTCTGGGAACTAGTTTCTTGAGAAGGTTGTTAATCCTCAATTTTGGAAATAATAGCAAGCAGTATAAGAAAGTAAAGCAGTTCATGATTAATAAATACATTTTCTTATCTTTAGCTTTAGCTTTCCAGGTTTCATTATCATAGTGGCATTCTGCAGTATATTTTACCTTAATTATTCCATTTAATCAAATTGGCGTTGGCTTTCTTTTCTGATTTTGAAGGGGCACTTCTTGGTGGAGAAATAGTAGCAAGCAGTGCAATACACTTGTTTGTGATGTTTGTGAGGAGCAAGTTTGTGTTCCCTTTCCTCAAATGTCTTTCCTCTTTTGCACTTTGTAATCATTCTTTCTTGAAGTAATTTATCCTTGTAAAATGTAAAGATGATTATAAAGTTTCTGGATGAGTTAACTGATGCTTCTATTATGTTTGATTATTGCCTTTTAACATCATAAATATTGGTACAGATTTGCTCGGCGTGGTTAAGGTGTACCTACTGGGGCCAAACTTTCTGTCAAAAGCACACATCTGATGGAACCCCCTGCTGCTGCGCCTGTTCTAGATTTAAGGTTTTCAAACACCTTCTATATTAGATTGAAGCTGTTCCTGATTGAATCTATGTTCATTAATAAAATGAAAGTCAATAATGAGCTGAGCTTTGTTGAGCCTGAAGCACTAAAATTTCCCTTAATATCTTCTAACTCAGCCTTTCAAATTTAATCCCATCATATAGAAGGATTTATAGACATGCATATAAATTGGATATGCCATGATTCACAGACAGGAATGAGTTGATATTTAGCATAATTAGTTTACTATGATTTACTATAGCATGTTTCAAAAAAATGGCTAAGAATCATTAAAAACAAAATGCAAACTAATCTTTTTAAATAAATCAATCTCTAGCAATTGCATGATGAATATTGCTGAATAGCAAAATACACAATGAGCTTTCTAGTTGCGAGACTGGCTTTATGCAGTAATAACAGATGTCAAGTTAAATATATACCTCCGTTAAATTTATTTTACGGTTGCTCAACTTATAACATGTTAACTGAGAACTTACTCACCTATTTGCAGATAGGAGATATGAAGTATATCACTCTGAGTGATGGTCGAAAACTTTGCCCTGATTGTCGTCATACAGCAGTGATGGATCCTGAAGACTGTAAGCCCCTTCTCGATGAAGTGCACAGATTTTTCAAAGGATTAAACATGAAAATCAGATATTACATTCCAATTCTGTTAGTAGATAACGACGAGATTATCAGAATCCATAAAAAGGTGCGTAGAAAATGTGTCAACATTATCAAGAGGAATTCTATTACTTCCATCACATCTTTTAGTAGTAATAGCATTTGATTGGTTTCACAGAACCTATTTGGATCGACGCTTTATGAGAAATTTGAATTGGACGCCGTAAATTATGTGAGTACATCTGTTTCTGTTACAGTTCTGTTAGATGGGTTGATGCATTCTGCAATGGAATGAAAGTTAATACAACTTTTATGGTACGCAGTCAGAGGTGGATCCAAAATTTCAACTTAATGCTTTTAACTTTTATATTCTCACTATTGAACTCAATGGATTTTTGCAATTATGAGTTTAGATTTTAATATTTGTAGAAACTTCATTGATTTATTACATGTATATATATTCTCCGAGTAAAGAAAGTTGAGTTTTGATTATATATTGCATCTGCCTCTGTACACAGTGAATGTGATCTACTCTTTCATTTTGCATTCAAATCACTTATGCTAGGTGACAAGGTCAACACAAAAGGGTAAAAGTATTGAAGTGGTGAAAGAAGTAGAACAACTGCTTCCAGGACGCAAAGTGAAAGCAGTGCTGCTTTTATATGGCTTTCCAAAGTAATCTTCTTCTAGACTTCTATATTTTCACATAGGTGGTATTATGATGGATTCAGTTTAGAACTCCAATCAATTTTCATTTGGTATTTCTGAGAGAGTAAATAAGAAATATATCCCATGCTCTTTATGTAGATAGGATAAGCAAACAAGCTATTTCAGTTTTGATCTGTTCACGGTCTTCTTTCGATGCTATGACTATGAGATATCAGATATGCTGCCCAATTCGTTTATCTGCAAACGTTTGCATTTTAAAGTGAATGTGCATTATGGTATTCTAATTAATGAACATCACAAAATTTTATTTTTGATAAACATATCCTAGAATAGTAAGTATCACCAGTTGAAGAAGAGAAACTGATCTAGATCGTAGTAGAGATGTTATTCATTTTTAAAGACGAAATATTTCTGGAACACTAACAGCCATTTCCAGCTATTGTTTTCACCCAAGGGTAGGTTCTTACAAGCTAATCTTCCCATGATGTCACCAAAATTGTGACAACTAAGAAATATTGAATGGCTATCAGCAGGGTTTCAGATGTTGCTGTCCATGTTCTATCCATTAGTGGTCTGGTTTTCTTGACTTAGATTGAAGTTAATAAAGATATACCTTTTTTTTTACAGAAATAATTTGCTTCCAGTTTCATAACGAGTTCCCTACTTTAATATCATGGTATGCAATGGTCTTTGTAAGCAGGATAGCATTGGGAGCAACTTTGGCTCATGAAATGATGCACGCTTGGATGCGGGTTCAAGGTGGTTTCCAGCTCTCTACTACTAAATTAAAGCTTGTTGCTTTTGTCTATTTAAACTAAAAAGAGTCTGAATTTTGTATATAAACTATGCGTAGAATTTTTACACCATCAGGTTAAGTTGACCTACAACAATATGTAACTCTTTATTACAAACCTGATTTGGTAACTGGAAGCTAGAGTAGTAACCTGTTATAGCCGGCTAAATTATGTCAGTATATATAACTTAAATCCAACTAAAATAAAGGAAAGCAAACTTGTGGAAAACCACATTCCTCATGAATCTACCTTTTTAGTTCAGCAAAGGAGAGAAGAAACACAGAAATGTCCTTCTCCCCTACTTTCCCTCCTATCGAGAGGAAATTTTATCACTCTTTTTTAACAATTTACCTCTCATATTTATAGGCTATCCAGGACTGCCCCTACCCATCGAAGAAGGTCTTTCCCAAGTTATGGCTCACAAGTGGCTAGAATGGCAATCTTTTGCTGGTGATGACTACATGAAAGGTACAAGTGATAAAGCTCAGTTCTTGAGAAATCTGAAAGAGTTTCTGAAATATGGCATAGAAAAAAGACATTCCGAGGCATATGGTCATGGATTTAGAGAAGTGAAATGGGCAGTTGAACGTTATGGTTTAAGATACACACTGGAGCATATAGCTCGTACACGAAAGTTACCTAAATGACTAATTACTTCTTAGGTGACATTGTTAATCTTTGTGCTAATTCGTTGATCATTGTCCAAGAATATCTCAGGTTTATTCAGTCCTGAATTAATGTCTATTTAAGCAAGATAGTAGAAATGATTTTCATACATAATTGATTCTTATTTCTGAATGCAATGATGTTTAAGTTTAATCTAAGAAACAGAAGACTGCAAATTCGAAATGGTTAACGTCCCTATGTTGAGCTTCAGTAGTCAATTGCCACGGCAGGGTGCGATCAATATCATTAAGATACAAAGTGTATGAGTGTATAGCCTCCTCTTCCATACCCAACTATTTTATGTGCAAGTTTGGGGGACAGCAAGCAAAGAACAAAGTGAAAATAATATCTTAGGAAAATAATCTTTATGCTGAAATCATTTTATGTTGAATAGTTACTAGACATATTTTCCAAGGAAAACCCTTTTCATCAAAGTAGGAGAAATGACTTCTCTCCCTTGAGTGCCAAAGTTAATTTTTCTTAAAATTATCTTGAACTATACTCAGTAGCGGATCCAGGAATATAAAGTCATGGGTGCTAACTGATAAAAATTACGAAAGAAGAGGAAAAAGAAGTTTAATTATGGATGCTCACTCAATATTTATCTAAAAGTTTTTATAATTGCCTGAGAAAATTTACTAAACAGGGTAATGGGTGCTTGAGCACCAACAATTGTTCATGTAGATCCGATATACTTGATAATGCTTAGACGTTATTATTAATCTTTTAGTACTCAGAAATTTCATCAAATTACACTCTAATTTGCTAATATTATTACTAACTTTTATTATATATTTTTCCAACAAATGTTTTATAAAACGCAAGAAAATATCTTTTTACGGAAAACACATTTTTCAGGGAAAATAACTTCCGTAACAGACGCATTCATTATTTTCCTTTAGTTATTGCTAAGTTTTCATTATCTTAATTTCGTTAGGGAGAGTAGCCTTTTTTGTCTTTTCCGCAATAATGTCCTTGTCTCTCTAACTTCAAATTGGCTTTTTTCTTCTTTCTAAGAGTCAAGTCAGTCAACCAAAAACCGAGTTTTTTTCCCATTTTTCTGTTACGTTGCTTTTCTCATAACGTCCCATTTACTTTCTGGAAATTTGATGATATCTCCATTAGATACTACATTGACTTTTGGCTCTACAAGCAATTCGGAGAAACTTGGATTATTTATTTAATACCACTTAGGTAGATTGCCTGTGAGGACCCTATAATAAAATAACCTCAAAATGAAAAGTTTAAAGAGAACCAGTCCACTTAAGAAATAGTTTACAAACTGAGCTCGTAAAATATCGAAAATAGTAACCGAACAAGGAGTAAAGTAGTGAAGGTAAAAAGGAATGTTTAAAAATTATACGTGCACAAATAATTAGTCCTTGTAATCTTGAAGTAAATTACATTATCTCATGTATCTGTTTTCCGTCGTCACTTTTCATTGAGATTTTAAAAGGAGACTTTTTGTATTCTCTTTTAATGAGAAAAAGAATCAGAAATATGAAAAACGTAAAGTGATTAGAAGCTGAACTGCTAGTAACATGAAGCAGACTTTGTTTATAACTTTTATGAAGACTTGAGTACGACATGGTCAAAGTCTTGGGAAATGATTAATTAATTGTTATATTATATACTATTTCTGATGACAAGAAGCAGAACACAAAACTACCACTTCAATTGAGTTGCAAGTTCTTTATGTGCTACTTGCAGAATATTTGTTGTTTTTTGGCAAGTCTTACCAACCGAATACTTGTACTATAAATTTATTTCTAGGTAAACCATGTTTTAAAAATTAATTAATACACCTGTTAATCTGCTGATAGCCTAAGGCCCTAAGCCATTTCACGCATTTGGCAGAGTTTGGGATCCTGTGCTGTGGGTACGTAGTGGTCATAGCTTCTACTTCCACTCCATTGTATTTTCTAGTAAACTTGTCATTTTTTTCCACCATGGATATTTCTTATTAAAACATTTTCATGTTTTGCAGCAGTACTGTTATATTACATTAAACTCAGAGGATTTTTAACCTTGAAAAATGTCAGCTAATAGATTCCTGGATGAAGGTCCTTCTTATGAGGTTTCGGCTTCTTACTTCTATATTATTATTATTATTATTATTATTATTATTATTATTATTATTATTATTATTATTATTATTATTATTATTATTATTATTATTATTATTATTATTATTATTATTATTATTATTATTATTATTATTATTATTATTATTATTATTATTATTATTATTATTATTATTATTATTATTATTATTATTATTATTATTATTATTATTATTATTATTATTATTATTATTATTATTATTATTATTATTATTATTATTATTATTATTATTATTATTATTATTATTATTATTATTATTATTATTATTATCAATTTATCGGTTAAATCTATTTGAAATTTTTGAATGCACGGCCAGTCATCAGAAGATGAGAATGAGGATGTGGTTCGTGCTATTAAACTCTCTCTTCAAGAATCAAAGGGAAAAGAACTATACACGAGTGGTAAGGGCCATTAATGATGTTGCCTTCCCATCTCGCTTTTTTAAGCTAAATTTTGTCCCAGTAAGAAGTTGGTATGTTTAGTTCAATTCCATAAAAAATTCAAGATTTTGGAGCTTTGTTTGGTTATTTTGTCAGAGCTATAATTGCTCAAAAGGTGTTTCTTTATGCAAGTAGTCTTATACATAGATTTGGTCACTTTTTCAGATATGGAGTTTCCTCAGATTGACGAAGTAGAAGAACTTGCACAAGCATTGGACGAAAGCACATTATCTTCTACAGACTTGAGGTAAATATGGCCTGTGGTATCAACCTCTCATTCCCTGGTTCTTACAGTATCCATTCCTTTCATTTTAATTAGATTTACTCTTTATATGGGAAATGAATATTTCCATCTACCATTTCCTTATGTCACATATTTCTGTAATTGTCCTATTTACCTCCCCTTTGTTCCGAGCTGATTAAGTTTAAGATCAGATAGTATTTGTTTACTAAAGTTTTACATTATTACAGCACTAGTACTGGAGGCAGAGAACTGAAATGGTGGAAACTGTTCAAGGAGTTGAATCCCTTTGTCCATACATCAAAGTAAGTGTATAAGAGAGTAAAGCATTTCGTAAATCCACTTTCTTATCTTTTATTTTCCAGGTTTCATTTTCACAGTGTATCTTATACCTTAGTATTTTCTTCTGCACACCATTTAATCAAATTGGCATGTTTTCGTGATATTGTAGGGGCAATTCTTGGTGGAGAAAGAGTAGCAAGCGGTGCAATATTCTTGTTTGTGATGTTTGTGAAGAACAAGTTTGTGTTCTCTTTTCTCAAAAATATCGGAATGTGTTACCTCATGTTTCTACTATGTTTGATTACTGCCTTTAACAGATTTGCTCGGTGTGGCTAAGGTGTACCTACTGGGGACAGATTTTCTGTAAAAGGCATACATCTGATGGAACTCCTCAGTGCTGTAGCTGTTCAAGATTTAAGGTTTTTAAACACCCTTCTATATTATTAAACAGAAGATGTTCCTCGTTGAATCTATATTCATTAAAATGAAGTAAGGTCAATATGAGCAGAGCTCAGTTAAGCCTCATGAGGCACTAAAGTAACTAGACAATCCTGTTTTCTTAACCTTTCAGATTTTAATCCCATCATATATATATATATATATATATATATATATATATATATATATATATATATATTGGAGTGTGACGATCCACAGACTGGGATTCAGTTGATAATTAATACTAGTAATTAGTTCACTATAGCCCTTAGCATGTTTCAAAAACTGGATGAATACTAACCTCTAAATTAGTTTGAGAATTATTAAAAATGAAATGCTAAGTAATCTTTTTAATAAATCAATCACTAGCAATTGCATGATGATTTCTGAGTAGCTAACATACACAATGACCTTTCTAGCTGCAACACTGGCTTTACTTTCAATGATATTAGATGTCAAGCTAAATATATCAACAACTACTCGGGTTATAACATGTTAACTGAGAGCTTACTCACCTATTTGTAGATAGGAGATATGAAGTATATCACTCTGAATGATGGTCGAAAACTTTGCCCTGACTGTCGTAACACAGCAGTGCTGGATCCTAAAGACTGTAAGCCCCTTCTTGATGAAGTGCACAGATTTTTCAAAGGATTAAACATGAAAATCAGATATTATATTCCAATTCTTTTAGTTGATCAAAAAGAGATGATCGGAAACGATGACAAGGTAGGCAGAGCAGGTGTTTACATTAGCAAGAGGAATTCTATTACTTCCATCACATTTTCTAGTAGTAATAGATAGCATTTGGTTGGTTTTGCAGAGCTCGCTTGGCTTGACTGTTTATGAGAAATCTAAATTGGACTCCGTAACTTATGTGAGTACATTTTCTATTAGTATAAGTTTCTGTTAGATGGTTGATGTCTTCTGTTATAATGATTAATGAGTAAAGTTCAGTAAAGTATACAAGAGGTGGATAAACCTTGCTATCTATGGTACGAAGTGATGTACTCTCTCATTTTGCATTCAATACACTCATGCTAGGTGTCAAGGTCAATACAAAAGGGTGAAAATATTGAAGTGGTGAAAGAAGTAGAGCACCTGGTTCCAGGACGCAAAGTGAAAGCGATGCTGCTTTTATATGGCTTTCCAAAGTAATCTTCCTCCAAACTTCTATACTTCATGTAATAAACAATCACAAAATGCTATTTTGAATAAACATATCCTAGAATAGTTAGTAACTTAGTATGAAGACAAATTGATCTAGAGTAGTAGAGATGTTACTCATTTTGCATTAAGACGAAATATTGCGTGATTCACAGAATGTACCACAAAAATCTGCATTTTTAACAGCCATTTCCACCTATTGTTCTCCCGCAAGGGTAAGTTCTTACACGTTACTCCTCCCACAATGCACCTAATTTGGGACTATATTCTATCCATTTGTGCCCCTGATGCGCTTGACTTAGATCTAAGTTAAGACAAATGTACGTAATTTGATTCCAGTACAAGAGGAGTTGTAATGAATCCCCTACTTTTATTTTATTGTATGCATCAATGGTCATTGTAAACAGGTTGGCTTTGGGAGCAACTTTGGCTCATGAAATGATGCACGCGTGGATGCAGATTCAAGGTGGTGTCCAGCTTTTTACAATGTTCTCTAGTTGTTTTTGCCTAATTTCAACCAAACATAAACTAGCAGAGAACAGCATACCTCATGAATCTACCATTTATTCGACTTTTCTCTGATATGTATAGGCTATAGAGGGCTGGCCCTAAACATCGCAGAAGGTATTTGTGAAGTTATGGCTCACAAGTGGCTAGAATGGCAATCTTTTACTGGTGATGACTTTATGAATGGTGCAAGTGAAACAGCTCAGTTTTTGAGAAATTTGAAAGAGTTTCTGAAAGATGGAATAGAGAAAAGCTATTCTGAGGCATATGGTCATGGATTTAGAGAAGCAAAATGGGCAGTTGAAAGGTATGGTTTAAGATACACACTGGACCATATAGCTCAAACACGCAAGTTACCTGAATGACCTATTTTTCAGTCACTGTAGCTTTGTTTCTATGTTAATTCATTCATCTTTGGGTGGCAACTAATGGCTCTTGGATGAACATTGCTGCGAAACACTTGTAAAAGAATTTATGTACATAAATTTGTGACTCCAAAGTCTGGTCCTGAAAGATTTGGCTAATACAAATTGGAGTGAGAAAAACCTCCTGCAGTCTGTGAAAACTCAACACAGGCACCCTTTCATATGCATATCCACCAACCAAGATTTCCCTCTACGATTATGATGTTTTGTACTTCAATACCACACAAGGGAGAGTGATTTATGTGGTGTCCAATTTTTCGCGTGCACAGATCATAGAAGGACCTGGTTCTTCTATGTGTTCCTTATACTGCTGTTGCGGAATAATAAATGCGGAAAGTAAAGAACATAATTATTTTTACGTGGAAAACACCTGGCTCAAAAAGTGAAAAAATCACGATCTACTACCCAGTAGGATTTTTTCCAACACTTCACTAAATCACTGAGCCAAAAACAGCATTTACAAAACTCTTTGTAAACCTAAGGATTACCTCTAACCCTTTGTGGCAACCAGCCTCTAGCTGTTGCGACAACTTCAAGTTAACTCTAACTTGAATACAACACTCAGAGTACCTAGTGCAATTGCTTCTAGATAAAGCTGAAAGGTACAACTCAGAAGCCCTACTACAATGAAATTAGACTAAAAGACAAGCACTTGGAACTAGTTCTTCTATCTAGTTCATGTAGATTCAGGTTCACACACATGAATCACACAGGAATTGCTTGCAAAATGCCTTGTTATTTTGCTCTCAACTCTCTTTTAACTTCAGCGTTTATGCGTACCTGTAAAATGAGAACATCCTGCAATATATAGAGTTAGTAGAATAGGAAATAACTAGAGTTCTAATATTATACTCTTTCATGGTGGAAGAGTTCTGGTTATCTTCAACTTCTAACTCCTCCCTTATCTAGGATAGAGTTCTCTTCGAGTAAGGAGTCATTCTCGCTATCACTTATGCAACCTTTTCGTTCAGGAGATATAAAATATAATCACTTAAGCTTATCTCTTTCACGTGCATGCCTTGTGCTTGAATCTGCTTGTGTCTGTGAACATTATGTATGGACCTGATTCATGCTTGAGTTTCTTTGTCAATCATCAAAACAAACTTCACTTAGGCCAACAAATTCTCCCTTTTTGATGATGACAAACTCTGTGATTTTCATAAGCATAAGCCCTGTTTCAACTCAGCTCAACATCAATACATGTTAGAACACTTTCCAGTTTAAAGTCATAAATCATCAAGGACCAGGTTTATTAGGTTATAAACATCACAGTCCAAAGTAAAAAGCACAACCTATCTTCCCCCTTTTGGCATCATCGAAAAGTTGCATAATCATGTTAGATAACCATATTTTAATAGATATTACTCATGGCCACTGGGCTACTTCAAATGCAATCATGGAATCAAGCATCATATATCAATCTAATGATATTAGCTATCTAATAAGCATCAACAAACAGTTAGAGCACAAAAATAGTTGATTAACATTGATACTAGTCATCCACAAAGCATAAAGAAAAATAAAGATATTGGATCATGAGCAAAAAGAACAAAACAAAATCCCATCCGGGTCACTAGTTTGTCTAACTAGGCTAGGAAGGTTTCAAGGCTGGGAAGGACCAGGTTCTTGGTTTCTGGCCTGAAGTAGCTTTAACATATCATGAAGAATGCCTTCATTCTTCTCCTTTTCCTTTGCAAGCTCAACCCTGAGAACATCCCTCTCAGTTTCTACTTCAGCCAGCCTGTTCTTCAGCTTCTCAATCTCAGCATCCTTAGCTCCACTTTCTTGCACCAAGGCTCTTACTTTGTTGTTCACATGCACCTTCTTGGAGCCTTTAGCAGCAGCATGGACTTCATAGTCACAAGCAGTCAAGGTGTTTGCTCCAAAATGATCCTTGCTTTTACTAACATCCAATTTCTTGAGGGGTACCTTGAAGTAAGCAAGTACAGCCGTGAGAATGAAACGATAGGGTATGTCATGAGTTTGGTACCAGTTAGAACCCTATCAAGAAGCTGGATGATAAACCCAGGCCAATTGATCTGCCTCTCACTATCCAGGCATTCTATAAAGACCAGGTCCATGAATGTGGCAATGTGCCTTCTTTCCTGCCTGGGCAGCATAACCTTGTTAACAAATTCAAACAACACTTTGTGGAGTGGCTTCATCTCACTTTTGTATACAGCCTTGGGCTGAAGCTCTTCCTCATTGTCAGCAAACTTCCTTGTAATGGCAAGTGAGGTGGGGAGGTTTTCTAGGCTTGGCCATTTTAACTTTTTATAATCATTGTACCCTTCAGCACGTACTCCCAAAATTTCTCTCAATTCTTTGTCATCAAAGCTCACAGTTACCCCCTTTACCACACTGGTCACTCTGTCATTTTTTATCTCACAATTTGCTATGAACTCCACAATCTCAGTTCTGGCAAGTTTTCCATCCATCTGAAGGACCATGTCCTTCCAACCCTGCAATTGTAGTTTTTCCAGCAGCATCATCATGCCTTCCTCCTCCAAGTCCTCCAAGTCCCTGAGTAGTCTACCCTTCAAGATAGTTCTTTTCCCAAACTTAACCATCTTGTCCTGCTCTTTATCAGATTCCTCTTCTTCTTCACTCTCTTCTTCCTCCACCACTTTCACTTTTCTAGACTTCATGGCAGACCTGGTTCTTTTTGCCAAGGTAGAAGGCTCTGTAGACTTTGTCTTCGAAGGAGACTTCTTTTTGGAAGTATTTATTTTCTTTGCCTTTGGAGTCATAAACCTCCACATCTTCTGCCTCCTATTCATCACGAAGGACAAGGCCCATCTCCTCAATTTCAACTGCCTCATTAGGCTCCCTCACTTTCTTCTTTCCCTTTGCAGCATCTTTTCTTTTACTTTCTTTCAAGGCCTTTTCAGGTTCAACCTCACTCTGCTTCTTCCGACTCCTTGTAGCTCTTTCTCTTGTGGGAGGAGTCTCTACATGAATAGAAGAGGCAATCTTTCTCTTCTTGTTTGCCCTAGCAGTTTCAAGGAGTTTAATTCCTGAACTCTTCTTTCTTTTTGGAGTATAGCTGTCAAACACGTGTTTCAGTAGGTCTTCGAGGGGTTCCTGTACTGATGGAACAGGTTCTTGAACATTCTTCCCTAACCTAACCAACCCCTCAGCAGCTTCTCCAGACCCACTACCCCCTTTTTCTCTCAAACTTTCTTCCTCTCCAGCACATTCCTCACTCCACACTACCATAGCTCCCGTTTCTTCAGTCAAACCAACAGGAGTGGGTGAAGATTCAACCACTCCTTTTCCCATTGCCCTCACATCACCTTAGCACCCTCACTCTTTTTTTCTTTTTTCTTTTTATTTTTACTTTCCAGTTTTCCAGATTCAGTTGTTTCAACCCCAGCCATAGTTCCTACCAAAACAAATCTATTTTTCAGATTTTCAGCAACCTCAGAGATTGTTTCAGATGTAAATTTTGGACCAGATGTTACCTGCTCTGTTTCAGATGAAATAGTTTCTTCCCCCTCAGTTGCAGACTTGAAGGAATCTTCAGATTTTTGGGGTTCTTCTGCCTTACTTGACCTCAATTGCTCATTAATTTTCTTGATTTGTTCTACTCCAATGATTACTTTGCGAGCAAACATCTTGAATCTTCCTTTCTTAGAGATAGGTGTGGTTGAGGGTGTAGTTGAAGGTATGGGTATGGATAATTTGAGTGGTGATGAGGGATTTTCAGAGATGTTATCCATTGATGGTTAGATGATGAGAGAAGATGAGTATATGTGTGTTAAGAAGATGAGAGAAGACAGAGAGAATTATTTGGCGGCTGGAAATTTAGAAGTGAAGAAACAGCTAAGGCCAAATCAATATAAAGAGGGAGAATTTAATTGGGTAACGTCAGCTTTTTCAGAAGCTCAAAAGTCTAATCAAACTGGGAGTCAGTTTGAAAAGACGTTGAGGACTCTCCTTTGAATCTAGGCACTTATTGCGTTTTGGGACTCTCTTTGGGTGAAACTGGTTCATTTTGTAACGGATAAGATCAAGGAAGATTAGGATTAAATGGGACTCTCCTTTTGATCATAATCCAAATATAATTATTTCAAAATATGTAGAGTGAAAAGTACGTACCAAGTAATCTTGATGAACCAAGTTCTTCACTGAGAAATCTTTTGTGTAAGTCTGAATTTTCCAAGAGAATAAAGATAATATTATTAGAGATTAATGAGACATTTTAGCACAAAAAGAGTATACTAGTGAAAGTATGAGACTGAGCAAAATTTAATCTAATTATGTACAAAATTCACAAATTATCTAGCCATTTTTTTTTTGACTTAGAACTGGTTACTTTTAGGTGATCTTAATCATCTCTAATTCTAACATGTTCCTTTTAAAGTATCTCTACTTATAGCTTTTGTGAAGATGTCAGCTATTTGCTTGTCAAAAATACAAAATTCTATAGTGATCAAACCCTTTTCATAGTTGTCCCTCAAAAAGTGATGCCTAACATCTATATGCTTAGTTCTTTTGTGATGAACCGGGTTTCTTGGTCATACTAATTGCACTAGTGTTATCACAAAATATGGGAATACAACCTATATTATTTCCAAAATCCATTAATTGTTGTTTGATCCACAACAATTGAGCACAACATGAGGCAGCAATAACATACTCAGCTTCAGCAGTAGATAAGGCCACCGAATTTCGCTTTTTGGTGGCTCAAGACACAAGACATGAGCCAAGAAAATGTGCCATACCTGAGGTGCTTTTTCTATCCACAAGAAAACATGCATAATCAGTATCAGCAAATCCAACTAAGTTGAAATTACTACCTTTTGGATACCATAGATAAAGGTCAGTGGTGCCTTTTAGGTATCTCAAGATCCTCTTGACAGCAGTCAAGTGAGACTCCTTTGGATTTGCCTGAAATCTAGAACAAAGTCCTACACTAAAAATAATGTCAGGTCTGCTAGCAGTGAGATATAACAAGGAGCCATTCATTCACCTATACAACTTCTGATCAACAGATGAACTAGGTTCACCTACATCCAATTTTGTGGTTGTTGCTATAGGAGTGTCAATTTCTTTGGAATCTTCCATTTTAAAACTTTTAAGCAACTCTTTCACATACTTCTGTTGATGGATCATAGTTCCATTTGAATTTTATTTAATTTGTAAACCTAAAAAGAAATTAATCTCACCCATCATACTCATTTCAAATTCACTCCCCATTAGTTTAGCAAATTCTATACTTAACTTATCAGTAGTTGCTCCAAAGATTATATCATCAACATATATCTGAACTACCAAGAGATCTTGCCTTTTTCTTTCAAGAATAAAGTATTGTCAATTTTACCTCTCTTGTAACCATGCTCAAGCAAGAATTTTGATAGTCTTTCATACCATGCTCTTGGAGCCTGCTTGAGCCCATAGAGTTCTTTTTCAAGCTTGTACACATGATCAGGACATTCCTTGCTTTCAAAGCTTGGAGGTTGCTTGACAAACACTTCTTCCTTTAGATAGCCATTGAGGAAGGCACTCTTGACATCCATCTGATGGAGAGTGAATTCCATTTAGGCAGCAAAGGCTATAAGGAGTATAATTACTTCCAATCTTACAATTGGAGCAAAAATATCATCATAGTCTATGCCATCCTCTTGACTATATCCTTGAACCACCAATTTTGCCTTGTTCCTTGTAACTGTTCCATCTTTGTCAAGTTTGTTTCTCAAGACCCATTTTGTGCCAATTATTGATCTGTCATTGGGTCTTGGTACCAGATACCAAACTTGACTTCTCTCAAATTGGTTGAGTTTATCTTGCATTGCATTCACTCAGTCTGCATCCTACAAAGCCTCAACAATATTTTTAGGTTCAATAAGAGATAACAAAGCATAAAAAGCACAAAGATTCTTCAAAGAAGATGTGGTTTTGATTTCAGAGGTTGGATCAGTAATTAAATGGGATGAAAACTTTGATACTTGTAAGGTTTCACAACCAGTTGGTTTTCCCTAGACGTTCCTTCAATGTTTTGTTGCTGAGGAACAGGTTCCCTCGAGGTTTGAGGATCAATTTCTCTTAGTTCAGTTCCCCCTATCAGGTTGCCCTGGGTGGAAGGACCTATTCCATCACCTGTTCCTTCCTCTGGTGCAGCTTCAGTCCGGGCTATGGTTTCATTTGAGTTTCTTACCATCTCAATTGCTTCATCATCATGTTCCTACCTCTCAGAAAGAATGTTAGTTTCGTCAAAAATCACATGTACACTTTATTCTACACACATAGTTCTTTTGTTATAAATCTTGTAAGCTTTACTATGTGAAGAATATACCAAGAACACTCCCTCATCATTTCTGGGATCAAACTTACCTAGGGAGTCTTTACCATTATTGTGCACAAAGCACTTGCATCCAAATGCCCTAAGATGGGATATATTTGATTTTCTCCCTTTAAGTAACTCATAGGGAGTCTTCTCAACAAGAAGTCTAGTCATGCACCTAATTATGATGTAGCATGCAGTGTTCACAGCATCTGACTAGAAACTATAGGACAGTTTACTAGAAAGAAGCACAGCCCTAGCTATTTCTTCCAATGTACTATTATTTCTTTCAACTACTCCATTTTGTTGTGGAGTCCTAGGAGCAGAAAAATTATGATTTATGCCATGCTCATCACAAAATTCAACAAATTTAGCATTCTCAAATTCAGTACCATGATCAGACATAATTGATGCAAGTTGATTACCTAGTTATTTCTGAGTTTTTCTAACAAAAGAGGTGAAACATGCCAAATGCTTCATCTTTAGATGTTAAAAACAATGTCCAAGTAAACCTAGAGTAATCATCAATAAGCACTATAATATATCTCTTACCACCCATGTTTAGTGTTCTCATTGGACCACAAAGATCCATATGGACCAGTTCCATCGTCCTGGTTGTGCTTACCATTTTCTTGCTTTTGAAAGAGGATCTTACCTGCTTCCCCCTTGCACAAGCCTCACAAACTTTATCTTCCTTGAACTTAATGTTAGGCAGCCCTATCACCAAGTTCTTGGAGACTAGTTTGTTTAGTTGGCTTAGACTAGCATGTCCAAGTCTTTTGTGCTAAAGGAGGGGATCATTATCCAACACACTTAAACAAGTGAGTTCATTATTTGAAAGTTTGGACAGATCCATAACATATATGTTGTTCACTCTTTTTCCCTGCAGAACTATCTTATCAGTGGTAAGATTAATCACAAAGCATTTTGCAGAGGAGAATGCTACCATGTTACCTCTATCACACAATTGTGATACATTTATTAGACTATACTTCAGTTCATCTATCAAGTAGACATTCTCAATAGAGTGAGAATCAATCTTACCTACCTTTCCAACCCCAATGATCTCACCTTTCTTCCCATTTTCAAAGGAGACATTACCTCCTTTAAGGTCCTCAAGTGAAAGAAACTTGTTCTTGCTTCCTGTTATATGCTTTGAGTAGCCACTATCTATGTACCATATTTGGCTGCTCCCCTTCACTTGGACCTGCAAAAGGAAATCATGGGTTAGTCTTAGGAACCCAAACTAGCTTAGGTCCCTTTCTATAGGCAAAAAGGTGAATCAAATTCTTTTTAGCCCAACTTGGCAGCCTATTTTTCCCTTGAACAAAATCTTTATTCTTTTGACTTGCCTTTTCTTTTGCAGTGCATTCACTTTTATAGTGACCAGTGTTACCACAGTGTTCTTGTTCTCGGGAAGTGTAAGATACTTGCTTTTGGGATCCCACTTAGGTGTAGGGTTCCCAAAGCTAAGTCCTCTTCTGTTGCTACTATGGTGTTCTTGTAGCCATGAAAGTGCATCAGAAGACCTGTTCCATTTACAAGTTTTGTATAGTTCATGCTTGACCTTGCTTAGATCCTCCTTTAGAATTCTTACTTATTCATCTCTCTTGTACAATTCATCTTTTATTTTTCCTACATTTTCTTCTAAAGTGAGTTGTGTGTGATCAACTGTCTTTTTGCCTGTTCCTAGTTTCAATTTTAGATTTTCAGATCTAAGCTCTAGGACAGTTGTGTCAAGTGCATGAACCTGATTCTTCAACACAATATTTTCACATACAGTTTCACTAGCCCTAAGTTTCAGGTTTTTGCACTTAGCCTTCAAAATCACACATTCTTTAGACATCCATTTCGTTATTTACATCCTCAGATTCATCAATTAGCTCTAGTAGCAACTAAGATAATCTTTCTTTAGACAAAAAAATAATCTTGTCTTTGCGATGAAAGACACTTATCTCAGTTTCTTCATCAGATTCTCCAATGGCCATAAGTGCTCGTTCATCCTCATCATCATCATCTGAGCTTTCTCCCCAAGCAGCGGCCATAGCCTTGGTTGATCCTTTGTTGTTGTTTTCTTGGGTTGAACCTGTTCCTTCTTCCTGTTCCTTCGTTCAACTCTTTCCTTCTTCCATTCAATTTTTCACAAAGGACAGTTTTTGATGTGATGATCAGACTTTCCACACTTGTAGCAGCCATCATTGGTTTGCTTCTCATGAGCTTTTGCCTTGTTGTAGCTTCCACTTCTTGAAGAACCCTTTCCTCTCCTCAGGTACTTCTTGAAGTCTTTGGTGATCATAGCCATTTCATCATCTTCCATATCAGAACCTTCAGTGATTCTGAGTGCCAAGCTCCTTTCCTTCTTAGATAAATCCATCTTCATGGTTTGTATCCTAAGTTCATAGGCAGTGAGATTTCCAATCAATTCATCTAGTGGGAGAGTGGCAATGTTCTTTGACTCCTGGATGACAGTGATCTTGCTTTCCCAAGTGATTGGCAAAATCCTAGTAAGTATCTTCTCAACCCTCTCTTCTTCAAGAATAATCCTTTCAAGAGATTTTAGTTCATTTGTCAGTGTAGCAAACTTTGTGTACATCTCTTGAATGGTTTAACCATCCTTCATAGCAAAGTTCCCATACTAAGGGTACAATAAAGTCCCTCTAGATCTCTTCACTTGAGTAGTTCCTTCATGAGCCACCTGTAGTGTGTCCCAAATTTGCTTAGCAGTGGCACAACCTTGGATTCTGCTGTATTCATCAGGACCAAGTCCACAAACAAGCCTTTTCTTGGCTTTAGCATTCTTCTCCCACTTCTTCAAATCCTTAGCAGTGCAATCCGCTCTTGTCTTTGGCACATCTACTCCTTCAGTATTTTCCTTCAATGTAGCTAGTGGACCGCTAATGGCAATGTCCCATAGCTCATAGTCCTCTCCTTGAATGTGATCTCTCATTCTGTTCTTCCACCAAGAGTAGTACTGACCATTAAAGAGTGGTGGCCTAGCAGTGGATTGTCCTTCCCAGTTTTCAGGTGGTGTACTCATCTTGATTTTCTCCTAAGGTGTTAGCCTCTTCAGGGATAACCTGATCTAATACCCATTGATATTTTGTACTTCAATACCACACAAGAGGGGGGGAGGGGATGATTTGTGTGGTGTCCAATTTTTCGCATGCACCTATTATAGAAGGACTTGGTTCTTCTATGTGTTCCTTATACTACTGTTGCGGAATAATAAATGTGGAAAGTAAAGAACACATGTATTTTTACGTGGAAAACACCTGGCTTAAAAGGTGAAAAAATCACGACCTACTACTTAATAAGATTTTCCCCAACACTTCACTAAATCACTGAGACAAAAATAGCATTTACAAAACTCTTTGTAAACCTAAGGATTACCTCTAACTCTTTGTGGCAACCAACCTCTAGCTGTTGCGACAACTTCAAGTTAACTCTAACTTGAATACAACACTCAGAGTACCTAGTACAATTGCTTCTAGATAAAGCTGAAAGGTACAGCTCAAAAGCACTACTACAATGAAATTAAAATAAAAGACAAACACTTGGAACTGGTTCTTCTATCTAGTTCATGTAACTTCAAGTTCGCACACTTGAATCACACATGAATTGTTTGCAAAATGCCTTGTTATTTTTCTCTCAACTCTCGTTTAACTTCAGCGTTTGTGCATACCCGTAAAATGAGAACATCCTACAATATATAGAGTTAGTAGAATAGGAAATAACTAGAGTTCTAATGCTATACTCTTACATGGTGGAAAAGTTCCAGTTATCTTCAACTTCTAACTCCTCCCTTATCTAGGACAGAGTTCTTATCGAATAAGGAGTCCTTCTCGTTGTCACTTATGCAACCTTTTCGTTCAGGAGATATCAAATATAATCACTTAAGCTTATTTCCTTCACGTGCATGCCTTGTGCTCGAATTTGCCCGTGTCTGTGCACACTATGTATGGACCTGGTTCATGCTTGAATTCCTTTGTCAATATCAAAACAAACTTCACTTAGACCAACAGATCAGGCGATGGATTTTGCTTCCTTTTTAGTTCTATTGCTAGATTATTTCAATAGGACTTTCTTGCCTTAGTAGAACTTCATGTGTTATGCGTAAAATTCCGGAGGATCCTGTCCTTTCCCCATGAATTCTGGAGATAAAAGATTACCAAGCATGAGTTCAATCGAAAAGGTTCATTTAATAAAATTTTGTCGGTGGTATCACAGTGTCTCATACTTTCCCCAGGTTTTTCATTTAAATATAAACATATTGCATCTCTTTGGAGAGCAATAGCGCATTTTTACCATACCACTATGCAGGAACTGAGCAGCAGTTTAATCCATACATTACATCTGCTACTTCTAGATATTTCATTACCAATCTTCAGAATGGACCCATGATCTACAACAAAATATGGAAAGCAGAACAACTCCGCAAGAGAGAATAGTATGTAGATTTAATGGTAACCTACAGGAGCAGCTGCCTCCTGCAATTTCTTTCCTTGATAATGGATATCCTGCAAAGCAGGTGCAATAACTAAATCAGCTGCACAATAATTTTTGCACATAATGCCAACTGGAGATAAAATTGCCAGCTACAAACGTGTAAAGTCTCAGTGATGTTTAAGTTTGATCTAAGAAACAGAATAAAGTACTATCAGCAGGGTAACTAGAAAAAAGACATCACTGACAAAGGACAATGCGGTATGACATGTAACAAATAGGAACAAATTTTATATATTTCCTACAAAAATCTGAGAAAATAAGCATCGACCCCATACACCACCAAACTGAAGATAGACACTTACAGATGCAAAATGGTTAACATCTCTATGATGAGCTTCATCAGCACGGATGACAGTAATAACATGCTTTAGAGTTGCATCCTTAGGCAGTCTCCAGTAGTCAATTGCAATGGCAGGAGCAGGAATATTTTCAATTTCAGCACGATCAATATCATTCAGATACAAAGTATAAGAGTGTATAGCTTCCTCTTCCAGATACCCAACTATTCTGTGTCCAAGCTTGGGGGACAGCACGTAAAGCACAAAATAAAAGTTGAAAAAGACTCCCTGCACCGCAAGAACTAACAGCCTCTCATACCATTTAGGTTGCACTAGCTCCACCATAGTCATCAGATGCATCCTCTCATTCTCGGCTTCTTCTAGTAATGCTTTTATCCAACCACCACTTTGCTCAAACTTGCGCAACGACCTCAGATGTAACAGCATACCTCCTACCATTCCGGGCACACCAGCCACTGTTTCCAACATCATTGCACGGCAACCGTATTTTTTCTGCAATAGAGATCAGAGATTATCAATGGTGTCAAGAAGCTGATGCATGTAAAAGCAACTCACAGAATTGCTGATGTGGTGTCCAGAACACAAAAGTATTTATTTTTCCTTTTTTTAACAGAAAGGTGCTCTTAGATAGTCCATCAAATACTAAGTGTTGTGATTTTGTCACGTGTTTCCTTTTGCAAAAACATGTACTCCTACCGTAGAAGGTTTAAGTAAAGAGCTCATTCTCTGTGACATCCCTGCTCAGTGTGCCATCGGAGCAATTGGCCACATGTACATAAATTCATCGCCAGACCTTTCACATGACATGTGAATGGTCGGTTGCACAAACTGAAGGTGGTGGCGATCAACAGACTGAATCAGTATATGCCTGGAATAGATGCTCCATTTTACAGTTTGGATCACATATCATTTTCCAAAATGACACATGTTGACAACTCCAGTTACTTCAATAACAACCCAAAGCTCAAGTGAATTGGACTCCATTATTTAGCATTTCTATTTATGTAATAAGATGCTAGTACAAGCTCTTTTTAAGAACTTCAAGGTAAAATCGAGATCAAGAAGTTATAAGGAAGCTTGGTTTCCAAAGAAGTAGTAAAAAGTAGTCATCTAGCATTTGATTGGATAACAGATTCCTTACAAAGTTGAGTGGAAAGCAAACCTTAAAGAGTAAATCTGTCGGAATCCTGAGAAGTTTCACTGTCCAATAAGCAACCTTATCAAGGAATGCCTTGGGTACATGGTGCTTGCTTAGATCAATGGACAAGTCAGCTTGATATGTCTCCCATGGCTACAAACGAAACGGAGAATTAGATATGCATAACTTAATGAAAGACAAGATTTCCTTTTCTTTAGAGCACTAAAACATGACAATTTCTGACTTAATACTTTACATAGCATCTTGTCCCAGGGACAAGGAAAGGATCACAAGAAAGTTTCGCTAAAACATGTACAAAATTCCTACTTAATACACTGAAAAATCAGAGTAGACAAAAGAAGAATGAAACAACTACAACTCTTCTATACATCAGTGATGTACTACTGAAACATCACTCCATAATATATTGAAATTTTACTCCACCTACCCTCAGAGAGTGAGAAAGTAGGAGATGCTAAAACAGAGATTACATGGATGACAAAACCTAGCAAGACAAAATTACGAAAAGTTTAACCACCTATTCCGGGAAATCATTTCCTTCTGCATGTTAAAGTAAGGTAGAAAGCTGATCAGCAAGGCGATTCAAATAATTGTTTTGAACCGTGAGATAAATACTGATAAAAATTATAGCAAAAGAACGGATCCCATTATCCAAGAGTGAAAGTGAAAGGCTTTCATTATACGGTATACTAGGTCAATCATGTAAATGTTACTTCAAATTCGAGAGACGCTGCTTCGTTGTGTTTTGCGCCCTTCTTTAATAAAGTCTAACCTTGCAACAAAGGTGCATTTGGCTTGAACCTTGAACTCAATAATAAAATTTCCCGTGTCTAGGAGTGTCAAATAGGTAGTTTGAGGATTGAATCAACTTGGACTAAACAATGGGTAATAATCTAAGCCAACGAACTCAAAACTATTTTTTCATTTATTTGTTTTTTAAATAAATTGTTTAATTATCGAGCAGACTAAGAACAACTTTATCTAGCCAAAACAGATAAACACAAATCAAACCAACCAAAAAAAAAAATGTTGTTAAAAAGTTTTCATATGGGTCAAACTTTCCCCATTATAATCAATTGACCCATAAATAAATTTATTTCCAACTCAACCCGTCTAAATTTAGCTGGATTAAGATTTTAAGAATCAAGTGTGACAACCCTATGTCACGATCAGGGGAGCTCTATGAAAGGATATAGCAGTACTGCTAACTTCTTTAGATGCAAGTTATTAGTTATAAGATTGTTTATCAAAATGAAAAATCTTAAGCAGGTTCATCATTTGGAACTGATTAGAATTAAAAAAAATTTAGTCAACAGCGTGTGAGGAAGTTGGTCATTTCATACATATGTACTCTATATCCGGAAAACCTCAAATTATTATGGACGTTATAAGAACATGTAGTTAATTTATATTTCTAACCGGAAACTAAGGATAGTTTTTTTTAAATCAGCAACTTCAAACACTAATATCAAACTCCGAATTTGCAAAATCAAGTAGTCATCAACTAGTAATTAATGTATCCACAAAGATATAAACCAGTAATTGAAACAGAGTAAACAGACATGGAAAGTAGGAGAGAAAGTAAGCAGCAGTCCATCAACTTTGCCTGTTACTATTGTGTTTGAAAATTAATTGATTGAAGAAATATGTAGAAGTAACGAGTTGTACACTTGTGATCATCACATACCATGAAGCAATTCCAAGGCCACACAGAGCCATCTTCTCTAGTAATCTTTGGTCTCGAGACGCCCCAATAGCTGGAAACAACAACTTGGTCGTTTTTTCTTTCCATCTTCTCCACAGAAGCATCGCTCGTTTTCTCGCCTTTCTCATCCTCCTTCCTCACCGTAGTGGACGACGACGTTGACTTCTTCGTTGGCGGTTCACTAGCGGAGCTCATCATCCTCCACCACTGACCAGAAAATCCCAGCCGCTTGCCACTCATCATCACAACTGACTCACTACTCGGCTTATGAACTTCCGCCGCCGCCGTCGCCGCTGATGACGACAGAGACGACGGCGATGACAAGGACGATATGCAACGTTTACAGTTACTGCCAGAATTAACCAACCGCCTCATCACCGACCTTGCCAAGAACTGATTCATCTTTCGATAATTGGAGCTGCGCTAGCGTTGAAATCGGAATTTTGATTATTTAATTTATTCAGTGGAAAAAGCGGTTAACTGAACACTCTCAGAGCAGAACATGGTAAAGTTAAAACACATGACGGACGTTGTACGTTCAGTTTAGTGACGGTTAAACTTGAAATGGAGGTTAAAATTGGCAGAAGATTACAAATCTGCAAAACAATTGTAGAGGTAGCTGCATGCAGAAGATTCAACCTACGGGCATCTGCATTTACCAATGCTCCAAAGTTGACTGATAGAGATAGACTCGTAAAAGTAAACGTGGGCCTTTATTATATTGAAACGTGGCGGTAATGACTGTGGAAATAAACGATGAGTCTTGAGTAAAGCGTAGCGACTAGCGAGAAAAAGAAAAGTTGGTGACGACGTTGAGCACGTGACCCCGGTCGAGTAGCTGCATCTCACTCATATTTATGGCTCCCAACCCAAAGTATGCTTCATTTGCACTAAAGAGACATAAATAGATTAAAAAAAATATCGGCATCATTTTATATATAGTGCAGTTATTTATCGCGCTATATTTTAACGATAGTTTTGTTCGTTAAGATATTTATCGCGCTATATTTGAACTTAAAATGGGTGGGAGACATAGCGCGCATATATAAGGCGCTATAATATAGCGCCTTATATATGCACGCTATACATATATAAAAAATCGTGTCATCTCATTCCCCCACCAGACGCAAACCAGCAACCCCTATTTTTAATTCCCAGCGGCCCCCCTATTTTTAAAGCAAAAAAATTCATTGGAACCCACCGGTCCCATAAAAAGTGTAGATTCTCGGTATTATAGCAAGATAACATCGGATCTAAGGCGTTATCGCGTAGTGAATTATTCATTTCGGCCCCCAAATCATCAAATCTTCACCTTTCAAAAAATTTAAAATCGAGGTATTCCGACTTATTTTTTTGTTAAAACTCATGTATAAAAAATGCATATTAGTTGTTTTTTACTGTGATATATGTTCTTTCGTGATTGTTTTGCGATTTAATTAATTTGTTATTTTTTATCTGGATTAGATTATTATTGTGCTAAAAAATTAATAAAATAGAGAAATTGTTAATTTATGAATAATTAATGTTATTAGTTGTTATAAAAAATATTTATTAGTTATTTTTTACTGTGGTATATGTATTTTCATGATTGTTTTGTGATTAAATTAATTTGTTTTTTGTTATCCGGATTAGATTATTTATGTTCTAAAAGATTAGTAAAATAGATAAATTATTATTTTATGAATAATTAATGTCATTTAGTTACCTTTAGTGTTATGCTGTGCCGGTAATTTTAATGTAGTGCCCGTAATTATAATGTAGTGCCCTTTAACGTAGTACAATGTAGTGCTCTTTAGCGTAGTATCTTTGTAGTTATTGAAATTAATCAGTTTATTACCTATTAACCCTAAAAATATCTGAAAAAAATGATAGTTCAAATACAAACTCTCTTGAATTCTAGTCAACAAATGTAAGAAAATAACATAAAAAGCAACATTATTTGTCAAACTAATTATTTGTATATGAATACTTATTAATTAAATAATGTATTCATAGAAAAATTAATTATTTAATTCTATTATACCCAAAAAAAGGTGAATAAGAAAGAAACATATAAAATAATAAACAACAACAACAACAACAATAACAACAACCACCCAGTAAAATCCCACTAATGGGGTCTGGGGAGGGTAGTGTATACGCAGACCTTACCCCTACCCCGAAGGAGTAGAAAGCCTTTTCCGAAAGACCCTCGGCTAAAAAAAAAAATAAAAAGACAAAATGACAAAAAGGAGACAATATTAGTATCACAACAATAATCATAGGATAAATAGGAACACCATGAAATCTAGAAGAAAGAGGCAAAGCAAAGGGAGACAATATTATTAAATATTAGTATCACCACAACAATCATAAGAAAAATAGGAACACCATGAAATCTAGAAGAAAGATGCAAAGCAAAAGCGATAGCTAGTAAATAGGACATGCGCTGAAAAGCGAAATAGTAAGTCACAACATTGCCACTAGCTATCTTAGACAAAACCCCTACATGGCTAGTCCCACAATGGTACGAAGTAAGGCACGACTCAACTACCTCCTAACCTACAACCCTAATGCTCGACCTCCACATCTTCCTATCAAGTGACATGTCCTCGGAAATCTGGAGCCTCGCCATATCCTGCCTGATCACCTCTCCCCAATACTTCTTAGGTCACCCTCTACCTCTTCTCGTGCCTTCCACAACCAGCTGCTCACACCTCCGTACCGGAGCATCTGGGCTTCTCCTCTGAATATGTCCGAACCATCTAAGTCTCGCTTCCCGCATCTTGTCATCAATGGGAGCCACATGCACCTTCTCCCGGATATCATCATTCCTAATCTTATCTATCCTAGTGTGCCCGCACATCCACCGCAACATCCTCATTTCTGCTACTTTCATCTTCTGGTTATGTGAGTTCTTAACGGGCCAACACTCAGCCCCATACATCATGGCCGGTCTAACCACCGTTTTATAAAACTTACCTTTGAGTATCAGTGGCACTCTCTTGTCACACAGGACTCCAGATGCTAACCTCCACTTCATCCATCCTACCCCAATACGGTGTGTGATATCCTCCTCGATCTCCCCTCCTCCCTGGATAACCGAACCAAGGTACTTGAAGTTGCCTCTACTCGGGATGACCTGCGAATCAAGCCTCACATCCACACCCTCTTCCCCTGGCTCAGCGCTGAACTTATACTCCAGGTATTCCGTCTTCGTCCTGCTGAGCTTGAAACCCTTAGACTCAAGAGCCTGTCTCCAAACCTCCAGCCTCTCGTTAACACCGGCTCGCGACTCATCAATCAGAACTATGTCATCGGCGAATAGCATGCACCATGGCACATCCCCTTGAATATGGTGTGTTAACGCGTCCATCACCAGTGCGAATAAGAACGGACTGAGAGCAAAACCTTGGTGTAACCCCATTACAACCGAAAAATGCTCAGAGTCGCCTCCTACTGTCCTAACCCGAGTCTTAGCCCCATCATACATGTCCTTAATCGCCATAATGTATGGAACCGACACACCTTTTTCCTCCCGGCATCTCCAGAGAATTTCTCTAGGAACTTTGTCATACGCTTTCTCTAGGTCAATAAACACCATGTGCAGATCCTTCTTCCTCTCTCTGTATAGTTCCACCAACCTTCTAACAAGGTGTATAGCTTCTGTAGTCTAACGACCTGGCATGAACCCGTACTGGTTTTTGGATACAGACATTGTCATCCTCGCCCTCGCTTCAACCACCCTCTCCCACACTTTCATGTTATGACTCAGTAATTTGATACCCCTATAATTGTTACAACTGTGGATATCACCTTTGTTCTTATACAATAGAACCACCGTACTCCACCTCCACTCATCCGGCATACTCTTCCCCTTAAAAATAATATTAAACAACCTAGTCAACCACTCCAAAGCTGCTCTCCCCACACACTTCCAAAATTCCACCGGAATTTCGTCTGGCCCCTTCGCTCTACCCCAACTCATCTTACGCATAGCTCCCACGACCTCTTCAACCTCAATACGCCTGCAGTACCCAAAGTCAGGGTGACTCTCGGAATGCTCCAATTCACCTAGCACAATATCTCGATCCCCTTATTCATTCAAAAGTTTATGAAAGTAAGTATGCCATCTCCTCTTAATCTGGGCATCTTCCATTAATACTCTACCATCTTCGTCCTTGATGCATCTCACTTGGTCCAAATCCCGAGCCTTCCTCTCTCTCAACTTGGCCAGCCGGAATAACTTCTTCTCCCCACCTTTTCCCCAATTCCTCGTACATACGACCATAAACCACATGCTTAGAATCTGTGACCGCCAACTTAGCTTCCTTCCTAGCTGCCTTATACCTTTCCATGCACACTCGCCTCTCCTCCTCACCTATGCTCCCCACTAACTTCAGGTACGTCGCCTTCTTTGCTTCCACTTTACCTTGGACCATTTCATTCCACCACCAGTCTCCTTTGTGCCCACCAGATACGCCCGTCGAGACCCCTAACACCTCTCTCGCAGCCTCCCTAATATAGTCTGTTGTCGCTAACCACATAGTGCTCGCGTCACCACTGCTCCTCCAAGCTCCCATAGCCGACAATCGCCCCTCCAACGTTTGGGCTTTATCCTTAGTTAAGGCTCCCCACATGATTCCCGGTCTTACTCGAGTAGACCTTTTCCTCCTCTTTAACGTAATACCAACGTCCATCACCAAGAGCCTATGCTGCGTTGCGAGTATCTGACCCAGAATCACCTTGCAATCCTTACACAACCCTCTGTCACACCTCCTGAGGAGGAGATAGTCAATCTGGGTCTTCGCTACCGCATTTTGAAAAGTAACCAAATGCCCCTCCCTCTTCCGAAATCTAGAGTTCGCAATCACCAACCCAAAAGCCTTAGCAAAGTCCAACAACGATGTACCTCCTCCGTTCCTCTCCCCAAAACCAAAGCCTCTATACACCTCGCCATAACCACCTGCGGTCGACCCAATATGCCCATTGAAATCCCCTCCTATGAATAGCTTCTCAGCAGGCGGAACCTGGTGCACTATCTCATCTAACCCTTCCCAGAAGCGCCGTTTAACTACCTCATCTAGGCCCACATGCGGCGCATAGGAGCTAACGATGTTTAGGGTGCACTCTCCAACCACCAACTTAATAATCATCAATCTATCATTCACTCGTCTAACCTCAACTACAGATTCTCTAAGTTCCCTATCCACCAAGATGCCCACTCCATTCTTACCTTTCTGGACTCCTGAGTACCAAAGTTTATACCCGTCCACGTCCCTCGCCCTCGACCCTACCCACCTTGTCTCCTGGACACACGCTATATTGACCCTCCTCTTCTGGAGGATCTTCACCAACTCTATAGATTTACCCGTCAATGTACCTACGTTCCATGACCTAATTCTCAACCTACAGACACCCTTGTTCCCTTTACCTCCCTTGCCTCCCGCCCCACCCCCTAAACCCTGCCCTACCTCCCGCCCCACCCCCGTTCCCCCCGAGGACATGACCTCACTCGACCATCCCAGACCACAGCTACTATACCTACGGCAGAGTAAGGGGAATCACTATCACACAAGGCAACAGACCAAACCAGAAGAATACAAGTTGCAACAACAGGCACACTAATATGGTAAATAAACTAGTACGAGATAAGATGCCAGCAATTTAACTCACACAACATAGGGAAACTGGAAAACGGGAGGTACCAACTCCCGCGAGCAGAATAGAAAATTCAAAGCAAGAACAATAGAACCTGAAGTCACCACGAGTGCCGAGAAAGGTGTTGTCCATAACAACTATGTTTTGGAATCCACTATACTGCTGTTTTATAAAGCTTATACAGCAAAGTTCTTTCACAAAGGAAAGAGAATGTGTCGTATATCCTTTTCAATTAGAATCAGATCTACAAGTGTTCTTCTTCGATTTACCAGCTGCTCGAATCAATCCGGGAAGTTCTTCAATCGAAACAAGTGTTCTTCGACTGATCAAACTCGGCTCAAAATTTTCAGTCCAATCTCAGTCGATACATTACCAAACAAACTCAAACTTTCAATTTCTACTTCCAAGTTACTCCAAGTTACTCCAAAATCAAATCCAGTGTTCAATTTGTGCAAACAATTGCCAAACATAAAATAATAAACAAACATATAGAATAACAAACTAACATATAAAATAAGAATCAAACATATAGAATAATAAACTAACATATAAAATAATAAATTAACATATAAAATAATAAATTAACATATAAAATTATAATATAGAAAATGTATCAACCTAAGTAACAATATAGTAAAAATATCGATTAAATATTAATATAAAAGATATTGCAATATATTTAAAGATGTTAAGCAATTAAAAAGAAAAATACCTTAATTAATATTTTTCAATTTATAGATATCGTCATGGATGTTCCCCCTGTGATCTCGGACCTGCATCTCTAGAGCTACTGTTGCTACAGGCCAACCATATGTCTTCATGCAAATGGGATGGGCAGTTTTTGTCCCAGACATTCCGCCCCAGACGTATAGACGATATGTGGGAATTCATTAGGGACCACCCACTGCATCCCCGTATAGTTAGACCTCTTTAGGATACGGGTTTCTACAGGATCACAGAGATCGGCCGGTTGCAGTTCGACTGGGCGTTGATCACGGCTATGATAGAGCATGGAGACCGGAGACGCACATATTTCATCTACCCATCGGCGAGGCTACCATCACGCTTGAGGACATGGAGGTTCTTTTCGGGCTGTCGATTGATGGATTATCTGTAGCTTACCCGCATGCTCTTAGAGACTATAAGGGATTGCATTACATGCATATGTTGCAGCGGCTCACCGGTTTCCAGCCAGCGGAGGAGACTGCATTGAGTGGGGCAGTCGTTTGCAGCTGACGCCCGTCCGGTAGCATCTGGAGGCGATGGATGCGGAGATTACGGATGATTGACCGTCGGAGGTTATCAACCGGCACACGAGATTGTTGGTGTTGCTGATGTTTGGTGGTGTACTGTTCCCGAACACTTCGAGAAACCTAGTCAGCTTGAGATTTCTACATCATCTTGAGCGGCTAGATGATTTACTTGGTTACAGCTGGGGTGAAGCTGTGCTAGGTTACCTACATAGGCAGATGTGACGGGCTAGCATGGGCAACCAGAGAGACGTTGCCGGATTTTTACCGCTGCTGCAGGTGAAAACATAGTCAATTCTTTTCATGATTATAACACACATAGTAAATAAATACCTTAAATTTTACGTCCACTATCTATATTAGGTTTGGGCCTGGGAGCGGTCCTACAGTTCTATCCACCTCTACCACCCATCGCTCTGGATGCACCACCTCCACCGTTTCTCCCTTTAGCTTGGAGGTGGGTTGATAGGCAAGGCTACGAATGCGAGTTCGAGGCTCGATATCATCTCCCCTATTACAGGGATTTGTTGGATTTGCTTGAAGGCGCGCAGGTACATGTATACTTAAGTTTACTTGACCTGTCTTTATATGTGTTGCGTTTACTCACGATTCCTGTGTTTAATTAATAGTTCTTATAGAGTCCATACAGCTACGCGCTCATAGCTGGTTTGCCCGATTATTGCTCCCGTGGACGAGCTATGTGGAGCTCTTCCGACATTGTCGAGCATCATGGCACCGAGCGAGTCCTTCACCAGTTTGGTCGACCACAGCTTGTACCTATTCCGCCCACTTGGCTTAGGACACATTACCAGCGGGATGATCGTTCCGGGGTTGACCAAACATACGTGGCCTGGCTAGAGGCCCAAATTGAGATTTGGGATCATAGGCATGACCTGATTCCGCCACCCCCTCCACCTGAGCGTACGGATGGCGAGCATGAGTATATGGGTTGGTATCATAGCATTACCCGACTTCTCGTCGGGAATCCTATTTATTGCACTGGTGGTCGGTACATTCCATACACCGGGGGGAATGAGGCACTGATATATTATATGTTATACTTACTTATAACGTTAAATTATCCTTCCGTAATTAATATTTTACATGTTATGTAGGCTATTGTCTTACATTAGTTCTACAAGTTGGGACTGCAGATGCTGCAGCATACCGGCGAGGGAGCGGCAGCTTTGCACGAGTATGGCTGGCAGGTTACAGATCTGGCTGCCCAGACATTGAGGCGTGCCCGAGATGATGAGCACTTAGGATACGATGCTGCCTATATGCCGCCATAGGAGTACCATCATGGGCCACCAGTGAAGCCTGAACATGGTAGACGTGGTAGGTGTGGGCAGAGAGGAAGGGGTGTCCCACGAGGTAGTGGTGGTCGGCGAGGATTGGGTCCCCAGCAATGGGGCGTTGAGGCACCCATGGACGATATTAGAGATGATCAGCCGAGTGACCACCCTGAGCCACACGATGTTCATCATGACATGCCATCATTCAGTCTTCAGTTGTCGCCAGGGACTTCGCAGGTGACCCTGTCAGCTCCATTATTGATCGCGGGCACGACCATTACGCGACATGAGTGGGATCAATATTTTCCTGATCCCCCAGAGCCATCGACGCTTGTTGATTCTCGTCCGACACGAGAGGTGCATAGTGGGCGATGACTGAGTTATGGCTCATCACCGAGGGATGCTGAGGATCTAGCACATACTTCATCTACTCCAATGCACCTCGATGTTCCCACAAAGCCTTGCGGCGCTACTCATGCGCAAGTTTGTTTGTATCACTGTTATTTCTATTTATTTTTATCTCATTGATTAGTCAGTAATATCTAAAGCATTTTTAGTTTTTTAAAGACATCGGCATCGCCCGTCTCGGAGGCCGCATTGTGCGATACTGAAATATTGGAGATGGATGATCTTATTCAGGAGCCCGCTGAGACCATGGTATGAACCATTAATTTTGTTTTCCTAACACGTACGTTAGTAATTATTATTTCATATAGTAAAATATATTATTATTCTATTGGTTACTGCTGGCGCGATGGTCGGATCTACCGAGTCTGCCAGCCTTACCGACGATCATGCTGCAGCGCATCCTCCGATAAAGAGGTGACGTGATGAGGATGATCCTGATAGCGTATCCGGGCAGGATAGGATGCGCCTCAGGCCAGCCAATGCTTTAAAGTATACAGGTTGTGGGACACATTGACATTTATTATTATTTGTATATATGACACTAAATATATAATAGTCACATTATTTATATTTTACATAATTTGCGCATGTGTTTTTATTTCTCGAGATATTTAATAGTTTAACACTTCAACACAAAAAAACAACAGCTTAACATAAAATTTAAATTCGTTACCAATTAAAGATAATACATGACACGTACAACATAAAAGTAAAATACTACAGTCAGAATTCCCCATCTTCTACCACCATCCGTATGCATAGTCCACTTGTTAAGCTCATGTTGCATCAACCAACGATAGGCTTCTGGGTCTTCCTACCTAATCAAATCCATTCGCTTCCTGAATTTACACTTTTGGTGTGTTGCAGCTATCCACATTAAATCATGCAAGTCCTTATTCGGATAAGCCCTCTGGAAGTTGGCCTTCAAGTGCCTAATACAGTAACGGTGGTTGGCATACGGTTCCTGCCATGCACGCAAATTCTGTACAAAACTTAAAATACTGCCATGCCGATCAGATATTAGCCAAATACCTGAACGCTGTTTGACAACGTGCTCCTTCGAGTGGTTCAAAAATAATGTCTACGTCTCTTGGCTTTCATTGACACAAATAGCAAATGCTAGGGGAAATATACTTCCATTAGCATCAGTAGCGAAGATCAACAACTTAATATCATACTTTCCATAGACATGAGTGTTGTCTATGGATATTACCGTCCGACAATGTACAAAACCATCAATTGCTGGTTTAAATGCCCAGAACACATATCTGAATATGTATTCTGGTATTCCAGGACTCCGCTCAAGCTTCCATTCAACAATAGTCCCGGGGTTAAAGTATTGCAATGTATCCATGTACCTGGGTAGAGCGGCAAATGGCTTATCCCAGTTGCCATAAATAATTTCAAACACACGTTTACGCCCGAGAAATGCCTTTCTTTTTGTAATGGTACATCCATATACCTGGTGCACAGATGTTATACACTCTTTGATCTTATACCTTATGGACGCTTCAATGTGTGGAATCAAGACAAGAGAAATCAAGTCAACATTTAAGTTAAAATGATTCCCACTAAATGTGTCCATCGCACAATTGTGGGTGCCTATGTATTTCCCCACAATCCACATATTTGGTTTCAACTTTCTCGCACGCAACATCCAATTACAACCTTGAAACCATCTACGATAAATAACCTTGTATACTTCCGAAGATGACTCATGAACCACGATCTAACGACACTCTTTTATGCTGTACATTCGCACTGCCCTGCTTGGGCGCGCTTTATCAACAAAAAGCATGCCCTTTGACAGTACTGTTGCTCTAGATTCATCCCACATTGTTGTCCGAATTTTGTCAAGATCCTTTGTGAGGGCATGGACATCCGGCATACTTGGCAACTGATCAAGGTAGGGAACATCACTTGAATGAAACAGCATATGGGACTCGTACACTCTTGTTCTAATGGGAGGTGGCGCATGCTCCCTCATCAAATCAGGTTCATCATTCTCGTCCTCATCACCATCACCCTCATCAGGGAAGGGTGTGTCATCTCCAGACTCGTCAGCATTGTTGTCATAATCACTATCATCTTCCTGAGTAAGGACATGACCTTCAAATTGCTCGTTTTCACTGCACAACCAATAAAATAATGAGTTTCTCAAATTCATCCAAAATTTACATATAAACTTTATCACTTCACTTACAAATCATAATGTATTGATATCTCATGATGCACATTATCCTATTGGTGATGACTCCCGGATGGACCACCATGATCCAACACACCAAAACTAGGCATATTCTAACTGTCCATTGGTTCATAACTTGTAAAATTCATATCTGGCCGGTATCCTCTGTGGAATATATGAGTGTTAATACAAATTCAATACATAAAAATAAACATCATAACATAAAGGAAAATTGAAGTTTACCACTTCACTTGTGGATTATGTAAACTTGTGGAGAAATTATATACTCGCTCCTCATTCGCCTGTGGAGATAAGTTTAGATCATGCCAAACTCTTTCACCCGGAACCTGTTTGGCTAAAACTGCTCCAAAATAATCACCCGATGATTGAGGGATATCCCTGCTTTGCGGAGCCTCATTATTGCGAACGTCTTCACCCTTGACGTACATTTCCAACATTTTTATCACAAGAAGTTCCCAGTGTTCATCCAGAGTCCTCAAAAAATCTGTCAGAGTTTCATCGTCTTCGATGTTAAACTCAGCATAACAAACAACCCCTTGCGGAGTAACAGAATACAGATATCTCTCGGTTACTTTAATATTCACCGAATGTTTTTTCACACTCATTTTTTTACATAACAACGATACCAATCTATCGTACTCCATTGTAAGTGGAAACTTAATATGACACTATAGAGAACAACTATACCGTACTGGGTTATTTTCCGCCACAACCTCAGCCTCCCCCCCTCCCCCCCAATATAATGAAACTCTAATTCTTTTCTCTTCGGACATTATGACAAAATTCAAAATAACTTAACGAACAAATATTTCGAAAGACTTGAAGGATGCTGAATGGATTTTTACCAAATTCTGAAACTCCTTAAATAAGGACAAACCCAGCCCGTAGGTTACAATTATTTGATGTATAGTGCATCCATAATACGCGTTATACCCATATGAATTATTGGTGCGTCAGTTAAGTGCAGATGACTTATTGGTGGGGCCACATTTTATATATAGAGCAGTTATTCACTGCGTTATACCTTAACGGACAAAACTATCGTTAAAGGATAGCACAGTGAATAACCGTGCTATATATAAAATGGTGCCCAGTTTTTTTAAACCTATTTGTGTCTCTTGAGTCCAAATGAACCATACTTTGGTTCAGGACTCATTTATTTATCATTTCATAAAAGAATTGTTTGCATACATACAATTTTTATCAACTTCTTTGTCGAGAAAATGTTTTTTTTTTAATTGTTCAAATCACGAAGAATTTATGAAAATGGGACTAGGGTTTCATACGAGCTGAAGAGAAAGCTTCAGGAGAGAAAACTCATTTTCTTTATTGGAATGAATCTTCTAGACTAATACAATATTCGGTCCAACTATCTATACATGGGCCCAACCGGAAAGAAAGAAAGAAAAGAAAACTCTTAACTACTTGGGCTATTAACTAGTATACTAAAGAATGAAAGAATAGTGGGCCTGGCCCAGTTACAAATAAATACACAACTTGGTCCAACTTCAGGTGACCCTAACTCCAATAGCTCCAATACCTCCCCCCCCCCAAAGTTGAAGGGTGGGCACACTCCTAACTTGCCGATCAAAGAGTGATGTTGAGCACCTGAAAGAAACTTAGTAAACACATCATCAAGCTAAGAAGTAGTGGATACATGACTTAATAAAATGAGGCCATCAGCCAACTTGGTGCGAATAAAATGGCAATCAACTTCAATATGCTTTGTACGTTCGTGACAAACAGGATTGCAAGCTATATGAATAGCTGCTTGGCTGTCGCAAAAGACTAGAATAGGCTCCTTCGGTTGCAAATCCAAATCAGAAAATAACTTGGTCAAGCAAGATAATTCTGCCATGACTTGCTCATTGCCCTATACTCTGCCTCAGCAGAGGACAATGAAACCACCTGCTGTTTTTTAGATTTCCAACTCACAAGGTTACTACCTAGAGTAATACAAAAACCAGTGACTGATCGACGAGAGTCGGGGCAGGTAGCCCAATCGCTGTCATAATAGCCAACCAAAGAAAAGCCAGGAGTATTATTCAGAAACACCCCAACATGGGCAGCACCCTTCAAATATAGTAATACATGCAACACAACAACCATATGAGGAAATCTAGGGGTTTTAAGAAACTGACTAAGGTGTTGGACCGCAAAACACAAGTCCGACCTAGTATGGGTAAGGAAGTTAAGTTTTCCAATAAGACTTCTGTAAGAATATGGCCTAGGGAGAAGATCCCCAACATCAGACTTCAATTTAGTAGACAAATCAAGAGGGAAAAGAACTAGAGAAACATTATAACAATTGAACTCACTTAACAAATCAGAAATGAACATTCTTTGATGTAACACAACCCCTTAAGGATGATAAAAAATCTCAATACCAAGGAAATACTTCAGGAGGACTGATAAGTGGGGTTTTTGACGGCTTATTAGCGTCTTTTAGCTTTTATTTTAGTCTAAAAGTATTGAATTGTATTCACGAAACTAATAAAATTGTGCAAAATTACAGGAATGCTGGAAGTTGGTCTCCAGAAATGAAATCCGACTCAAAAAGGAGTAATCTAAAGCACAAGGCAATCAAAGGCACAGAAGCACAAATGTGCGGTCCGCAGAAGAAATTGCGGACCGCAGAATACCATCTGCAACCGCAAACCAGGAGGAAGAATTTAGCAGACATTTGCACAAAGTGCGGACCGCACATGAATTGTGCGGCCGCAAAGCTGGGCTAAGAGTTGAAGATCAGAGAGTATGAAAAAAGACCAAGTCCAGGAGGCTCTGTGAATTGTAGACCGCACAAGAATTGTGCGGCCAAAATCCTTAAAATACATACCACAGAAGAGTTGCCTTTCGGCCGCAGTCCAGAAATGTGCGGCTGCAGAAGAATGCCTCGCGACCGCAGTTCAAAAATGTGCGGCTGCATAACTCCAGCTCCTGCCAGATAAAGAAATCTACAGACCACACATGGAATTATGCGGCCGTAGAACCTCCCGAGGGGCATTTTTGTCCAAGATTTTTAGCCTTGTATAAATAGACGAGTTTTACAAAATTAGGTCAAGTTTGAACCTCTGAATTTGTTGTAGCCGTTTTTCTTTACTACTTTAGGAAGTTTTACATTGCTTTGGTGTATTTACAATAGATTTAATCATTTTAAGCTTCCATTATGAGTTTAATTAATTTTTCTTCCTTATTTTCTTTAAACCCCATTATGAGTAGCTAGACTTTTACTAGAGTTGTGACCCAACCCTAGTGTGTAAACCTTATGGGTATCTAATTTAATGCTTGTTTATGATTGGGTATTGATTATTTAGCTTAATTCATGCTTTAATTGTAGAATTAATGGTTGCAAATATTAATTCATGCCTATTTGACTTAATCTCTAATTAAGAAAGAGGGACCTAGTCTAGGATAACTAGGTTAACAAGGAATTGAGTCAATTGAAAGATTGAATAACCCAATTAAAGGGTTTAACCAAGATATAGTAATAACCCGGCTTGAGCTCTTATCAATTATTTTGGGTGATACCCATTTGGTCTTGAGAAAGCCAAATTGGGCAAAATCACTCTCTGACCGAGAGGTATTGAGTGGGTAATTTAGAGTTGAGAGCTATAATACACCCCAATCGATAAAACATGCATTTAAAGTCTTTAGCCCATTAGGCAAACACCTAGGTCATGGCCACAACCCTAGGCTTTTTATCCATTTGGAAAAACCTTAAAAACAATCATCTCTAGTCTTCTTTCTTTATTTTGCAATCATTAGAAATAAAAAATAAATCCTTGTTGTGGAAGTGTAATCTAGATAGTCCATGTAACACCCCGGAAAATTTTGAAGTACTTAAGTGTAAAGCCTGGTAAAGTTTGCAAAGAAAATAATGTTTCATGGTGCCAGACTAGGCTTACGTGTTTGAGAATTGTAGAAATTCTTCGCGGCGAGCTTGCGAACTGTGGCTCAGACTTTTTGGGTTGAAGCTCACCGCGGCTCGGACCTTTTGGGTTGAACAATGCACTGGAAAGTAAAGGAAAATGTTTGGCGAAAAAGTGTATTTCTGCGGTCCATTATGCGACCGCAGAACCACTCTGCGGACCGCATAATGGCCGCAAAGTGAGGCAGTTAATTAGGTCAGTTGGAAGCAACTATGCAGTCGACTATGCGACCGCATAACTATTATGCGGTGCATTATGCGACTGCATAACAGTTATGCGGACCGTATAGTGACCGCATACACAGACAATTCTTTTGGCTATTTTGTAACCAATTATGTGACTAATATGCGGTCCACATATCGGTTATGTGATCGCATACCTTGTTCCGGAGCTCCATTTTTTGGTTTTTAAAACCCGACCCTATTTTATTAAATACACTCTTTGGGCCATTTTTGAGACATAATCTGATATTTTAGAGTGGGAGAGAGTGCCCTAGAGTGAGAAGGTGTTTTTCAATAATTATTCTTCAATTCTTGCTCAAGTTTTGGAAGATTAAGAAGGCAAGCTCACTAGGTCTTCATCCTAGAGGTAAGATTCTACACCCTAAACCCTAATTTTGAAATCATCTGAAAATGGATAATTAGCAAGATAATTTTTGGGCATGAGAGTTAATTATTTTACATGCATGTGATATAAAGAGGTGTAGGAAGATTGTTGAACTAAGCATGGTAAAGATTGGGTTGTGTGATGATGAAATCCTCCATAAAAGGACCTTGAATCCTTGTGCACACCTAATGTTTGATAAAATGCTCAAATGAGCTATAACCATGATCATCTTCCTAATTTCGATTCAATTTTTTATATTTCTATAATAGATTGAAGTTGCTAAGAATTCCGGAACATTTAGAGTGTAAGGAATATCAAGTGAGGTATGTTGGCTAAACTCTTCTCTTAGAATTGAATCCCACGATATTCATGTAAATTATGTAAGTCCCGAGTGATTCATTATGAAATTGGCTATTCCGAGTAAGATTAGGTTGAAAGATATATGTTCAACAAGCATCCCAAATGCTCTATTCATGTTATGTTACCAATTAAGGATGTGTTAAAATATGAGCTGTGCATTAATAATGTTTCGACTTTAAGTCAAGTTCAAATGAAGGCTATTATGCCAAATTTTGTGAAATATCTCTATATGCATTAGACTCTAAATTGCTCACATGTGTACTACACACTTTGATTTGAATTGTGTTTGTTGTTGATGATGAGGATGATATTTGAAATTGATAATGTGAGCATGAAATACTGAATATGGCCAACGTGCAAAGGATGATCTTATAATTATGGCCACTAGTGCCAATGAAATGAAAAGATGTAAAAGAAGTATGAAATGCGATGATTGATATAAAAAGGTTGATGTCTCGAATAAGATAGCCTAGCCGATCGGGTCGTGATCGGAATCCATGCTAAACTTACGGTGGTATTGGTAATGATAGTAATTGTGGTTTATGTCTCTAATGAGATGGCCTAGCCGGTCGGGTCGTGATCCGACTCCGTACTAAATTTACGGTGGTATTGATATTGACAGTAATTGTGGTTGATTCTCTAATGAGATAGCCTAGCCGATCGGGTCGTGATCGGACTCCGTACTAAATTTACGGTGGTATTGGTATTGATGCTAATTGTGGTTGATTCTCTAATGAGATAGTCTAGCCTATCGGGTCGTGATCGGACTCCGTGCTAAAAGTACGATCGCATTGGTATTGTGAACTCTGGTATTGCGGACAATGTTATATCGATACTAAAAATCTCCTAATGTGAGATATGAAAATTCATTTGAACACTGTCTTGATCCTAAATTGAGGTTTGATGTTGATTAAGGCTTTCATTGATATTATGATAATCTTGTTTGTATTAATTGTCATTCTATTGAGAGGGTGTTTAGTTATACATACTAGTACTATTCGACGGTACTAACGTCCCTTTTGTCGGGGGCGCTGCATCTTTCAATGGATGCAGGTGGTTCCATAGTATGAGATATTGATCAGTGATAGCAGTGCACCTTCTTCCCAACTGACTTGGTGAGCCCCACTTCTTTTCGGGGTCATGAATCTTTTGTACTTGTGTATTCTGTTTGAGGTATAGGCGGGGCCTTGTTTTCGGCATTATCATTGTACTCTTCTTTATCTATAGAGGCTAAGTAGACATAGTGTGGGTTGTGTATTGGTGTTGGGGAAAGACAAACTATGTTATGTTGTGGTTGTATTACTTGTCCATTTGAGACTTGAAAAATTATGAAACTATTGGAAATGAATTGATATTGTAGACATAAACACATTTTTGTCTAATTAATGAAAATATGTATTATCTCTATTCGTGGATGAGTTTGGGTATAATGAAATCTAACATGCTTGCTCGGTCGGGTTCACTCGGTTGAGCGCCGGTCGCGCTCCTCAGTTTTGGGGCGTGACAGTCTAATTTCTCAAATTGAAATATATACCCCTAACTCCCATCTTAGTTCCCTGTGGATTCGGCACCGACTCTTCGTTGGGTTTCTATTATTGCATACGATTGTTTCATATCTCTTTTGAGGTGTGCTTTGGACGTGATCAATTTTTGGTGTCGTTGCTGGGGAGTTAAAAACAGTGTTAGCTATATATTTGGGTGTGTTTTTGGAATATCTTCTTTTCCTTCTGTATTACTAACTTGTTTGAGAAATCGTTGGTACAACCCTGGTAAACAATGAGCTCGGAAATATTGCTTTGGGGGATGTGAACATCGAGGATGAGCAAGTTGATGAGGTTCCTCTTGAACCTCAAGCCAATAGAAGAGGCTGAGTGCCTCATGACAATGTCCCCGTTCCACCCCCACCTCCACCACGAGCGGCTCCACATCGAGTGTTTCAAATCACCAATGTGATGCTCACTTTTCTAGAGCAACGAGGTTTCTTCACCGGTGCTCCAAGTCAAAATGCATACATACGTTTGAAGGGATTTGTGGACACTTGTTGGGGGAGAAAACAAAGAAATGTCTCTGAGGATGCATTGAGGCTAAGGCTTTTTCCCTTCTCTCTACGAGGGAAAGCTTTAGATTGGTTGGAACGTTTGTCGAACCATTCCATTCACACTTGGGATGAGTTGGCAGAAAAGTTTATTTCTAAGTTCTTCTCTCCGGGGCATATGGTTACACTTCGAGATGAGATTTTGGCATTCAAGCAAGAGACAAATGAACCACTACACGAGATATGAGAACGCTATAGAACAATGGTTAAGGAATGTCCCAACAACGATATGGCGGAGAATATGATTCAACAAACTTTCTATCATAAGATCAACACAACCAACCAATGTGTAGTGAATCAACTTACCGGTGGGAACTTCATGACTACACCTTATGCGGAGGCGTGTGATTTTTTAGATGAAATGGCGGAAACATCATCGGCATGGCAATCCCGGGCTAATGTTCTACAAGGTGATCCCAACGTGATCCACCTTCACAAAGAGTTGCATGACCATGGGCATGCCATTGCCGAATTGATGATGGTAGGCTATAATTGCGTGTTTTAGTTGCTTATCGCACTCTAATTTACTGCACTTTAATTGAGTTGAGCTTTCAATCGCTAGTGTTTTGCACTAATTGTGTGTTTTATGCCTTGTAGGAGTGATTCAGAGTTATGTAGATATTGTGGAACTAATTCGAGTTATTTGGACCTTTGAAGTCTAAGTAAAAGCCTAAAGGAATAAGCCAGGATCGTGTTCGGGGGTCGAGGATCACTGCTGGACGTCAAAATTCAAGGAAGAATCAACTGCTGAAAAAATACACTAGTGCGATGCACTGTGCGATGCAGCAGTGTAAATATATATCAGAAATTGGCAATGTTCAGAAACCACCTAGGTGCACGAGCGCGCACTGGGCTCGTAAGTTAGGCAGAATACTATCCAAAGTGCACAGCCATATGTGCGAGCACACTCCCAGGTGCGCGGCCACGCACTTTTTATTCCAGAAATAGTCCTATTTCGCGTATGAAAAGGTATTTTCGTTTGGGCAAGACCCCATTTGGTATATATATATATATATATATATATATATATATATATATATACATGGAACATGGTATTTTCTGGACTTTTGACACCTTTAAAACCTAAGGAAGCTAAGGAGAAGTGGGAGAAGCAAGAGCACAAGGATTTCATCATTCAATCCTCACCCAAGATAAGGGTTTGGATCGTTTATGCTTTCCTTTAACTTAAACTTATTTGTGATGAATTACTCCATATCTATGGAGTAGTTCTCTTTTAAGGTTTGATGGATTTGGTGTATTGATATTTGTTTGTAGATTATAACTCCAATTTTTATGTATTGAATCGTTTTGGATGATTTAATTGTTGCATCTATATTCACATGTTTATGTAATCGAGAGAGGCATAACTTGTGATATCATTGCATTATCTTGTTGGTTGAGTTCATTAATTCTTCTTAGTAATCGAAAGAGGCTAGTTGAATTATTGTTTAACCCTAGTTAGGAGGATAATCGAGAGAGGTTCTCATAAAGACCAATCAACTACGAATTCTTGCATATCTTCACTGAGCTTAAATTGGTTCATATTGTGAGGTTGAGACTTAATCGAGAGAGGAGTTTCTACTAAATGTTTGAACTAATAATTGAGTAAATTTGAGAGACTCACTTGAACATTAGAAGTGAATTAATTAGAGTTAAATCAGAGCCATTTATCTTTCACCTGTCCAATCAATCCCTATTTTCTCCCATTGATATCTTCCTTGCTTACTTTTGTTTCGACTGTCATTCGTCAATTATCTTTAGATTCTTAGTTAATTTTAGTTTTTAATTACATAATTCTAAACTGTTGATTATCTTGGATAACAATCTAGCAACAAACTACGATAATATTGTTTAACTCCAATCCCCGTGGATACGATATTATATTAAACTATATTAGACTAGCGAGCATATTTAAGTGTGTGTGTTTTGTGCTCATCAATTGACTACCACCATGAATTAATTAGCAAAGTCTCAACTTTAACATGTGCAAAATCCTAAGAAAGTCAATGCCATGGAGGGAGTGAATATGATGGTGAACAAAAAGAGGACCAAAGGTCCACAAGTGCAACATCGAGTGGAGAATTATGTGCAAGAGGATAGTGGTTTTGATCAAGATGATTCTTACACTGAACAAGAAGAGGAGGTGCAATATGTGAACAACTTTCAAGGGCAACGAAACAACTTCCAAGGCCCAAACCAACAATAATGGCGACCTCAAAACAATCAAGTCAATTGGAATTCTAACAACCAAGAAAATTAGAGTGGTGAAAACAATCAAGGAAATTGGCACAACAAAAACAATCAAGGAAATTGGAGTGGCAATTATCAAGGAAATTGGGGAGGGGGGGGGGTAACAATCAAGGCGGATGGAACAATAATCAAGGCAATCGGGGTTGGGTTTTCAAAGGCCCCCGATGTATCAACAACTGAGAAACCCTCCTCCTTATCCTTAACATGGTCCTAGTTCTTCAAAAAATGAGATGGGGCATATTGAGAACATGTTCAAGCAACTGATGGTAAAGAATGCTGATTCGGATTCCTAACTTGCCTCACACAACACATCAATCCGCAATTTAGAAGTTCAAATGGGGCAAATCTCTCAAGCTCTAAATTCTCGTCCTAATGTGATGACCCAAAATGTCATCTTTAAATTTAATAAGTAATTATGTGTTCTAAGACCTCGAAAAGTATCATTTATCATTCCTCGACTTGCGTGCGTAGTCCGTACAATTTTTCGGAAAGTTTTCATGTGAAAATGGATTAAAATGTGAAATAGAGCTTTAAAACTCAACTGAGTTGACTTTGGTCAACATTTTTAGAAAATGGAACCGGATCAGTATTTTTACAGTTCCGGTAGCTCCGTATCGTGATTTGGGACTTGGTTGTATGTCCGAAATTTAATTTGAAGGTCCCTAGCTCAAGTTATGACCATTTAACGGAACTAGCAATTTAAAGGCTAAAGACTTCTAAGTTTGACCACGGGGTTGACTTTTTGATATCGGGGCCGGAATCCGATTCTGGAAATGTGAATAGCTCCGCTATGTCATTTATGACTTGTGTGCCAAATTTGAAATCATTACGGATTCATTTAATATGTTTTGGCACAAAATTTGCAAATTGAAAAGTTTAAAACTCAAAGTCCGAATCGAGAAGTGAATTGCAATTTTGATGTGATTTGAGACCCTGAGTAAGTCTGTATGATATTACGGGACTTGTTGGGATATCTGGATAAGGTCCCGAGGGGCTCGGGTGACTTTCGAATAGGCCACGAGATGTTTTGAACTTAGAAAATTTTGCCGGTATAACTGAACCTGTTGCAGGCCTCTGATCTCGCAATTGCGAGATCAGGCATCGCAAATGCGAACCAAGCAGGTATGGCAATTGCGAGATTTTTAGCGCAATTGCGAAGAAAGCCTAGGCCAGCAGTTCTCGCAATTGCGAGTTTATATTTGCAATTGCGAAGGGCCAATTGTCGCAAATGAGACATAATCTTCGCATTTGCGAAGGCAGCGAGATTGTGAAGGGTATCGCAATTGCGAGTGTTTCTTCGCATTTGCGAAGCTCAGGTCGCAATTGCGACACCTGCAGTTGAACAAAATGACTTTTGGACGGGATTTTTGATTCATTTCCCAAATCTTCAAAACCTAAAACCTCAAGAGGCGATTTTGGGCGATTTTCACGGGAAAACATTGGGGTAAGTGCTTCTTATCCTATATTGATTATATTTCATGATTTCATACTCATTTATATCATGAATCCGTGAATTTATGGAAGAAAAATCAGATTTTTCTAAAATCTTCCAAAAAAGAATTTAAGATTTGAAGGTCCATTTGATATCGGAATTGGATAATTTTTGTATGGTTGGACTCGTCTCGGAATGGGTGTTTGGATTTCGTAAGTTTTTCCGAGATTTGAGACATGGGTCCCACTGTCGAATATTTTAATGAATTTTAGATTTTATCCAAAAAATTAGTAAATTCATATGGAATTAATTCCTATGATTAGTATTGAATATATTGAATTGTTTGTGAATATATTTGAAGCTTTCAGAGATAAATTTAAAAGAAAAAGCTGTGGTTGAATATATGATTGGAATTTGCAAATCGGGGTAAGTGTCGTGGTTAACCTTGACTTGAGGGAATAGAACCCTTAAATTATTTGTTATGTGAATTGCATGTGAACGACGTATAGGCGAGGTGATGAGTGTCTATACGTCGTCAAATTAATTGTTTGCCTGCTTACTTGAAAAATCATAAATTATTTTAAATTATAAATTAATTATTATAATAATTATTTCTCTCTTATTCTTTGTCAAATATTAATTCTTGAATTCCTACATTAATTGTTACATGCTATTTGAATTATGTGTTTTAATTGTTATTTGACATTTAGCATATTAAATATTAAACTGCCTATTTTCTCCCTGATTTCTATAATAATTTGCTATTTATCATTGTTTGTTTCATAATTAAATCATAATTGTTGTATGCTTGTTGTCTTATAATTTTATATTAATTATTGCATTTATTAGGGAAATTGCTTCTATAAGAATTGATTGAAATGAAAATATTGGAGGATCGGGTTGCACGCCGCAACAAACTTATTAAAAGTCAATATTGGAGGATCGGGTTGCACGTCGCAACAGACTTATTAAAAAGTCCATCTTAGAGGATCGGGTTGCATGTCGCAACGGACTTGTTAAAAGTCAATATTGGGGGATCGGATTGCACGTCGCAATAGACTTACACAACAAACTTATTTAAAAATCTATATATATACTTGATTGAAATAAATATATGACAGACTTGATTAAAAGGAAAATATTGGGAGAGCGGGTTGCACGCTGCAACAGAATTGAATGTGAATATATTGGGAGAACGGGTTGCACGCTGCAACAAAATTGAATGTGAATATATTGTGAGAGCGGGTTGCACGCTGCAATGGGAATTGATGGAAATGATAATTAGTTATGACTGCTGAGTTGGCTTCCATTATTATAAATGAATTACCTGGTTTAATTTTATTATCTGTTGTTGTTACTAATATTGCGTACAGGTTAATGTAAGTGACCCGCCTTAGCCTCGTCACTACTTTATCGAGGTTAGGATCAACACTTACCAGTACATAGGGTCGGTTGTACTGATACTACACTCTATATTTCTTGTGCAGATTTCGGAGTTGGTCCCAGCGACGTTCCATAGACTTGCTCGGATTTCAGCTATTCGAAGGAGACTTGAGGTATAACTGCATGGCGTCCGCAGTTTTGAAGTCCCCATCTATTTTACTTTAGCTGTGTGTTTATTTTCAGACAGCTTTATTTTATTCAGACCTTTATTTGTATTATTCTAGAATGCTCGTGAATTGTGACACCAATTCTGGGATGGTATTTAGACACCGTTATTTTTATGGATTATTTTACTATGTTTCAAACTTTGCTTTCGCCTTTGTTTCCTTGATTATTAATAATATAAAAATTGTTTAAAAATAGATAATATTATACTAACGTTGGCTTGCCTAGCAAGTGAAATGTTAGGCGCCATCACGGTCCGAAGGTGGGAATTTCGGGTTGTGACACCTAAGGGGGCACTACCAAGTGACACAGTGGTAAACCCAAAGGGTGAAAATAGCATGGGGAATGCCATGACCGTTACTACAAGAAGTGAAAGAGGTGGGAATGCACCCACCTCAAGTCAAAAGCAACTTGTGGATGATGAGAAAGTGGTACAAGAATAAGAGGTCCCGAACAATGTGGTGCAATCAAATGATAAAGTTTGGATTGATATTGATAATAGTGTGGAAGAGACTCAAGAGGAGGTGAACTCGTCTAGGGATCACATTATTAACATACCGAAGCCGGTAGTGCAAAAGGATAAGGCACCATTGCCTAAGCCTCCACCTCTATACCCTCAAAGACTTGTCAAACAAAATGGCAAGAATCAATTCAAAATATTAATTCAAATGATGAAGAGTCTCTCAATCAATGTGCCATTAGTTGAAGCTTTGGAACAAATGCTCGGTTATGCAACTTTATGAAGGATCTCGTGACAAAGAAACGGTCAATGAATTTTGAAACTATCAAAGTCACTCATCAAGTGAGTGCAACTGTGCATTCAATGGCTCCTAAGTTGGATGATTCTGGTGCTTTCACGATTCCTTGTACATTTAGAAGTGTTGAGTTTGCTAAAGCTCTTTGTGATCTTGGGGCAAGTAACAATTTGATGCCCTATTCGGTTTTCAAGACCTTGGGAATTAGGCAACCAAGATCCACCTCTATGGGATTGCAAATGGCCGATGGTACTATGAAGAGACCTTTGGGAGTGATTGAAGATGTCTTGGTTCGTGTTGGTAAATTCATTCTTCTGGCGAATTTTGTCATTCTAGATTGTGAAGTTGATTATGAGGTGCGGATTATTCTTGGAAAACCTTTCCTTGCTACGGGGAAGGCTCTTTGTGATGTTGAAGCCGGAAAACTCACCTTCCAGATGGGTGATGAACAAGTGGTTTTCTATATGTGTAAATCCATGCGGCAACCAAATAGCAATAAGGTGTGCTCTTTTGTGGACTTGGTGACCGATGTTATTGTTGATGATACAAGTGCCACAATAAATGTTGGTGATATATTGGAGGCCGTCTTGCTCAACTTTGATGATGACGAGATGGATAACTTCATGGAATATGTGAATTCTATGCAAGGAATGGGGTCGTACAATTATACACCCCGGAAACTATCTTTGGATCTTGAAAATAGGACAACTCCTCCTACAAAGCCCTCCATTGAAGAGCCTCATACCTTGTAGTTGAAGCCATTGCCTCCACATCTTCGGTATGAATTTTTTTGCCCTTGTTCTACTTTACCGGTTATTCTTTCCTCTTGTTTGACTAACGTGCAGGTAGATTCTACGCTAGCGGTGCTACAAAAGAGGAAGAAGGCTATTGGGTGGACATTGGCGGATATTCGGGGGGATAAGCCCTGCATTTTGCATGCATAAGATCAACTTGGAGGAAGGTGCCAAACAATCTATTGAATATCAAAGGAGACTCAATGAGGCTATGCAAGAAGTTGTCAAAAAGGAGATTATCAAGTGGTTGGATGTCGGGGTTGTCTATCCCATTTCCGATAGTTTGTGGATTTCTCCGGTTCAATGTGTCCCGAAGAAGGAGGCATGACGGTGGTCACCAATGACAAGAATTAGTTGATTCCTACAAGAACAGTGACCGTTTGGAGAGTGTGTATGGACTATCGCAAGCTCAACAAAGTCACAAGGAAGGATCATTTCCCACTTCCTTTCTTAGATCAAATGCTTGATAGATTGGCCGGTCGTGCTTTCTATTGCTTTCTTGATGGGTATTCAAGAGAAAACAGCCTTTACATGTCCATATGGTACTTTCGCCTTCAAGCGGATGCCATTTGGTTTGTGCAATGCACTAGCTTCTTTTCCAAGGTGTATGATGGCTATCTTCACGGATATAGTGGAGGACTACCTTTAAGTTTTCATGGATGACTTCTCGGTGGTTGGAGATTCTTTTGATGGTTGTCTTGCAAATTTAGATAAAGTGTTGGCAAGATGTGAAGAAACAAATTCGGTGCTCAATTGGGAGAAGTGTCATTTCATGGTCGAGGAAGGCATTGTTCTTGGCCACAAAATCTCAAAGAATGGAATTGAAGTTGAAAAGGCAGAGATGGAGGTGATTTCTAAACTTCCACCTCCATCTTCGGTGAAGGGTGTGCGGAGTTTCTTAGGCCACGCAGGGTTTTATCAATGTTTCATCAAAGATTTCTCTAAGGTGGTGAACCCGTTGTGCAAACTTCTTGAGAAGGATGCTAAGCTCAACTTTGATGATGATTGCATGAGAGCTTTTGAATTGTTAAAGTTCAAGTTGACAACTACTCCCATCATCACCGCTCCAAATTGGAGTGTCCCTTTTGAACTCATGTATGATGCAAGTAACGTAGCATTTGGGGCTGTTTTGGGGCAACGCATCAACAAGATTTTTTACCCGGTCTACTATGCTAGTAAGACCATGAATAGTGCCAAGTCAACTACACCATTACAGAGAAAGAGATCCTTTCCATTGTGTTTGCAATTGAGAAATTTCGCCCATGGGTGCAAAGGTCATTGTCCACACGGATCATGCGGCACTTTGTTATATTATGAGCAAGAAATATTCCAAAGCTCGGTTGATGATATGGGTGCTTTTGTTGAAAGAGTTTGATATTGACATCCAAGATAGAAAAGTGAGTGAAAACCAAGTGGCGGACCACTTATCTCGTTTGGAGGAGGAAGGGAGGCCGCATGATGGCCTTGAAATCAATGACTCCTTCCCCGATGAGCAACTCTTGGCTATTTCAATGAAAGATGTGCCATGGTTCGCGGATCTAGCAAATTTTCTTATGTGTGGAATCATCCCGGATGAGTTCTCTTCAAACCAAAGCAAGAAGCTCAAACATGATTGTCAAGATTATTATTGGAATGAACCATACCTTTTCCGGATTTTTACGGATGGGGTGATTAGAATATGTGTACCGGAAGAAGAGCAAGGTGAAATTCTTGGAGCTTGTCATTGTTCACCATGGCGGAGCAAGAACGACGGCCAAAGTGTTAAGTTGCGGCTTTTATTGGCCCACTCTTTACAAGGATGCTAGTGAGCTAGTGAAATGATGTGATGAATGTCAACGGGCCGGTGGAATCTTAAAGAAAAATGAAATGCCTCTCACCACCATTTTGGAGATTGATATTTTTGACGTGTGGGGTATTGACTTCATGGGTCCTTTTGTGAGTTCTTGTGGAACCACTTACATCTTGGTCGCGGTTGATTATGTGTCCAAATAGGTTGAGGTTGTTGCTCTACCCAACAATGAGGCGAGAAGTGTGGTGGCGTTCTTAAAGAAGAATATTTTCACAAGGTTTAGTACTCCGCAGGCTATTATAAGCGATGGGGGGTCATATTTTTGCAACAAGGCTTTCGACACTTTACTTAGCAAGTATGGTGTTACTCATAAAGTCATGACTCCCTATCATCCACAAGCTAGAGGTCAAGTGGAAGTCTCCAACCAAGAGATAAAGAGTATTTTGTCCAAAACAGTGAATTCTAACCGAATGGATTGGTCCAAGAAGCTTGACGATGCATTATGGGCTTATCAGATAGTTTACAAAACACCTATAGGAATGTCACCATACTGGTTGGTGTTCGAAAAAGTTTGTCATCTTCTGGTGGAACTTGAGCACAAAGCCATGTGGGCTCTAAAGAAGTTGAATCTTGATTGGGATATAGCTGTTAACTTGAGCGTTGCACATTTGAATGAGTTGGATGAGTTCCGGTACCATGCTTATGCAAGTTCATCCTTGTACTACAAAAGATGAAATATCTTCATGACAAATACATTTGGAACAAAGAGTTCAAGCTAGGCGATCTTGTGTTGTTGTTTAACTCAAGGTTGAGGATGTTTCCCGGGAAGTTAAAGTCTAAATGGAGTGGTCCTTCTGAAATTGTGGGTGTGACACCTTTTGGTGCATTGGACTTGAAGAACAAAAACAATAAAGTATTTCGAGTCAATGATCACCGGGTGAAGCACTATTTGGGAAAAGTTGGAGATAGCCATGTCGTGGCGATCATTCATTTCAATTAATGGTATTCTGCGTCGTGTTGCGACGTTAAATCAGGCACTTCTTGGGAGGCAACCCATGTTTCTTTTCTTTTTTTTCTTTTGTAGCTAGGTGTTATTTTAGTGCTAACTCGATTTGAAGTGTGCTACAGGGATGAGTGTGACAGAAATCTGGCTAAGTGTTGCAAAATAATTACGGACCACACATTTATAGTTGCTGCAGTGAAAGTGCACTGCGGCCACATAATTATCTTGCGGACCGCACAAATGAAGGGTTGAAATTGCAAGATCTCTGAAGTTAGTCCATCAGAGAAATGGTCAATGTGCGACCGCAAGAGGAATTCTGCGGCAGCAACAAGAAATATGCGGCCGCACACAAAATTGTTCGGACCGCAGCTGAAGAACCAAATATGCAGCCCCAGGTAACAGAGTGCGGACCGCATATGAAAATGTGTGGCCGCACTCGAACTTTCCCCTCTTTTATGAATCATGAGTATAAATACAAGGGCAGGGGCAAGGGTTACAGTTTTCCCTCTCTGAGCACAAAACTTGCACTATATTGAAATTTCCTGGTGAATCATCTACCCACACTCCCAACAATTGTGATCCCTCATTCCTTACACTCATTCACATCTGGTATGCTTAAATTCCTTGTTAGAATTTTGCATTTTTTTAGTTTAATTTATAGCTTTTTAATTATTTTTAGGCCATTTGTCAGTAGAACTTAATTGTGCATTCATGTGGGGGTAAATCTGTAGTGGGTTAACTAATACATGCTCATTGGGGACTGGGTCAACGTATTTTTATGCCTTTATGCTGTTACCATGTCAAAATTTGCACAAAAACTGCAAAACCTAGATTGAAATGTTGGACTGTTCGTAGTGTTTTGAGTTCTGCAGCCGCACCTAAAATTGTACGGTCCATAGAAGTTGATTCTAGGGCAACTTTAGTAAAGAATTGGTCTGTGGCCGCAAGGTAAAATATGCGGACCACAGAATTTCCATTGCGGCCGCAGAATAGCCCTTTTACTGTCATCAGAGAATCTACAAAATTGTGACTCAAATTTGCGGCCACAAGGTAAAATGTATGGACCGTAGAAATCATGTTACGGCCGCACACCAGCCAATTCTCTATCATCAGAGAGTTGGCATATTTTGGGTCTCTGAGTTACGCCGCAGGTGAAATTGTGCAGACCGTAAATCACTCTTGCGGCGGCAAAACAAAAATGTGCGGTCCCCAAGGCCTCATCTACGGCTACAAGAGAAATTGTACGGACCATAGATCCTTATCCTGCAAGCATATTTCAATTGTGAACCTCACTGTGTTTTCTGGTGTATACTTGTATATCTCATTGTATGTCTGAACTTTGAATTGCAACTAACAATCCCTTTGCTTGATATAGATAATGGTTCGATCTAGAGGCAGAGGTGACACTTCTAAAGGGAGGGGTGAACCTTCTAGGGGTCAAGGTAAGAGTGCCTTACCCCTCGGCCAGTAAAGGATAATAACAAAGAAATCTACAATCGGTAGAGGGAGAGGTGAAGATCTCTCCGAGACGAGCTCTTATGTCCCATCTAGGGAAGCATCAGAGGGCAACTCAGCCGTTGTTCAAGAGCAGCCGGTTGTACAGTCAAGGCCGCCAGAAGATATCAACTCAGGGACGTGTCGTCCTCATCTCATAGAACTTCCGAGGGTTCAAAAAGTTCTAGTCAGGCTTCTGAGCCATCCACTGCACTTGTCCTTGAGGCACAAGATACATCAGTTCAGGACATCCCCGATGATGGCAAAGGGGGAGATGCCACAGCTACCAGCCTTGAAAGGTCGAAGAAGAAAGGGGTCTGGGAGGACCGATTTGTTAGCTTGGCTGCCATCAGTAGCTTTGGTACATGGTGGCCAGTGAGGTCGCTTACTCTTGAGCGACAATTTTAATTGAAAGATATGGAGAAGTACAACCCAGCAGTGTTGAGACAGTTCAAGGAATGAAAGGGGTAGATATGGGTGTGGTAGATACCAAGGAGTACCTTGTCCGTGAATTCTACACCAATGTGGCGCATATCAAAAAGGGGACAAAGGTCATCAAAGTGTGTAACCTCAAAGTGAGATTTGATCAGCACACACTCAACACATACTTGAGTTTTGAAGACATTAAGCCAAACGAATATTTGGAGAAGTTGGAGATGGGAGATGTAACCCGGCCTTGGTTAGCAAAGATTCTAGCAGCACCAGGGCCACCACCACCATGGATTACCGCTGGGGTTCCTATCAACAGGAGCACGTTGAGTTTTGAGGCGAAGGGGTGGAAAACCTTTGTCTGCAACAGACTAGACCCGTGCCAGAATGAGACTTACCTTCCAATTCCTCGGGCAGTCTTAGTTTATTCTATTATAGCCGGGTATCCTATCAATGTGGGGTCTATGATGTCGGCCAACATCTCAGTGATTGCTCGGCAGGATGACTTATCCTATCCATATCCCAACACTATCACAGAATACCTCACAAATGCACGGGTAGAGTCGAAAGATTATGACACCAAGGTGAGGCTGAAGAAGCCTTTCACTTGGTATTCACTGATGGATGCAAAGAATCCGAAGAAGAAAGTTCAGCCTCCTACCACTGCGGGACAGGCTGACGTGCCAACTATGGTATCTGCCGAGGCAGTTGATATTCCATCCATTTCGGCTGATCCTTCATCCAGTGTTGCAGTTATACCTCCGCCATCATCCACAGCCCCTTCTACAGCTCCTGCCACAGCTTCCACTTCGTCTTTGAAGCCGGTGCCCATGCCTACTGCTCCACTTTCTGCATTGCGAGTCTCCCAGACATTGGCAAGCCTCAACAACTAGATGCAGACAGCAACTACAAAGCTGTCTGACTTATCCAATACTGTTGCAGCACAGTCTACTATTCATGCACCTCAGTTTCCCCGACAGTTGAGGAGACATTGAAGAAGATCCTAGAGAACCAGAACACCATCATGGCTACCTTGGTATAGCATGGGTCAGTGATCGAAGAGTTGGGGAAAAAAGTAAAGAAGATGAGAAAAACTCTGCTGCCAACACTGCCGAGGCACTGCGTCAGATGTTCACTAACCCAGTCACACCTAGAGTTGAGGATGATGAGATTCAATTGGATGAGACTGAGGGCGGTGACATTGCTGGGGACACAGAGATGTCCAAGGATCCATAGGGAGTTTTCTTCACTTTTTCCCCTATTTTATTCTTATTTTGTTAAGCCTTGAGGACAATGCTTATCTTTATTCGGGGGGGGGGGGGGAGTTTATTGGTCATATTTGGTACATTATGAGACATTTGGCATGTAATAACTTGATATTATTTTCTTTTTATTTTTTATTATGTATATATTTTCTCTTCTTTTCTCATTATGTGTATTCAGTAGTTTTGTTTATTAGCTTCTTTATTTTTGTTCCTTTGTTAGTTCTTAGTTTGAGTTAGTAGCTTCTTTGTTTGCTTTAGTAGCTTCTTTTTATGTTTTAGTAGATAATAAGCCTTTGGTTTTATTAATGTCATGGTTCTTTCCAAAGGTAGTTGTTGTGTGAACCGGGTGACGCGTCCCAATGATGAATGGCGTGACAACCTTCTTAAGGGAATGGGTCCATTTTTTGGTGTTTAGGTAATAATAGTAGTAGTAATAAATAAAAAGACCTAATTAAGTCATGCTCGAAGAGTCAAACATGCTTCAATTGGTACCAACACACTTAACTACGTGCTTATGGTTATAAACAAGTTTTATTTTAAAAAATAGCTCTAGTTAGTGACTTTTTGACTCTTTTGTTGACTTTGGCAACCATCGACTGGTTTAATTGAACCAAAGTAATTTTTAAACTTGAATGGTCGTTGTGAGCCCTCGACTCTGTCCTCTTTAACAATCCGGTTGCATGAAGGGTGAGATGAATTGTTGCTAGTCTAAGTATCCTTGCGAAGGATCTAGAACTTGCCCCGAATGTGTTTCAAGCCGAAATCCTACGTTTTGTTTGGTTTGAAAAGTGATTGTAGGCTCTCCTTGGCCCGTTTGAGTTTTCTATTGCCAACCAATATCATTATCCCTAGTCAACCCATTTGAGCCTCGAACCTTTCTCATTTTATGACCATGTTACAAGCCTTTATCCATTTTGTCATGACCCTCTCTTGGCACCCGAGCTTTTATTAACACTCTTGAGAAACAAATGGCTAAGAACGTAAGTTTGGGGGAGAGAAAGGAACTTGAAAAAGGTATCAAGGCACAAAAAAAGAAAAGAAATGATGAGAAGAAAAGGCAAGAAAAGAAAAGAACAAAAAGAAAAATGCAAAAAAATGAATAAGTGGAAGAGTTGAAGGGATTCAAAGGAAGGTAATGATCCCAAACATGGAGAAATCAAAGAGGGAGAAAATGAATGTAATGATCAAGAAAGAGTGATGTTAAGTCTCTCTACTCCCCCAAGGAAAAGAAAGTGCCTTAAAGAATTGGCAAAGTGTGACCCGAGAAATGAAGAATGGAGTGATTAAGGAAAGGTGTAACCACTCACCCACATTGTATCCAACCCTAATCCAAAAGCCTTTATTATATCCCGAAAGAAGTCCTACTTGATTTCAAGTCGAGTGAGCTTACATTAGTGGCGATCTATATGAGGGACAAGCCTATGGTACTTGAAGTCGTACTTGTGACATTCTCTTGAGAGAGATCAATAAACCTTTCATAAATCTTTGGATTGAGTGCTAAATTTCTTAAGTGATCCAGGCAAATGGAAAGTAGAAGAGGAAGAGTTTGAAGTCCACCATGACCTACATGATAAAACAAGAGTCCTTGATGAGTAAAGTCAATTCTTGAAGCTCAAATGTCACATTAGAACTATATGTGCATGAATGTTTAACTTGTCGCCTTGTTGATAATACATAAGCAGTGTGGGTAATTGTTGATCCGAACTGATGTGTGGATGGCTTAGCTTTGAGTCGCTAGAATGATACTTACTTTTGGAGGAGGGAACTAATTTATTTGCTTGAGGACAAGCAAAGACTTAAGTTTAGGAGAGTTGATAAGTGGGGTTTATGACAACTTATTAGAGCCTTTTAGCTTTTGTTTTAGTCTAAAAGCATTGAATTGTGTTCTCGAAACTAATGAAATTGTGCAAAATTGCAGGAATACTGGAAGTTGGTCTCCCGAGATGAAATGCGACTCAAAAGGAGTAATCTGAAGTACAAGGCAATCAAGGGCGTAGAAGCGCAAATGTGCGGTCCGCAGAAGGAATTCTGCGGCCGCAGAAGAAATTGCGGACCGCAGAATTCCATCTGCGGCCACAAACCAGGAGGAAGAATTTAGCAGACATTTGCGCAAAGTGCGGACCGCACATGAATTGTGCGGCCGTAAAGCTGGGCTAAGAGTCGAAGATCATAGAGTATGCAAAAAGACCAAGTCCAGGAGCCTCTATGAATTGCGGATCGCACAAGAATTGTGCGGCCGCAATCCTAAATCTGCGGACCATTGAAGAGTTGCCTTGCAGTCGCAGTCTAGAAATGTACGGCGGCAGAAGAATACCTCGCGACCGTAGTTCAGAAATGTGCGGCCGCAGAACTCCAGCTCCTATCATATGAAGAAATTTGCGGACCACACATAGAATTATGCGGCCACAGAACCTCTTGAGGGGCATTTTTGTCAGAGATTTTCAGCCTTGTATAAATAGATGAGTTTCACAAAATTAGTTCAAGTTTGAACCTCTGAAGTTGTTGTAGCCATTTTTCTTTACTAATTTAGGAAGTTTTACGTTGCTTTGGTGTACTTAGAATAGATTTAATAATTTTAAGCTTTCATTATGAGTTTAATTAATTTTTATTCCTTATTTTCTTTAAACTCCATTATGAGTAGCTAGACTTTTACTAGGGTTGTGACCCAACCCTAGTGTGTAAACCTTATGGGTATCTAATTTAATGCTTGTTTATGATTGGGTGTTGATTATTTAGCTTGGTTCATGCTTTAATTGTAGAATTAATGGTTGCAAACATTAATTCATGCCTACTTGACTTAGTCTCTACTTGAGAAAGAGAGACCTAGTCTTGGATAACTAGGCTAACAAGGAATTGGGTCAATTGAAAGATTGATTAACCCAATTAAAGGGTTTAACCTAGAGGTAGTAATAACCCAACTAGAGCTCTTATCAACTATTTTGGGTGATACCCATTTGGTCTTGAGATAGTCAAATTGGAAAAAACCACTCTCTGACCGAGAGGTATTGAGTGGGTAATTTAGAGTTGAGAGCTATAATACATCTGAATTGACAAAACACGTATTAAAGTCTTTAGCCCATTAGACAAACATCTAGGTCATGGTCACAGCTCTAGGCTTTTTATCCATTTGGAAAAAATCTTGATGGAAGAAGAATCCACCCATTCATCTGGCAAGCTCCCAGAAGTTCCAGAGATTGATTCTCCCCCAAGAGAAGTAGCATTCGCTAAGGCTATCCCAGTCTTATCTGAAGGGATGATTGTAATCGATCAACTGAAGGAGTTCATTAAAGGAACTATTAAGAATAAGTATGAAGTTTCTACCAAGTCCTCCCTTACATACGCAAAGTCGTACACTGCTAGGATCGATATGTTGAAGATGCCTGCTGGCTATCAACCTCCAAAGTTTCAACAATTTGATGGCAAAGGCAATCCAAAACAACATGTGGCGCACTTCGTTGAGACGTGCAACAATGATGGGATATATAGAGATTACCTCGTCAATAAATTTGTCTGCTCACTAAAAGGAAATGCTTTTTCTTGGTACACAGACCTCGAGGCTGGATCTATTGATAGCTAAGATCAACTATAGCAAGAGTTCCTCAATCGCTTTTATAGCACGAGACGTATTGTGAGTATGATAGAATTTACAAAGACTCGTCAACGAAAGGGTGAACCGGTTATCAACTTTATCAATCGTTGGAGGAATGCAAGCCTCAACTGCAAAGACAAGCTTAGTGAAGCTTCTGGCATAGAAATGTGCATTCAAGGCATGCATTGGGGTCTGCGCTACATCATGCAAGGTATCAAGCTTAGAACATTTGAAGAACTTGCAACTCGTGCCCATGACATGGAATTGAGCATAGCCTCCGCTGGAAATGAAAGGTTGCCTATTAATGACACTCGCAAAGGGAACGACAAGCAAGAAGTCAGGAAATGGAGCAAGTTTGTACCCCAAGTCTGAAAACAAAGAAGCTATGAGTGTCAACACATCACCTGCGAAGTTCACAACAAAGGTGAGCAAGAAGCAGAGTATGAAATGCACTTCTTTCCAAGATAAGCCAAGTGGAAAGTTGACTCTAAAAGAAATGCAAGAGAAGGAGTACCCATTTATGTATTCTGATATGCCCACAATTTTTGAAGAGCTCCTCGAATTAAATCTCATTGAGTTTCCGGAAATGAAGTGGCCAAATGAAGCTGGGAAAACAAATGAACCAAATTACTGCAAATACCATCGACTTGTGAGTCACCCTCTAGAGAAGTGCTTTTTCTTCAAGGACAAAGTTATGGACTTGGCTCTTGAAAAGAAGATCGTGCTTGAAGATAAGAAAGCAAGCGCAAACCAAGTCTCTATCACCATTGGCTCATTCAGTCTAGATGAATTATGTAGTTTTAAAAAAAATAAAGATGAAGAATTACTGGAGAACAATGAATTTGAAGTTGATCAACCTGATGATGATGAAGGTTGGACGTTGGTGACTCGTCGTAGGCACTACAAAAGGAGCCCACATAAAGAATCGATAGAACAACCAACAAGAAAAATGATGGTAAAAAGACCAAGGAGACGGAATCCCGTTAAGCATTTGAAGAAGGCAAAAGTGTAGGTACACCACCCTCAAAAGCCACAACATCCAGTGACTTGGAGGAATTCTTGCCAAGTTGGTTCCGCATGAAGATCTCCTGTGATGGTATTGAGGCCTCTTGTTGCAATGCTGAAAAAAAGGAAGAAAAGAGTAATGACCTACCGTTGGCACCATTTTCAGAAAATCTCATCGAGTCTATTCCTCAAGAAGTTAATGCTTGCGAGAGAAAAATTTATGTTCACAAATGCCGATCTTCTACTAGGTGACACTTCTCATAACCGCCCGTTGTACCTGATTGGCTATATGCACGATGAAAGGGCAAATCGAATTTTGGTTGATGGAGGATCCTCAATAAACATATTGCCAATTTGAACTGTGAAAGAACTTGGTATTCCCATGAACGAACTTTAGGAAAGTCGTGTGATGATTCAAGGATTCAACCAAGGGAGCAAAGAGCCATAGGCGCGATCAGGTTGGGGATCATCATTGAAGATACGCAATCAAGTGCATGGATGCATATGATCGATACAAGGACTTCATATAACATCTTGCTTAGAAGGCCTTGGATACATGAGAATTAAGTGTTTCCATCTACCTACCATCAATGTTTGAAGTACTACGAGGGTGAAGTCGAGAAGAAGATAGTTGCCGATGATGATCCATTCACCAAGGCTAAATCACACTTCACCGATGCAAAGTTCTACTTGAAGAACCACATTGTGAAGGAGCTAAAAGTTGATGATGTCATGAATGGCAAGAATGATGAGTCCATGACTAAGAGAGCTGAGGTGGTTGCCGACAAAACCAAATATGTTGCTGAGGAGGTGCACCCTAGCTCAAATAAATCTCATAAAGGGAACATTGTGTCTCACAGCAAGAAAGTAACTCATGCACTCCACTATGTCCCTAAAAAGTGAAAGGGGAGGGCGAATCGTCCAATCTCCAACTTCCGATCAAACGAATTGAGGCAGTAAAGCTATTGCTACTTGAGGTTGTGGCCCAAAGTCATTCTCAGAATATGGCGCTCCCTACAAAGTGTACAAATGAAGGCTTTGATCCTAATACTTACAGCCTATTTGCAAAAGCTAGATATAATCCCAATGAGCCGTCAAAATTAGGGAAGCTCCCATTAGAAGCTACTACAAGGCAACCACGTGAAGGTCTGGGATACAAGCAACCTCCACCAGTTCACATCTCCATAAGAAGGGCAAGAAATAAATATATCACTATAGAAGATGAATCTATTGCTTCTAACAAACCTTCAGTCTTTGATTGACTTGGAAATCTAACTGGGAAGACTTCCGTATTTGAGAGATTGGTCCCATTAAATAAGGGGAACAATTTCGAGAGAAATTATCGAAATACAAGAACACCCGCTTCGCCCAAAATTCAGAAGATACCTAAGGATTTTCAAAGTTTGGTTCCTTCTAAAATGAGGCGACAAATGAAACTCGTGGTTTTGTGTGATGAGGTACTTAGGTTAAAGCCATATACTGTGGTCTACACTAAGGAGTGTAATGAAGATGAAAAAAATGTAGGTTCTTCGTATCACGTTACTACCCAAGGAGGGTGTGATGTTTCATATCTAATTGAGGATGACGAGATATTTGAGGATGTTTCACCATGTTATCACATATCCTTCAATGATGGGGATCCTCAATAAGATGAAGATGCTCCACCTGAACTTGAAGAAGGGGTGAAGACAACAGTTGATGCCTTAAAAGAAGTTAACCTTGGCACTGATGAAGAACCAAGACTCACCTACCTAAGTGCTTTACTAGAAGTTAATGAATAAAGCACTTACATTGAGTTACTCAAGGAGTTTAGGGATGTATTTTCTTAGATTTACCAAGAGATGTCTGGCATTGACCCTAAAGTAGCAGTCCATCACCTTGCAGTTAAGAATGGCACTTGTCCTATTAAGCAAGCTCAAAGGCGCTTTTAGGCCGGACTTGGTTCCCCTGATTGAAATCGAAGTTAACAAAATTATTGAAGCTTGTTTTATTCGTGAAGTTAAATACCCAACATGGGTTTCAAGTATTGTCCCTGTAAGGAAGAAGAATGGCCAGATTCGAGTGTGCGTTGACTTAAGGGATCTCAACAATGCATGTCCCAAAGATGAATTCTCGCTTTCTATTCTAGAGCTCATGATCGATGCTACTACTAGGTACGAGGCAGTGTCATTTATGTATGGTTTGTCGGGCTATAACTAAATTCACATGTCACCAAAAGATGAAGAGCTTACTGCATTCCGCACCCCCAAGGGTATTTATTGTTACAAGGTAATGTCTTTTGGCTTGAAGAATATTGGTGCTACTTATAAAAGGGCTATGCAGAATATTTTTGATGACCTTCTCCACAAAAATGTCGAATGTTATGTGGACGACTTGGTGGTAAAATCAAGAAAGAGGGGCGACCACTTGAAAGACTTGAGAATGGTGTTTGAGTTACTCCGGAGGTACCAAATTAGGATGAATCCATTGAAATACGCCTTTGGAGTTACTTTCGGAAAGTTTCTTGGTTTCATTGTCCAGCATCGAGGGATTGAAATTGATCAAGCCAAAGTAGATGTAATCTTGAAAATGCCTGAGCCTCAGGATATTCATAAATTGAAAAGTCTGCAAGAAAAGCTAGTGCTGGGAGGTGCCAACCATTCAGTCGCCTCATGAAGAAAGGCGTTCCTTTCAAGTGGAACCAAGCTTGCAACACTGCCTTTGAAAGTATTAAAACTTACTTGATGAAGCCTTTTGGCAGCCCCTATACCTGGAAAACCGTTGATACTATACATTTCGGCACAGGAAAGGTCTTTTGGAGCGATGTTGGCCTAAGAAAATATTGAAAGGAAAGAAAACTCCCTTTACAACTTAAGCAGGATGATGACACCAAATGAGCTGAATTATTCGCCAATTGAAAAGTTATGTTTGGCGCTAGTCTTCTCAATCCAAGAGTTTAAGCACTACTTTCAAGCTCATGTCGTTCATCTTGTTTCTAGAGCAAATCCCATCAAGTTCGTGATGTCAAAACCTGTCCTTAGTGATCGACTAGCAAGGTGGTACCTCCAGTTTCAACAATGTGAAATTGTGTACATCTCTCAAAAGTCATTAGCGGACTTCTTGCCAGATCACCCTATACTTGATGATTGGGAGATAACTGACGAACTACCTGATGAGGACACAATGGTCATTGAAGTTCAACCTCCGTGGAAGATGTACTTTGATGGTGCTGCACATATCGGAGGAGCTGGTGCTGGCGTAGTATTTGTCACTTCTCAAGGTGAGGTTCTTCCATACCCCTTTACGTTGACGCAACTCTGCTCCAACAACGTTGCTGAATATCAAGCATTAATACTTGAGCTTGAAATGGCTGTCAAAATGAAGTAGTTTCAATTGTATGTCTTTGGTGACTCTCAATTAGTGATCAACCAGCTTTTAGGTAGTACGAGGTTAAGAAACCTGAACTACGCCCATATCATGATTATGCTAAAAAATTAATGGGGTGGATCGGTGACGTGACTATTCAACATGTGCTTAGGAAAGAAAAAAAGAAGTCTGATGCTTTAGTTGCCCTAGCTTCATCATTAACCCTACCTGATCAAGCGCAAGTTATTATCAACCAAAAAATGGGTAGTACCGCCACCAAATGACGGGGAAAGTGAAGAAAATGAATTCGAGCATCAGGTCGCGATTTCTGAAGCTGAGAAGGAAGAATGGCGACAACCCATTATCGACTACTTAAGATATAGGATACTTCCAAAAAATCCGAGGAGAAGGACTGAAATCTGTTGTCGTGCACCTTGTTTCCTTTACTACAAAGATACTCTATACAGAAGATCCTTTGAGGGAGTACTCTTGCGATGCTTAGGGAAAGATAAAGCACTCCAAGCTTTGTAAGAAGAACATTCTTGGGTATGTGGGTCACACCAGTCTAGACCAAAGCTCCACTTCCATATAACAAGGATGGGATATTATTGGCCAATGATGGTAAAAGATTGCTTGGACTACGCTCGAAGATGCAAGGCTTGCCAATTCCATGCAAATTTTATTCATCAGCCTTCTAAAGTGTTATATTCGACTGTTGCATCATGGCCATTTGATGCTTGAGGACTAGATGTTGTTGGACCATTGCAAAAATCCTTTAGTGGACATTTATACATCTTGGTTGCAACTGACTACTTCTCAAAATGGGCCGAAGCTATTGCTCTTAAGGAAGTAAATAAGGAAAATGTTGCAAGTTTCATCCAAGTAAACATAATTTATCGCTTTGGAATTCCTCGTTACATAATAACGGATAATGGCAAGCCATTCGACAATAGGTTGATGAACAAGATTTGTGATCTCTTTGGCTTCAAGCAACGTAACTCTTCTATGTACAATGTTGCTGCCAATGGTCTAGCTGAGGAATTCAACAAGACTCTATGCAACTTGCTAAAGAAAGTTGTCTCCAAATCCAAACGAGATTGGCATGACAGTATAGAAGAAGCTCTGTGGGCATACAGGATAACTCACCGCACACCAACACAAGTGACCCCTTATTCACTTGTCTATGAAGTCGAAGCCGTTTTGCCACTTGAGCGTCAAATACCTTCATTACGATTAGCTATTCAAGAAGGGATCACTGATGAAGAAAATGCTCTACTTTGACTAGCAAAGTTGGAGGCTCAAATACTTTTATTACGATAAGCTATTCAAGAAGGGATCACTGGTGAAGAAAATGCTCTACTTCGACTAGCAGAGTTGGAGGCTCTTGATGAGAAGAGATTGGAAGCTCAACAGAGTCTTGAATGTTACCAAGCTCGATTATATAGCGCCTTCAATAAAAGAGTTCGCCCAAGATCCTTTCAAGTAGGAGATCAAGTCTTTGTCGTACGAAGACCCATTATTACTTCCCATAAACCTATAGGGAAGTTCTTTTCAAAATGGGATGGGACATATGTCGTGCAAAAAACTTATTCGGAGCTTAGAAGCTGGTTGATGCGGATGGCATGAGAATCAGCCCTATCAATGGCAAGTTTTTGAAGAAGTATTATCCTTGAAATTGCAACTCTCCTAGACGCACGAACCTAAACTGTATGTCATGAAGCTCTTCAAATTTGAGCAAAATCTTCAGGTTGCAAAGTTCCTCAAAATACGAGCTTAAATTAAAAATTGCTACGCTCCTAGACGCACGAGCCTAAACTGCATGTCATGAAGCTCTTCAAATTTGAGCAAAATCTTCAGGTTGCAAAGCTCCTCAAAATTCGAGCTTAAATTGCAAATCGTTACGCTCCTTAATTCAAGAGCATAAATTGCATGTTAGTCCTGGCCCACAAGAGTATAATCTGTGTACAGCCCACCAAAAGAAAAAAAGAAAAAAGGTCCTCTAGGTTGAAAACCTCGAAAGGGGCGGCTTAGGCAAAAGTTAGGACATAAAAAAAAACTCACAAATTCTGAACTACGGTATGACTTGATCTTCTTCACCGAGGTACGTAGGCAGCTTAGAGTTTCATTCTAAGTTCAGTCGCATAAGTTCAAAATATTCATATTACCCCAATCATTATTCGAAAGAATAATGATGGAATATAATCCACTTGATTGGAACTAAAATTTCGGGCTTAAATGAACGTTGTGCCTTATCAAGGATTGGTGGTTCAATGGGGGCAAGTCTCCATAGCAAATTGGCATCTCCGATGGATGGATGTAGACTTTTAGTAGAAGGCCAAATCTTCAATTTAAAGTACTCAAGTTTGTCGGTTTTCAAGTAGAATTATATAAGCCCTCCAAATCTTCAAGTATGTCGCTCTTCAAGTTAAATTTTGCAAGACCACCGCCTTCAAGTTGAAGTCCAAGTCCGCTAGACTTCAAGTCAAATTATTCAAGCCCTCCAAATCTTCAATTCTGTCGGTGGTCAAGTTGAAGTGCTCGAGTTCGCCGGTCATCGAGTTGAATTATTTAAGCCCTCCAAATCTTCAAGTATGTCGCTCTTCAAGTTAAATTTTGCAAGTTCACCACCCTTCACGTTGAAGTCTGCAAGTCTGCCAGTCTTCGAGTCAAATTATTCAAGCCCTCTAAGTCTTCAAGTCTGTCGGTGGTCAAGTTGAAGTGCTCAAATTCGCCGGTCTTCAAGTTGAATTATTTAAGACCTACAAGTCTTAAAGCTGAAGTCTTCAAGTCTGCTAATTTTTCAAGTTGAAGTTTAAAAGTCCACCACTCTTCAAGTTGAAGCATCAAAGTCCACCAAATTTTCAAGTCCGTCAAATCTTCAAATTTGTTGGTCTTCAAGTTAAAATCTGCAAAGTCCGCCAAGTCTTCAAGTTGAGATTTTCTAATTTGCCAATCTTAAGGTAGACATGTTAGTCCCTTTGCACCTTAAGTTGGTCTCTTCGCGGGTTTGTCCTCAAAAGTAACTATAATTTTTTAATCTTAAGGTGGACGTTGAAGTGCTTTTGCACGTTAAGTTGACCTCTTTGTAGGTTTGTCCTTAGAAGAAACTATAATTTTTTAATCTTAAGGTAGACATTTAAATCCCTTTGTACCTTAAGTTGGACTCTTCATGGATTTGATACTTCTATATATTGTCATGGATTTGATACTTCTATATGTTGTCATGGATTTTTCCTTCCATATATGTTGTCATGGATTTGTCCTTCCATATACCGTCATGGATTTGTCCTCCCATATGATGTTGAAGATCTGTCCTTCTATTTTTGCCACGAATTTTTCCCTCTATGTGCGTCTAACCTTGTTGAAGAAGATATCTCCATTGCCTACAACAACAAAAAGAAGGCAGCAAAAAAATACAAGTACAAGAAAGATAGTCACCTGCTAAGGCGTGTCAGATTCAAAAAATTGAGTATAAAGTATCGCCCAGAATAATCTGAAATGATTCGGGCCATGATTTTTGGTGAGAACGAATCTTTCTAAGTCTAGTTTCTATCAATTAAAACTCCTTTCAATTCCGATATTCCAACATCAAGATACAAAGGTTTTGGTGAAGCCGCGATAATCTAAAACTGTTGGCCTATTAGAATGTAGAGTCGACTTCAAAAAAATTATCTAGAATGATCCTGAAAGGTTTTAATTCTGAATTTAGGATATATCGTAGATCTTGAACTCTAGTTCTGATAAATCAAACGGTTTACGATTCCGAGGTCCCTACATCAAGATATAAAACTTTTGGTGAAGTCGCACAAATTTGAAACCGATGGCCCGTTAGAATATAGAGCCGATTACAAAAAATCATCTAGAACGATCCTGAAAGTGTTTTATTCTAAATTTTGGATATGTTGTAGATCTTGAACTCTAGTTTCTGAGAAATTAAACGGTTTGCGATTCCGAGATTCCTACATTAAGATATAAAACTTTTGGTGAAGTCATACAAATCTGAAATTGATGGCGCATTTGAATATAGAGCTAATTTTGAAAACTCACCTAGGGTGATTCGCGAAGATTCTAATTCTAAATTTTGGAGATGTTCTAGTACTAAAAGTCTAGCTTCTACAGAATCAAACAGACCGTGATTTGAACTTTTCTACAATAAGATATTAATTTTATACCATAAGATGTGCTGGCTATAAAAAGGTGACGAAAATTGAAAAGAAAAGAAGAAGAAATTACCTTCGCGCCAATACCTCCAAGTCATCAAAAGTAGACTCAAAACAATTTGTAAATGCCTAAATTGGTACTTATGGAATGAAGGGTGTATGGTATTTATAGATGTCAAAAGGTGGTTGTGGAAAAATAAATACTGATGTGGGATGGTTGTAATCGAACTCCAAAAATAATTCATATTGTAAGAATCATTCTCCTATTTGGGCAAGGTCACTTTGAGGTGGTGATTTAATTATGGCATGCCAAGCAAAAACTATCAAAGCTATTAGACTGCCAGTGGGATTCTAGTATACTAATCCGAGGCGCACATGACTCACGTAAAAGTAGGTGCACATAACTCAAAGTAAGCTTTGACTCTTTAGACTTTTGCTAGAAATTAATCGTGCTTATTTGGTATGAAATTACTGAATGAGATATACTTCAAATGGATATTAGAAGGCCCAAAATTTAATACAGTGTGTGATTGGTTTGACTTGGCATGGATTACAATGCAATTTCAATTGCAAAGAAAGTGATAGTCAAAAGGACATGCACGTCCACTGCAATGGGCAAATGGAACCATTTTGTTGTATTCATGAATTAAAATGCTACTTTAGAAGCAATACTTAATAAATTGAACGATCCAGTCGTCCTAAAGCTTTGGAGACGATTCGAGTTTGTGAAAAAATTGATATTTTTGTCCAAGCTACCAACAAAGGAAAATATGTCTAAATTAGTTCGTACTTCGAGACGTGATTCGGTTTCGACGAATTTACACATCGACAAGTCTTGAAGTAGGGGGCATTTGTAAGAATTTAAATTTTATTGAATTTAAATTCAATAAAATAATTTTGACTATATTTTAAATTCAAGATATATTAGTCTAAATAAATTTATTGGACTAATATAATTATATAAGTCCGATATAGATAGACTTAATAAATCAGTCCAAGTTCATTGGGCTAAAGTGATGAGCCCACTTCATTAAGCCCAAGATGACATCTTCCTAGAGGCTCAGTTTGGTGCCACGTGTCAAATAACGTGACACGCCAAGTCAAATAGAAAAGCCAATAGGATCATGTCACGTGTCAAAATGACAAGGCATGCCAAGTCAAATTAAAAGGCCAATGAAACCATGCCACATGTGCAAGTGATATGTTCTAGCCAATCAAATGCGGCCTTGTCATGCTTCACTCTGATTGGTCGGAAAGAGTTTGCTCTCATCACAATTCTTCCCCCCACAACTATAAATAGGGGTCTTCATAATTCAGAAAATGGACCAGAAGATATAACAAGAAGCAAGAAAGAGTTCGTGGATGAAACACTGCAAATTCCTCCACAAGTTTCAAGCTTCAAGCAATCAAGTTCAAATTTAAGCTCAAGAACGAAGAACAAATCAACATTTAAGGAGTACGAGTTCAAATCAAAGTTCGTGCTAGTTGAATTCAAGATCATTATTCGTGACAAAAAATATAGATTCAAGATCAAGCTCAAAGGCCCTTGAATTTATTTACTATTGGAAAAAAGAATCAGAGAATTCATAGAGATTGTACACTCATATTATTTAAAATCAAATACTACGATTGTTATAATATTTTTCGGTCTTAATTTTATTTTCTTGACGTAAATTATAGTCTACAAGACTCTAAGCCAGAACTCTAAAAAAGCATCATCAATTGAATGCATTATTCCTTAGTCAGCCCAGGTATAGGAGAATTTTGCCCATCAGAACCAGATGATGAAGCATTGTCAGGATGCCCAGAGAAAGGAGACTCAATGTTGGCAGCAGCACCAAACTTTCTACCCTTTGTACATTTAAAATTCTGTGGGAATCCATGCAACTTGTAGCATTTGTCAATAGTATGACCATTCTTCTTACGGTTTTTACGAATAACAGTAATTTATTTCAAGGAACCAATTCCTTTCACACATATAAAGTGTCCGTAAATTTTCGGGAGAATTACACATAAGTACATGTGATCTTTACACAAATAACCGGCCATATTTACTGTTTACTTTTTCTAGCTATATGTATAGATTATACATTGATTATATATATATAATATAAATTATGCATATATTATATCTCCACCGGCTATTTTTAGTTTAAGCAGTTGGATGTGCGGCTACTTAGGGTTAATTCTTATAAGTGCAACTCATACACACATTGCATATGAGTAGTCCAATCATAAATTTACAAATCTATAGCCCAAAGACAATAGGCTCACGTCCGAAAAAACCAGTATTTTTTCACACAACTAGCATTTCTTGCGGCCAATGCTATTCAAACATTTCTATTCTTGATGAGAGCTTATTTACTTATCTCTTACCAAAATCAGTATTTTACTATTTACTTTATGACATAATTAATAAAAATATATTTAAATATAAAAAGAGAAAAAAAAAATGGTAGTGTTTTTCCCTTTGTCAATGACAGAGAATTTGTTGGGTTTCAATTAAATAGTTACTAAACATATAATATATGAATATAAAAGTAGAAGAACCCGATTAAACAATTAGTAAAATATGCATTCAAATATAAACAAACAAATAAAATTAAATTTGGCCTTTTGCTTTGTCAATGGTAGAACAAATGGTAATTCTTACACCTTAATTTTTAATACTAGAAGAAGAAGAAGAACAAGAAGAAGAAGAAGAAGAAGAAGAAGAAGAAGAAGAAGAAGAAGAAGAAGAAGTAGTTTATATACCCATATACAAATGAATCATATCAATGGAGCTTAGCAAATCCAATAACACCCATTTCAAAATTAATCTCAAATCTGAGTTTGTTTTCAAACTCAAAATTTCAAATATGGTTCAAACTTAAAGCTTCAGCTTTCAATGTAGTTTTTTTTTTAATCTATCAAATTTTTTATTTGAGAAACTTGAGTTCCAATAATGAATGTTTTATGATTCTATACACTAGAAGGAAGACAATACTAAACCTAGTAGCAATGATGAGGCAAATTCATAACTGAACAACTTCAAATCTTGTTCAAAGATGCAGCTTCGCACTTGGAGTTGAAGTGCGCTTATATGATAAGGCAGAATACGCATAAAAGAGAGATATCAAGAAGTTTAGGTAGACTATGGACTGTGGAGGAACCGAGTATTTAATGTTGGGCTAAATAATGAAAGATTTTTTCAGGTTATGTACAACCTAGACCAAATAGGTAAAGGGCTTCAAACCTGGGCCATTTTCATTTAGGTTGTTGGGCCAAGTGACAAGGGCGTAATTCTTCCGAAATTTTCTTGCACGTGGCAAGTGCAAGTTTCATTCTTCTCTCAATTTCTTTATTTAAGGGAAAAAATATGTAATAAAAAAATTAGAGTAATTTCATTCTACCCCTTAATCTTTAAGGATTGAGAAACAATATTCTTTTACTTTTTTTCTTTTTTTTTGCCGAGTAAGATTTGATATTACCTTTGTGTGAAAAATTTTAACTTAACGATATTACCCTTAATCATGAAAGTCTTCGCTCTTCAATATAATAAAAAGATCGATCTTTATCTTTTCCAATTCAGAATACTGTCTTAAAGTGCCTTTTACTTAGTGAGTACGCATACGAGTCCCTAATATAACTCAATTCATCAATGGAATAAATTAGAAATTTTTTATTGGAGCTATTGGAGTTGGAGTCACCTGAAGTTAGGCCAGGCTATTTATTTATTTGTAACTGGACCAGACCCACTATTCTTTCATTCTTTAGTATACTAGTTAATAACCCAAGTAGTAAAAAGTTTTCTTTTCTTTCTTTCTTTTTTCTGGTTAGGCCCATGTATAGATAACTGAACCGAATATTGTATTAGTCTCGAAGATTCATTCCAATAAAGAAAATGAGTTTTCTCTCTTGATGCTTTCTCTTCAACTCATATGAAACCCTAGTCACACTTTTCATCAATTCTTCGTGATTTCTCAATGTTATCATGTCATCAGAGACGGGATTCTTAGAGATCTCGGCATTCCCTTCCGATCGATTGTACTCTCAAATGGTTTTGATGGAGTTTTGTGTTCTGATATTTTTCTGATTTCAGAGTCATTTGAGTTTTCCGATGCAATTTTGAGCTTCTTCTTTCTGGTTCTCATCTTGTTCGTATTTCAAAGAATATGTTGTAACGGTTGTTTAATTTTAAAGTTGTGGATCATTCTCAGACCTAGGGTTTTTAAAAATACAATTTTGCGGGGTTTTAAGCTTCATCTCCGTATCCTGATTGCGTGACTTCTAATTTTCTTTCAACGCCGTATCTTCCGGTAGCGAAGAGTTCCGGTAGTATTATTCCACCTCTCTTATTAGCTGCATGCCATTCTGATTGCCTAACTTTGACTGATATAGTTAATGATTCGGGATATAATTCTTCATCACTTATTTGTTAGCCTATTATGTTGGTGTTGTTCATAGAATGGGTAGTACTAGTGCTAGTGACTCTGCATTCACTCCTCGTGCCTCTAGTCCTTTGTTCCTTCATCCTTCCGATGTTCCTGGGGCCTCTCTAGTTAGTGTCCCATTCTTTGGTAGTGGTTTGGGGGGTTAGAAAAGGAGCATGACTGTGTCTCTATCAGCCAGAAATAAAATAGCTTTTATCGATGGTATTTATCCAAGACCTGCTGCAAATTCACCTGAATGTAAGCAATGGGATAGAGTTAATAATATGGTCATATCCTGGTTAACAAGTTCTCTCTCACCTGAGATTGCTGAGAGCGTACATTATTCTAAGACTGCTGAAAGCATTTGGAACCAACTAAACAATAAATATGGGGCAGTAAATAGGACTAAAATCTTTGAAATTAAGAAAGAATTGGCTTCTGTTTGTCAAGGGTCTCTTGACATAGCCTCATATTTCAACAAGTTAGAAAAACTCTGGGATAAGCTAGGAATAATATCTTCTAATCATGCAAAGACATGTACTTGTGCTGCAAAGGCTGGTCTGCAGATAGAAGAGGAAGAAAATAGGGTCCACCAGTTTTTTATGGGGTTAAACGAAACATATATCAATGTTAGAGCAATATCTTACTCATGAATCCACAACCTTCTCTCGATAATGTTTACAATATTCTCCGGCAAGATGAACAACAAAGACAAGTCACTCCTACCACTTAGTTCAATCCTGATATGGCCTCATTCAATGCAAACACTATCAACAAATTTCCTCATCAGCCTAATTTCCAGAGACAATACACCTAGAAGGTTAACTTTGACCATTCCAATCAGAGAATGTCTTTTGAACGGAATAAAGGGTCTCTAAGTTAAAAATTTTATAATAGTATTTTTGTTACTTGTTATAGTGTCAAAACTTGAACGTTCACTGATAAATTGTGTTTTATAAGTTGGAAAGCAAATAGTTTCATCCGCTATAAAGTTAATATAATATTTCAAATGTTGTTTCGTAGTATATGATTCTCGATTTTTTTATATTTATTTAGCACTATTTTTACTAATCAGTTAACTCGGACCTTAGGATCATAAAAAAGTAACTACTCTTTTTTCATATTTATTATATATTGAAATGCTTCTTCTTTTTTTTGCAATGAAAAAAGGGTTATGTGATGTGTTGCTCATTATATAGATGACTTGGTTAAATTAATTCATTCAAGCTCCGTTTGGATTTGAAAATTTTATCAAAAAGTAAATTTCGGTAACAAGTTTCAGTTAAAACAAGAAAAAGGAAATGAATGCTCATTTCATTGCATGCTTTTTTTCAAGGTCATTTCAAGGTTGACTTTATTTATAGGTCAAGTCCATTGGTAATTGTTTTTTTCCTGTCATTTCTAATTGCTTAATGACAAAAAAACAGGTTAAAGCATTATTTGAGTTCGTTCCAAAAAAGTTGTTAAACGATCACTAATATGGTAAATTTAGTTTGGATTTCATGAAATTATTTGAATAATATAGTTATAAAAGCTACTGTTAAATAAGAGAGATAAATCATAAGTATTATCTTCATATATTTGTTTGAACACAAATTAAAGTTTAAAAAGTCAAAGAAGGGTCATTCAAAAATTAATCCTTCTCTTCTAAATTCTTATCAGTGTACATATCTCAATTTGTAATGAAAACTCTTTGATCTACCAAAAAACGTTTAAGAAATTGATTTTATTCAACTTTTGAATATTTTGTATTGATTATGAGAAATCTTTCTTATTATTCCCTCGGATGCTTGAGCAACAATTGCATATACCAATAGCACCCTTAGAATCTGGGGTTGCATATTTTATAATTAACATGACATGATATTTTCTATGATTGTAAGAGCATGTCATTATGTATAAGCTGGAAAGTGTATAAATAATCCTCTAATATAAAAAGATATCATTCTTTTTTTAAGAAATCAAAAACAAAGAATATCATGTAAAATAAATAAATGGGACAAAAAATAACGAACCCTTTTTCCCATTATATAGTAGTACAAAAGAGCAATAAAAATGTGTCATTTTTTATACAAAACTAAGAAAAAAGAGAGTATCGGTATAAAACAAAGCATATGCGATAGAAAATGTTAAACATTGTTTTTATTACAAAGAAAACGAAAAAGAAAAAAGGAAGATGAGAAGATATATTAAAAAAACTGTCAATTTGATTTTTAATGTGGCTAGGACCTGCGCAGAGTTGCAAAAAGTAGGTTAATCAATATATTACTTATTATTTTTAAAAAAAATTGTTAAATTAATTTGTAATAATTAAAGTTCCATATTTTGTTTTTATAAAAATTCCCTTTAAAATGCATGACATGAAATGAAAATTCTTTTGCCAATGAATATAATTAATAAAAAGATAATTTATCTGTCCAAACCTATAGTTGAATTCAAGATTCTTATAGAATTAGTTTCAACAATGGTCCAATGAACTCTTCTAGAACAAGCTATTGCCACCCCCACCCCCACCCCCTCCTTTTTCTTTTTTTCTAATATGAAAATGTTTATCTAGCTCCGAAGGGTGTTGGCTAATGGCCGGGGACACCCATTTTTCAAATTTCGACATGATATTGAGCCCGAATATTTTGACTCAAAATATTTTTACGCTGCTGAAATCGCTTGGTAACTCATTTCAAGTCGACACAGTGGCGTGCCATTTATCGATATTGAAGACTTGTCTCTAGATGGTGTTAGCATCATATTCCTTTTTCCTAAAATTGGCGATGTTAAAATTGTTATTTACAGTCTTTGCCGGGGGCGGAGTTAGTATATGGCTAACGGGTTCGGCCGAATCCAGTAACTTTGGTCAAATTATGTATTTTGTCTTAAAAAATTATTAAATATATATAATTATTAATTTAGAATTCAATAAAAATTAGAATCATGAACCCACAAATTTCAAACCATAGTTTCGCTTCTGTTATTAGTAATCTGACTTATTGCTTATTAAGTTGTAAATGAAAAATTATAAAGTATCCGTAATTGGGACTCACAAGTCAAAGCCCCTGCACAATCACGTTGCATGCATTTGCCACGTACTATTTACTTTTCAATTTCGTTATTACACTTGCACGGTTTTTTTCTTTTCACTTTCTTTTTTATATTTATTTAACTAAGTATTTAGTTTAGTAAGTCTTGTACAGCTTTCATTTTAGATCACACACACGATAAGATTTTAGTAGGGAAAAACAATAGAATATGTAGGGATATATATTGCTTTGGTGTCTGAATTTATTTTTCGACCACGAACATGCATTTACACAGAAGTTAGCCATTTTCTTCCAAATTACTATTTTCAAAAGTCAAAACCAAAGTCAAATGACAATATGAGTAAGAACACCAAGTATATAAAATTTCTATATCTATTTGATATGAAGCAAATTATTTTTTAAAATGGTGCATAAAAAGTTGGTCAAAAAATAATAAAAATGTTATGAATTTAAAATACTTTAAACATTCACCATATATAAGAAAAGATTCACACGAAGAACACTAGGTGTCTTTTTTTTGGTAGAGAAAACTCGGTGTTCAAACACAAAGATTTGAGTTTTTGTGACTCTAAACTCAAGTTGGATCTTTAGTGAATATGGCTCTTATTTTGTCGATATACAAAGTTATAAAAGCAAATATATTTTCTTTTAGGACCAATGGTATAATATTGTATTCGCTAAAAATAAATATCTGAAAATTTTCGAGAACTTAATTACATAAAAACCATGCAGTTACTATTGCACTTTTTTCTCTTAACTATTGTGGTTATGTATGCTTGCTTTGAGAGGGGAATCTATCGAAAACAGTTTCTTTACCTGCACAATACGTGTAAGACTGCGTACTCACTACCCTCCTCAAACTCTACTTGTGGAATTTTATTCATGCTTGCTTTGAGAGGGGAATCTATCGGAAAGAGTTTCTTTACCTGCACAATACGTGTAAGACTGCATACTCACTATCCTCCTCAAACTCCACTTGTGGAATTTCACTGGTTTGTTGTTTGTTAATTACACAAAAACAATTTTAAGAGAGGTGAAAAGTCATCCTCTCGTTAAAAAGGTCCTATACATTTCCAAGTCTAAATATATTTTTTAAGAATGGCGCTTCTCATCTTCTTGGCTGAGATAAATATCTCGATTCTCAAAGAGGAGTTTGAAATAAACGAAAATTTCTCAACGAAAAGGATTTCTAGAAATTCTCTTCTTCTTGGCCGTCCAATTATTGTATAAGTATCTTTTTTGGAACTATTACAATTTCATTTAGAAAGTTCATTTTCCTTGCCTGTTGGATTTAAGTTAAATTCTAACAATTGCATGAGTTATCTCATTTTCTCTAAATCCAAATCGAAAAGTTTACAAGATGAGTATTAATTATTTTAATTTAGTCGCAACAATTTGTATCTTGAAGCTTTTGTAATTTTCTAAATACAACTGAATTTGTTCCTTTCTTATTCCATAGTTAGTTAATTAGCGAAACATGAAATAGTGAAGGTGGGAATAACATGGCGATGATGACGATGAAAAGAAACGTTGAGTATGATGTCGGCGACGTCATTCTACGCTAAAGAAAGAGAAAAAAAAAAGAAGAAGAAGGAAGAATTGTGTTCCTTGTCACTTGGCCCAACAGCCTAATCGAAAATGGCTCAAGTTTGAAGTCTTTATCAGATTTGGCCCAAGTTTTGCAATGTATGCGTATGAATATTTTCTCGAAAAAGAAGTTACTGATGTCGTTGGCTCGTTGAGCAATTAGTGATTCGTGAGCACATCGGTGCATTGTCACGTGCAAGGTATTTTTAATGTCACGACCTTGATTAATCAATATTAAATTGTGTCATCTAGATAGATATACAAACATCGGATGCATTGCTGAATGTATATTTATCTTAAAATCCGATCAAAACATATATGCGGAAGTGATCATTAGTCTGTTTTTTGTATTGTAATTATATATCTTATTAATTAAATTCTGCAATGTTACTTGTTTCTTCAATTGGAAGTAAACATGTATTTAGGCTTTAGCGTTTCTTGTTAAGTTAGAGTTTGTAAAAGAACTACCTGTAACCAGGAAATACAATCATTCGTAGTAATCCAAAGAAATGGCGTTTCCAACTTTTTATCGCCTCTTAGTCATATTCCCTTATATTTTCTAGAATATAGACATTAAATAGATTAATTCGGAGTGAAATATCCTTGGTATGCAGTGAGGTAACCCCAACAACTAAAATGATACGTCTAGTGCTAAGTGGCTAGCATAAACGTGAAGGCTAGTATTATTATATTATTTATGATGCTAATTTTTTCATATATTTTAGAATTATTTTATTTGAAGGAATAAAACAGTTAAGTTGAACTGAATTCCAGCCACGATAAAATACATTTTCGGAAGTTTTTCGTTACACCCCATGTTTTTGTACGTGAAAGTACATAGTAAATCAATTGATCTAAGCTTGAAAATGAGATTTTCTTTGAAAGTATATAAAGTGATTTAATGATGTTACGTCCCATTTTTGCAAGCCTTTAAGAGTTATCATTCGGGGACAAATGTTTCTAAAGGGACATGTTGTTACGCCCCGTACTCCAGACGTCACTGTCATTATAGGATTATCTAAAGCAAGTTCAAAAAGGACCAAATCTTTCTACAAGGATAAGAAAGGTTTACCGAAATTTTAAGCAAGTTAAGATGAATATAAAACTTTCTAATTATGATTTAAATGAGTATAAAGTCATGATATGACTATATATGATGTTTGGATATGGAATATAAAGTTTGGGAAAATCGAGTTAAGATTTGCCTTGTAATGAGCCGTTTTGAGAAATTAATTCGTAAGCTTTATGATGTCATTTTGGGACATATATTATATCAAAATGAAGGTATATGAACCTAGTTTCCAACTGTCTAAACCATTTATTCATACGATATCGGAGTAAAGAAATATGAATTTTAAAGTAGGATCGCCAAGTCACATCGCTGCACTTCGGAGAAATTGGCAGGTTTATAGGCCAGGTTGCGAGTCAGTTTTCTCCCAATATATTGAAAGTTACGGGTAGATCTTAATATGGAATTAAAGCCCCATGTGTCTAGTTTCTAACACTATAAACCGTTCATCAATACGACATCAGTGTAGAGAGATATTTGTATTTTCGCGAGATTACGCATGAGGCCCCCATGGGACCCACTTGGTCGGGCCTCGATCTTCACTTATTCTTCTTATCTCATTTTTGGGATGAGCTTTGCTCATTTTTCGTTATCCTTCCATACTCGCACTCACCAAACCCTCCCAAACAGCTCCCCAAAGGCTCCAAACAAATTTCAAAGGAATATACCATAATCAAACATCAAAGGTTAGCCTAAGTGAAGAAGAGAGTCTCTATGGTGTCGTGATGTGATTAAGGGTAGTTGTAAGATAAGGAAAACTTTGGTTCGAGTTTTTCCAGATTCTTTAAGGTATAAATAATACTTTATTTCTTGGGATTAATCTTATCTATGTGTTGGTTAAGTTATTGGATGAAGATTACAAGATAACACTTGAAAGGGAAAGAGTTGTTGTTATCTTTTGTTGGGTTGTTTTAAGGCTATATATATATATATATATGTTGTTATGGCTGAAATTTCAAGTTGTATATACTGCCTACAACAACAACCTAGTATAATCCCACTAGTGGGGTCTGGGGAGGGTAGTGTGTACGCAGACCTTACCCCTACTATGAGGTAGAGAGGCTGTTTTCAATAGACCCTCGGCATCCTTCCCTCCAAGAACTCCCCACCTTGCTCTTGGGGTGACTCGAACTCACAACCTCTTGATTGTATATACTGCCTAAGATGTGTAAATCATGTTCTTGATTGTGCTTAAGGTTAATCATGTGTTGTTTGACTTGTTTGAGTTAAAATCTTCAAGATAGTAATTGACATGGCATAAGGAATCATTATCTTTTTTGTGGGCTGTGTTGAGGCTATATATATGGTTGGTTGACTGAAAATTGTTATAAATAGTTTGATTATGTTGTGGTTGCTGTTGTTAAGTTTATCTATGTGCTAATTTAGCGGATTGAAGAAGATAACATGAAAAAAAATAAGAGGTTGATGATAAAGGTTAAGGTGCTAGGCGTGTGGACTATTTTTGAAGATTATTCTTATGATATTTTGGGATGAAAATGATATGGTAAGTATAAGTATGATGTTATACAAGTTGTAGGCAGATTCATGAAAAAATAATTAGATTAAATTATATTTTGTTAATTGTAAATCGAGCTTACTGCTCAAAATGGTTGTTGAAGTAATCAGAGAGTTTATTGTGAATTATATTATTGTTGATTGGGTTGTTTGGTGACTTTTAGTAACTTATGAGATGTAGTAAAAATAGGGGAGGTGCTGTCCTTTTTTTTTTTTTTTTTGTAGAATATTGGTTTTGAAATATAAGAGTTACAATGCTTATATGATGACGACGAAGTCGGGTTACTCATTGTAGACGTAAGAAGATCATATTGAGCTTGGTTGACGATTGGAGAGAAGATTGCAAAGGTATGTTAAGGCTAAACCTTTCTTCATTTTGGCATGATCCCGTAACTACATGTGTTTGATAACGAAGCATAAAGAAAAGTTCATACTCCCGAATTTATATATATTATCCTAGTCTCATAAGTTACAGTATCCTCCCTTATCGGGACTTTATATTCAATTGAGCATTGTCTTCTTCCAGTCAAGAGAGCAGAAGATATATATATATATATATATATATATATATATATATATATATATATATATATATATATATATATATATATATATATATTCACCACCATCGAGTTATAATCGGTGGACATGTCCTTATCGGGCAACCTCTGATCAGATGGTAAGTTATATACCGAGCCTACTGTGGCCGAGCGCCTATGAGCGAGCCTATAATGGCCGAGATACAAAGACCAGTATGGCCGAGCGCCTATGAGCGAGCCTACTACGGTAGAGCAGTTACACATACCGAGCCTTTTTGGGCCGGACAACTATTTTACTTTACTATATTGAGAGAGATGAGTCAGTATCAGCAGGTAAGCATATCTTCAAATTATATTTGACTCCCCAGGTACTTTCAGTTATTATATTATCAGTTCAGTTTTATATTTCAGTTATCTTGTTGCCTTACATACTCGGTACATTATTTCGTACTGACGTCCCTTTTTGCTGGGGACGCTGCATTTCATGCCTGCAGGTACTAATAGACAGCTAGATAGACCTTCCGAGTAGACAAAGTCAAACATCAGCTTGGTTGGTAAGCTCCACTTCCTCGGAGTTACCATCTCGATATCTTGGAGTCCATTTTATAATACAGGTTTGATGGGTAGGTCGAGGCCCTGTCCCGACCATGATACAATTCAGTTATTCCTAGAGGATTGTAGACGAGTTCTGTACATTTTTATATCAGTATTATGGCTTTACCAACCCTATATAGATGTTTAGTTTGGTATTGCTGGTTGTAGACGTTATTTTAAGATGATTCAAAATATGGCTTCATCGGCCTAAGTTGAAGGTTACCCTCCGAAATTTACAGTTACAAAGTGATACGCTCGGACTGAGTATGACATCGGGTGCCTGCCACGCGACTCGGGGGCGTGACATTATTGATCGTAACTCATTCCTTTTTAGTTACAAATTCAATATTCCTTCTATCCTTAGTGATTCATGATTCATCGTGATGGTCCTAGAATATTTTAGGAAGATCTCACTTAAACTCCTGATTTTTGAACTCAAATGACACGTTGAACTATTGAATTTGAAAATGACCTCATATACTATGTTGGATTTTGTCATACCATCTATCTATTTTAATCTTTTGTGATGAACTTCGTTTTTCTTCTTAATTTTCATTTTCAATTAGTGGATCAACTTGGATTTTTTTTTAATCATAAACAATACTAGCTAGCAATAATTTAATTTTTTTTTTTACGAATTTGATGTCGGCAAATCTACGAAAAGGTGACGTCTTATTATTTTTTCGTTTAACCCATTTCTAAAGCTAGTCTTATTTTTCCAATTGTAGTTACTTATATTTTGATAAAATTTATATTGTACCAGAGTTTAAAAACAAAAACCTTAGGAGATATTGGATCTGGCATGGGGGAAATTAATAGCTGGGGGAGGTGGAATAATAATGACATTAGTAATTACAAAAAATAGAAAAAGTTGAAAATTTGAAACTTAATATTAATGAGATTTTTTCAGCCTTTTCTCTCTACTTATAAAAGTTGGTAAAAATAGCACGGGCTAGCCAGTTTTCGGACTGGGCATTTGCAAAGTCATTGAAAAATAACCACTATTTTGCTGCAACACGGACCGGTCCAGCATAATATACTGGAGATTGATGCACATGTGTATGAATTTTCAGCATATTATGCTGGAACTCCAGCACGCGGAAAGTTTCAGCATAATATACTGGAGATTGGAGCACCTGTGTATGAACTTTTGGACCGGTATATTATACTGGAACTCCAGTATATTATGCTGGAATATTTTTTGAATTTTAAATAATGTATTCGTTCAGATTTATCTTTACATGAAAAGTGGCTAAATTTCGATTACTTTTGAAACCGTGGCTATTTTTCAATTATCACTTATAAATCTGGCTATTTTTGAATTTTTCCCAAAAAATTATGTTCATACTTTATAGACCTATTTAACCTTTTTTATGACTTTCATGGAGCCATTTGGCAGTAGAAAGTTTCAACTTGAAACTAGAAAGAATTTACTTCAGTTTTAAAATAATTAGGGGTTGTTCTGTACAATAGTGTGATATCTCACGTGATGGTATATTTCTTGAGATTAGTTGTCCCATTAATCTTATTATTTTAGTGTAAAAAATATTTAAAAATTAATTAATATCCCAAACCAAACATAAAATAAAGTTAATTTATAACTTTATCTCGGGATTATATGTTTTATTCCATGTACCAAATGACTACTTAGGTTAGGTAGGGTTTCATGAAAAGAGAATGAAAAGTGGAAGAGAGTACTGAAAGTGAAGAACCGGACGGTTTTTTATTTGGTCCACGCGTCGACAAGTCATGGTAATATTTGAGTGGGGTACGTTTGCCTCCGACTGCCCTTTCATATGACACATGTCGCAATATAATTTGTTAGGACATGTCCAACTACTTTATGAGAACTGACAGACCTCTCAAGTCTGAAGTCTTAAATTAATTTAATGGAGTAGTAAAAATCCGCAATATTCAAATCTAATCCATCACATTCACACCAAGCGTTCTCGATTCTCATTTTCATTCCCATTCATCTTCGGTCAAGTCGGTCTTGTGATCAAGTCATCATCAATGGCGGATTGTGGATCGGATCCTTCGGGATTTCGATTAGGTAAAGTAAATTTGTGTTTTCCTCTTTCCCGTCACCTAATTGTTTGTTATTCATACAGTTGTGCTTTAAGAATTAGATGACTATTAATTGTGATTGATTCATAATATAGCTCACTGGTATAAACTTAGTGGACTTCGATTGAACTGAGAACGCAAATGCACAACGGGGATGATGCAGTGATTTTAGTTTTTCTTTGAATTGATTGAATTTACAATTGATGAAAGTTCGTAAATAACCGGAGAATTAGCTACTTTTGTTGGTCCGACGCAATTTGGTTTGCACGGCAGTTTTCTCTTTCTCTGCTTTGATATTTAATGGTTTAACAATATAAAAGTATGAGTTTTATATATTCTTTATGACATTATTTGGGTGAAAGAGTTATTGCAAACTGCGATGGGCTATAACTGTTATGAAAACCGCTAAATATAGGAGTTTTAGCTTTTTTATTTCTCTACCTTTTGGGTGCAAACAGGCAGTTAGATTAGACTCTGAAGTTAGATTCTGGGTTTAACATGTAGCTTTAAAACCTTGGGGAATTGAGATGGTTAATGCGTGTTTGATTTATCCGCGAAATTTGGAATTCAGTTTCATTTTATAGTTTCAAATGGTGTCAGTATTTATGTTGTAGCTCTAATCTCTCTCTGTAGATCAGACTTCATAGTTTGGCTTGCCCATTTCAAAATCTCAATCGTGTTTCTTAAATTTTTGTGTCATATTTTAATACTAAAGGATAACTACATGCTAAGAAGAAATATGCATAAGAAGAAATAAAACCACGTAGAAGTTGATAACCACCACACCAAGGGTGTGACCCAATGGTCAATAAAGTGGGTGAGAACCACGAGGTCTCAGGTTCAAATTCCAGCGGAGGCAAAACACACTAGGTGCTTTCTTCCCATCTATCCAAGCCTTGGTGGATAGAGTGACATAGTACCTATTGCTGGTGGGAGGTGGCAGGTACCCCGTGGAATTAGTCGAAGTGCGCGCAAGCTGGCACGGTCACCACATGTATCAAAATGAAGAAAAATTTATCAAATTGAAAAATTGATAACCAAGAAAAATTGATAACTTGAGGGTAAATAAGGGGAAGTCATTTAAAATTGAGGTATAATTGTTCTTAGCAGTATTGCTCCTCATTTCTTAGATATTCTTTCTTTTGATAAGAATTACAAAGTAAATCTACTGCTCCATACCAGAACTTTAAGAGAAGATTTAACTAGATATTGCTGACCTTTCGCAAAACACTGTTGCCATAGTGAAACCAACTAAAGTGTTTTAATCTAATTGCCAATGGTTCCATAAATACGCAAGATACTTACCCACAAGAGAGAAACTTAATGTGTTGGTTGTGTAAGTAGTTTTAGTTGGAGAAAGAAACTGTTCATATGTTGGTATAGAATAGTAGAGGATGGGTGTTTGTGAGCCAAGTCAACTTTTCTTTGGCTCATCTCTCAAATTGAAAACTTCTTAGCTTGAGTGGGCTCAAGTGTAACCAAGCCCAAGTTAGTTCTTTGAGCTTGGCTTGCTGGAGCAATTAAAAAGCTCAAGACTTTTGTGACATGACGTTGCAAATAAAATACATAAGCCAGGGAGAAGCAATCTATTTGCATAACAGCTTCATCTTGAGAAATCTAACGCAAAGAATTGAATGAAAAATGAGACCTCGTCATTAGCTTTCCTTAGCTATAATAATATTGTTGACATCTCACAGATGCAATTTCAAACCCAAACACCTTCACCGATGTGTCACTAGTGATCTTTCAAGTCCAACGTTATCCAACTCCATCTTATTAAAGTATGTGGAAATGAGATTTCTAGTTTATGCCACAGATCTGCAAGAGAAGCTGGTTTTCAGCTATGGCTTAGCAGTGTACTAGAGGCTGGAGTCTCTTTCTTATGCTCTTCTCTCAGAAAACAGACATAATTATTAACTATATACAATGTATAAGGCATTGGCAAGAGTGTTTCAAGTGTTGATCCATAGCATTGGTTGATGTTGCGTTTGCATGTTTTGAATTAAATGTGCTACAATGAGGTTTATTATGTCTGACTGACTCTACATAAAACTTCTTCCGAAAGTTGGACTATGTATCTTTGTAAACATAATATTTTTTGTTGATTTTGAGTTGCAGACATAACACAGATATTATCAGAAGTACAACACCGTTGGCTGAGACCTGCAGAGATTTGTGAAATCCTGCGGAACTACAAGAAGTTTCATATAACCCCAGAGGCTCCACACAGGCCAGTCAGTATGTCTTCTTCATTTTTATCCATCTATTTTCTAAACTTATGATATTCTTTCGACTTCAGAGCAACTATGCCACTTAGCACATCCTAACAGACACTTCTACAAAAGAAAACTTTCTGGTTCCTTGGTTTTGATGGGAATTCTTAAAGTTTTTGCATGTATGCCCTAACCTCAATGAGTATTTTAGTTGTAAGACTTACTGTCTCAATTTAAGCTATTTTAAAGAGGATTTGAGTTTAGACAAAGCAGCAGTTTCCTTTCTGTACAAGGAATCTAATTAAATTTCTTTTATTATAGTTGTCAATGAAATGATAAATATTCATTTAATAACATGTTGCTTCTCTATCTAAAAACAAATAGTCTTTACGTTTATTGGTTTTCATGCTCATTGGGACCCTAATTTCTTTAGACATTATAAATGACTTTTCTGCAGTCCTGCGTCAGTGCTTTGTGTCCTGCAAAACTATCATCTAAGTAGGGAAATAGAAGATCCTCTGAGAATAATTGTAGATTTTGTTTTCAAAGTGACTAAAGAATATACAATATCCTCCATGTGAGACTAGCAACTCTAAATGACTGTTGATGATTGGAGCAGTCTGTTGTAGAATTATTTTATTAGCATTGTTACCTGCATTTCCTAAAAAGGAAATGATTTGATTTTCCCTCTATTCGTGCTTTTAGATGTTTGTTCTTAATGTGTGCTTTACTCTTCAGGTGGTTCTGTTTTTCTTTTCGATAGGAAGGTGCTAAGATACTTTAGGAAGGATGGGCATAACTGGAGGAAGAAGAAGGATGGGAAGACAGTTAAAGAAGCTCATGAGAAGCTGAAGGTAGGTGTTGATAGTTTGGGCATCAGTACCGTCTGTTTGGGTTGGCTAGATGAGTCTAATTTTTGTGAGCTAAAGCTAGTGAACTTTTTTATATACTTCATACTATTTGTTGATGAAATCCTTCTGCAGGTCGGAAGTATTGATGTGCTACACTGCTACTATGCCCATGGAGAAGAAGATGATAATTTTCAAAGGCGTAGTTATTGGATGCTTGAACAGTGAGTATGGACCAATAGATGTGGCATCATTGTTTCGTTTTGTATTTTCTTTTTGGACCTCTTCTCTTTTTACTTTTGTGTCCAATTACTTGCAAAAGAAGTAGCTCAAAATAAGAAACTAAAGAACTTATTGATTGGTTAAAATACCTTCATAACGGAGGTATTAAGCAAAAGTAGATTAGAATAACTACTATGTCTATTTCATAGGAATACAGTAAATAAGGGACTATACAAGAGTTCATAAGAACATACTGTTCATTTCGTCTACTAGTCCTACAAAGAGAGATTAAACTGTTTGCACGTTCTTGTTTACTCTTTCAATCTGTTTTTTCGTCATCTCTAACCACCTCTGCACTAAAAGTTCTTTCTTTTCATTTGACATGGTGCAGGGATCTCATGCACATAGTTTTTGTTCACTACTTGGAAGTCAAGGTTAGACTCTACTGTTTTCTTTCATTATTAGGTCATTAATCAGTTTAGTTAACTGTTACACACTCACGAGGGATTAAATCAAATTACTATCACTAAGTGGGATGTGAGAGTGCAGTTTGAGCATGATCTCTGCATCCTTCTTTCTGATCACTCTTTAGGTAATTGGAGAACCTTGGAAAATCACCGACCCCACCCTCCCACCTTTTAGGGAAAAGCGGGGGGGGGGGGGGGGTGAGGAAGGAGAAAAAATACAGTGATAACTGGAAATTTCCAGCATCAGTTCTTCTAGTTCCATACTTTTGGTTTTGTTTGAACTAAGAAAATCTACACTATGCCTGTTGCACATCCCTTTAACCAGACTCTGGGTCTATGACATATATATGGAAATAGCAAGTTTTTTAAAGCAAGACTGCTATATTCATGGACTGTCTTTTTGAGCTGAATGCTATTTGGCTGATGATGTAATTCCCTTTATGTACTTTTCCAGTACCTTCTTGGTACTAGTTATCTTATCAAAAAGATCCATAGACTGTCGCTTTTATTATAGTTCTTTGTTATTTCTCCTTGACAGGGTAACAAGGCGAATATGGGTTGCGTCAGAAGCATTAAATCAGCTCACTCAAACTATCTGAACGATTGCTCATTGTCCGATAGTTTTCCTCGGGGTCACAAGAAACTAGCTTCAGCAAATGCTGACTCAACAAGTGTAGCAAGCACTTTAACTTCAGCACATGAAGAAGCTGAATCGGGTAATTTGTCTGCGGTTGGTTTTAATGTGATTTCTTCAGCTGTCTTGTAGAAATTTTATGGCTATACTTGATTTACCTAGTTTGTAAGTGCCGAGCACTAAATCTGTTGCAAAAGGTCTCATACTGGAAATTTATCACAGAAGATAGTCACCAAGCGTGTTCTAGATTTCAGTCATATCCAGAGCGAGCTTCTGGAATGGACAGGAATCTGGTGGAAAATAGGGATACCATCTATAGTTCATATGGTTCACCTCAATCTTCAGGTGCCTATGCTAAGTTTTTGTGTGAAGTTATTGCATTTTTTCATCACTGTGGTTTCTTCAAGACTGTTTCATATTCTTTTATTGTTTATTTTATGTTTAAAAGTTTTTAATTGTTGTTGCAGTGGAGTATACATCACTTCCCGGTATAGATGTAGGTGAAAAGTGTGGTCTTGGTAATTTTGCATCTGGTCCTCAAAGAACAATTGATTTGGGATCTCAGGAACCAGTTTCTCAGCATTGTTCAAATGGTACTAAATCGCTTCAGAGCCTTTCTGGTATGATTTTCGGAAATGAATTGGGCTTTAACCAAGTATTTTGTAGGTGAGATAGTATGCCAAGATGATTTTAAGAACAATTTGTCAGTCAAAGGAAATTGGCAGGTAAAGGCGTAAAGCTGTTTAAGGTCCATTTTTTTTACATAATTACATTATATTATTGATCAACATTACTGGTTTAAGTACAAAACCAATACCTATCCTCATTCTAACTCTTTTGAGCTGCTCTTTTGGAGTCATTCCACTGTAAGCTGACATCTCCAGTCAACTCATAGGTCTGTAAATCTGGATCTACTAAGCACTTGTATTTTAGAAATTAATGGAATCTTTCCAGGATTCTTATGTGTCCACTTTGTTTAAATTTAGAAGATTTCTGTTTTGCTTTCTTAAAAAATTAAATTTTTCTAAGAATTAAGACTCGCATGTATGATATTTTCTTGCGTTAAAATTGAATGCTGCCCGTTTCTTGTGGCAAATAAGTACCTATTTTAGACAATTTAAGAATGTGTTCATGAGCATGTGTCTCGGCGACTTTCTCTTACTTAGAGTCTGAATTTGGAGATTATTTATTTATCTTCTCCTTGCCCTTGTTTTCCATCCTTTTATGTACCAGGCTTTCTTGTTCTCCAATGATGTGCTAAACTTTGCTCTCTTTTTTTTTTTTTTTTAATTTATCAGTATTCTTTTGGAGACTCTGCATCGCAGTTTCATGGACAAATTGTCAATCAGGATTTGATTGCAGATTCGAGCTATGATTTGGTAAATAGTTTTCACAACAAAAACCTATCTTCAGACCTATATACTGGTAGGGGGCAATCGTACTTGTATCCTGATGAGCAAGAAGAGCAGCTAACACAATTGAATATTCAATATCTGAATTCACTCGTGGAAGTTCAAGGTGACTTCAATCAAGAAAATAGTATGGATATGCTAGGGCTTGGAGACTATTCTACGATCAAACATCCTCATTTGAACAGTGTAAAAATGGAAGAAGGCCTGAAAAAAGTTGACAGTTTCTCCCGATGGGTCGTGAAAGAGCTTGAGGATGTTGAGGAGTTGCATATGCAGCCTACTAATCGAATTTCATGGAATGTTATAGATACTGAGGATGATGGTTCCTGTCTACCCACCCAACTGCACGTGGATTCAGATTCACTGAATCCCTCACTTTCCCAGGAGCAGGTCTTCAGCATCATTGATTTTTCGCCTAATTGGGCTTATTCAAACTTGGAAACGAAGGTAAATTATGAAGCATTTGACTTTTATGTTCTTTAGCGTGAGTGCTAGATTGGCACTGCTTGCGCCTATTGTCTGAAATCTCTATTGATTTGCAGTAGTTTCATGTCTTAGAATCCACTTTTTCTATCAAATGCAATTACCTCTCTTGACCTTGCTGTGTCTGGTTATTGCCACCCAAGCTTTCACAATCATGCAACCAATTATTCGATAGCCTAGATTGTGCATAATCTCATTATTTTAGCTAAGGAATTGAAATTTACTACTGAAAGATATTAGATGACTTTTCAAATTCTGATTTTTCGACACACAAAGCAGGTATTGATTACTGGTAGATTTCTTAAGAGTGAAGGCGAGCTGATAGAGTGCAAGTGGTCATGTATGTTTGGGGAAGTAGAGGTTCCCGCAGAGGTTTTAGCAGATGGGGTACTTCGTTGTCATGCTCCCCCACACAAACCAGGAGTACTCCCTTTTTATGTGACATGTTCAAATAGATTGGCTTGTAGTGAAGTCAGAGAATTCGAATACAGACTTGGAGCTTATCAGGAAATTGGTGCTGCCAATGTTTCTGCAACTGAGATGCATCTCCTTGAACGAATTGAAAGTTTAATGTCCTTGGGACCTGTTAGTAGTTGTCACAGTTCTGATAGTATGGAGGCTGCTAAGGAGAAACATAGTACAGTGAATAAAATCATCTGTATGATGGAGGAAGAGAATCAGCAGATGATAGAGAGAGCGTCAGACTATGATACATCCCAATGCGGAGTGAAAGAGGATCTATTTCTTGAAAGAAAGCTGAAGCAGAATTTCTATGCATGGCTGGTTCGCCAAGTTACTGATGATGGCAGAGGGCGAACTGCTATCGATGATGAAGGTCAAGGTGTACTTCATTTGGCAGCTGCACTTGGTTATGATTGGGCCTTAAAGCCAATTTTAGCATCAGGGGTAAGTGTAGATTTTCGTGACATGAATGGATGGACTGCACTTCATTGGGCTGCATTCTATGGAAGGTAAATACTCCAATGATTGATTTTTCAGTTCCTCATTTATGCTTCACTTTAAAAGTCAGTGGCCAATTCTCACTGTTCTGTGTTGATTGTCCTGTGATTTTTGTTTCATAACTGAAATTTCTTAGTTAACATTTAACAAAAAGAGATCTTTGGCCAATAGAACTGGCCTAAGTTTTGTTGAGATCCTAACACTGTTGGATATGTCTTGGTAGTTATCTTAGAGTTCAATACAACAAAGAAAAAAGACAGGTGCTATGCTAAAGCAATTAAAGCAAACATCAATAAAGTCCATTTCCTTTTGTTTGTAGTCCAAGCAATGTAGAGTCCGCTTTTTACCAGATAAAAAGAATGTAGGTTAGCTGGATTTCATTGTGATGATTGGTGGCATGGCAATCAAAACTGATCCTCTTTAATGAATTCTGCTATAGCTGTAGAAAGAAGAAAGTCTAAAGGATCTATTCCATATCTGCTATTGACAAGTCGAAAAGCTGAAAGCAAATTTAAATCTAAAGACTAAGTAACTTCTTACTTTCATTTTATCTTGGGTGACATTAGTAATCTTATCAAGTAGTGCAATCATCATTAATTCCCGTAAAAAGCTTCCAACAGAATGAGCAGCTTGCTAATAGGCTTTTATCTTACAGGGAGAAGACTGTTGTTGGTCTTGTCTCTTTAGGTGCATCTCCTGGAGCGTTGACAGACCCATCTGCTGAATTTCCCTTGGGTAGAACCCCCGCTGATCTGGCATCTGCCAATGGACACAAGGGAATATCTGGATTTCTTGCTGAATCCTCTTTGACCACTCACCTTTCTAAGCTTACTGTGACTGATGCAACGGAAGAGCTTGCTTCAGAAGTTTCTGGAGCAAAAGTTGGAGAAACAGTTACAGAGCGTGTGGCTGTTACAACTACTGGAGATGATGTGCCAGATGTACTTTCACTTAAGGATTCTCTGGCTGCTATACGCAATGCTACTCAAGCAGCTGCTCGGATACATCAAATTTTCAGGGTTCAGTCGTTTCAGAGGAAGCAAATTATTGAGCGTAGCGACAATGAGCTATCATCTGATGAGAATGCTCTTTCTATTGTTGCTTCTAGAGCTTGTAAGTTGGGACAAAACAATGGTATAGCTCATGCAGCTGCCACTCAAATCCAGAAAAAGTTCCGTGGCTGGAATAAGAGAAAAGAGTTTCTTTTAATCCGGCAAAAAATCGTTAAAATTCAGGTGCATTGCTTCCTTCAAATCACAATATTGTTATACACTTGGCGGGAAGTTACATATGTTTTTGTTGCTGTTGATGCCGAGGTTATCTTGCCTTTATGTTGCTTAACCAACTTTCACATGCAAAATTTTATCCACGAGTCAGGTTGTGTTATGTGGAAGCTGTGATAAATGATAATCAGATTTTCATATGTTGGTCCTTGTCTTTAAGCTGATACATTACATTTGACCTATCGTTTTAAAGTTTCCCCTTTTCTATAGCTCAAGTGCTCAACATCTACTAGTCATTTTCTTTCTTGACGCTGACATTTTCACTGTTCATGGTGAAGGCTCATGTAAGGGGGCATCAGGTGAGGAAGAAATATAAACCAATTATCTGGTCAGTAGGAATTTTGGAGAAGGTGATATTGCGCTGGAGACGTAAAAGAAGTGGTTTGAGGGGATTTAGATCAGAAGTGGTCATCAATAAGCCAAGCATCCAAGATGACTCATTACCGGAGGATGATTATGATTTTCTGAAGGAAGGAAGAAAACAGACTGAAGTAAGGATGCAAAAAGCCCTTGCTAGGGTGAAGTCCATGACTCAGTATCCTGAGGGCCGTGCTCAATATCGTAGGCTGCTTACTGCTGCTGAAGGACTTCGTGAAGTAAAGGTATAACAATTTTGCCAAGTATGCTTCAATATGATTGCTATTATCATAGAGTTGCTGAATGGCTTTTATGCAATACTAGGATGTTTAGAGAAAAGGGAGAGAACTGTAGCTTACTTTTTTTTTGACTGGGTTTTTTGACTGAGCAGAAAATAACAACTGCTCCTTTTCCCATTATCTGGCATGCACATCTATCTACTTAATGATTTGATCTATGGTTGTTGCTCTCAAGTTGCAAAACATGAACTATGGGTTAAGGCGAGTTCCTAGATCAAAATTTGACTGACCTTTGTAGGGAAACAACTCGGGAAAGGGTTTTTTCTGGGGAAAAGTAGATGAAAAAAAGAAAAATAGGATGCTACATCTCGTTGTGGAAAGTCTAAATCTTTTCTTATGTTGATAAGCTCGGTTTATTTTTCATTACCAAATGCGTCTTATGAACTGTGTTAGTTGAAGTTACCCTCTTATGATATACTTATGTAATATAAAAGCAGAAAAAATTGTTTAGGACAGGTCTCTGTGTTGCAGAGAGATCTTGCGGTTGGTTGCATAGTTAGATTAGAGTACCTTGACTTTCTGAACGTAGTCTGATGGATTGAGTATTTCAAATTGTTGATGTCCTAAACTGAACATATCTGTGACTCCTCAATTCCGCATCTGAATTTGTCAGTAATTTTCTTGTTACCACTGCAGAGTTTTAGAAAATTACAGTCAATTCTATTGGGTTGTAGATATTGGCTCTACCTTGAACTTGAGCATTACCCTTGACCATGTTTTGGTGAATCAAAGTTTCAGCTGCCTAACTGAACTCATGGTTTTGATTGGCTTGTTCTGTAATTCGTTTTTCTTCACTTTCAGCAGGATGGTTCAACTTGTATTCAGGAGAGCTCAGAAGATACCAGCTATCCTGAAGAGGAGTTGTTTGATGTTGAAAATTTGTTGGATGATGACACTTTCATGTCTATAGCATTTGAATAAGCTTCTTTTCCCTTGATTAGCCCAATTAATAGTTGATTCATTGTATATACATAGAAAATAGTAGCTAGCTAATTATGCACTTTTAGCTTACTCGAGGGAAATTTCGATACAATGTTGATTCTTATGTTTTTTGTTAACATAAAAGAAATGCTAATATGTGCAGCCATTAATTTTCACCAAAGAAAGTTCTTTTCAATTTTTACTTCTGGAAACTTGTTTTCCATTTCTAACAATTTATTTATACAATCTTAGTAAATGGATTGGCAGGTATTAACTATTTCAAAATTCTAGCAGACGGCTGCTGCATTAGCTTTCTGTCTGTCTGTTCTGCGTTTAGTATCAGTCCAACTTTATTAAGTGTCAACTGTTGATAGCGTCGCTGCTCACGCCTGGGAAAAATCTTTGTTCTCAGAACCAGTTAACAAGCAGAAATCTGGGTGAACTGTTGGGAGGTGACTTCTTGTAAGCAACCTACGAGTCTAATCGTTGTACCTGTCTTTCAAAAATTGAAACTCCAGCTCTAATCTTTTCTAATCCTGCTGATGGGAATATATGCTATTCTTATTTCCACTGTTTCCTTCTTTAACCACTAAAGAGGTCTATATTCCCACGTTTCCTTTTTATATTATATCGCCGTTCCGCCTTGATCTTATACAAAGGGTCATCATTTATATTCATTTAATGAACTGGTCTGCGAGTATCCGGGTACAGGTTCAACAACACTGTAATTGATCATACGTACGAAAAATCACTGCTAGACAGATTTTGCAAATATAATAGTGTAACTGGTTGAAATACAAGGTGTTCAGTTCATAATCAACTATCCCTAGAAAGGACTATGTGGTTGAGATGGATGATGAGATGAGAGCTATGTGGTTTTAAATCAACTTTATGGCGCTAAATTCGATTAACTTCATACTCACATAGTATAAGAGAAGGGAATCAAGTATTAAGCTCAACTTATCTCAGGAAAATTTGTCAGAAAAAATTTATACCCACATAGTTGTAAGGAAAAGAATATTGTACTAGAGCCAAGGTCCATCAGTGTTCATCTCAACCACTTCAAAACAAAGCTACACAGCAGCAGTCTATCCTTTCAGATTGAAATTACACAAAAGAGACACTTATTCCTGCTTTTGGAGTTCTGCCAACGAAGTGCATTGGTACTCCTTGCAGTTTGATATCTAATAAAATACAATATCAACATCTCGTTTGAAGTTTCTGTACCAGGATTTACATCTCTTTATTGTTAAAACAAGTCAAATGCTAGAAAACCCTCGTATGTTGTACACAGAACCATAAACATTTGTTAAGTAAGTCCAGCAAACCATGGGAAAGCTGAACATGACATAAGTTGAGCAGAGACGGGCAAAATAGTTAGGTCTCGACATGTGAGAACTCTTTATCAGCTCTTGGTAGCAGCAAGGCTCTCATAGAAGAGAATATAGCCATGATCTGTATTGCTCGAGTACTCTTGAGCTGAGCCAAAAAAGGTCTGAACAGCAGACTCATCAATGATCTCAGCGTTCTCATCATCAAAGAACAACCAGTGGTTGTGGCTTTTCACAAGACTAACATAATGCCCATGGTTTGGCCCACTCCCAACATGAACAACAACAGCAAATAGAGAATACTCAGAGTCCGTGTTTTCAATGGTGTTGCTTAGTTTCAGCTCCAGAGGAAACACTACACGGTAAGACAACTTTTTGTAACGACCTAGTTGTTCCATATACTTGAAACGCTTCAAATGAATGACCAGGATGTGTGGCGGTTTCTTTATCTTCATCCGTTTTTGTGCTTCTTGCAAGCTGAATTCACAAAAAGAAATTAACTTTCCCTGTCATTTTAATTGTTTAAAAAGGAAAGGGTGAAGGCACCTACCTACAGCACTTGTCGCAGAAAAATTTGTCCTCTGCATTGAGGGTCTCTGTCGAACTGAAATTTTTGAGGCAGCTTGTAATTGAACTGTTCTGTTCAATATCAAGGCTCAAATCAAAAAATGTCTCATCCCTTGCTGTGACTGTCTCACACCTCAAACATCTTGTTTCATTGGTTAATATACCCTGCATTCATATAAAAAATAAACCGGTTAAGCAGCCACTAGATCTAGAAAGTAGTAAACCATTTGCGGAGTTCTAGGATCCAAAATTTGCATCACAAGTGGAGAAAAGTAAGCACATCTAATTTATACAGATATGAATCTGTTCACTGATGAAATCCATGAGCATCAGATACAGATTCAAAAGATCAGCATAGGACAATGGACATTACCTCTTATTCTTTCCAATGACAGAATAAAAGAATTCATTGACAGATCTTTTTCATAACCTCATTGACAGAATTTTAAGAGAACTTCAGATTTTCCTCCTTAACCTCTAACTCCTCTGAGAAACAAAGTTGAAAGACCCAACATAGAACCCTCTTATCCTTTCAAACGAAAATATAAAGTTCATTGACAGAAATATAAGAGAAAACTTCAATTATTCCTTGTCCTCTTTTTTTACCTCCGGCGAAGCTGCAACACAGATGCTAAACTGACTGCTGTTAATTTTTTTTTGATGAAGTAATAATAGATTTCATTGCTGGCATCAAGAAGATGCATAATAATACAAAAGTTATGGAAGCAAAAAGACTTTGTTAGCTCAATTACAAAAAGACTATTCTAGTACCAGGGAGCTAACGAAGTTCAAAAAGTTGTCAGGAGAATCTAAGGGGGAAAGGTAATGCCAACTAAAAAGATACAAAAGACATCTAGCCTTGAGGGAATGATTTGGAGTTGATAATCCTTCAAAACATCTGCTGTTGTTAAATTATGTAAAGACAAGAATGATGAGATTCTAAACGAGTGAAGACACATATAATTTACCTGAAAATTTTTGTGCACCCAGGTAACAAGTGGCTCCTTCTTAACACCATTGCTCTGACCATTGCATGATCCATTTGCTACTTTTTCAGGAGAACTTGCCATTAAGCTTTTCGATGCATGTGACTCTTTCTCCAAGATATCAACGAGTTCATTTAACAAGAAGTTCAAAAACTCATGGGCATCCTAAGCAAAAGCATGAACAAATTCAATTGTATCAAACCTAGATGAACTAGGAATTTATTTTGCATTATAAGCAGCAGTGTTCTAATAATTCTGGATAGCACATCGAGTAGAGATCATATAGACTAATTAGACACATGCTTCCTAAATCATTGTTCATGGCAGTTAAACCCTTTAGCTTTAAAAAGATAGTAACTTAACCTTCTGTAATTTTAACTGACATCTCTTATTTTTTAGGTCAAAATAGGACTTACAACTATCGTTCCTTCCTAACTATTTCTTTCTCTTCCTCATAGTCATTTCCCTGTTCCATTAGGCAGACGAGCATCTGAGCAGTAACTCTTCTTTTTCATCCTCCTTTTTCTTCTTTTCCTCAAGCAACCAACCACCCCACAAACCCCCTAGCGAAATTCATTTTCCACCTCTATGTAAATGATCAGATAAAGATGGTAATCGTTTAACAATAAAGTAGTGTGGTTTTAGCATGTAAAGCACAATATGGGTGAGTTGGATGAGTCAGAAGGTAAAAACTTCCCCTGCTTTGTCATAAAAATAGTTAAAAGGACCAGGTATGTCTCCCAGAAGAAAATACAATGTATAAGGGCAATGGATCACTACACCTTGAAGATGCTCCAAAATACAAGATAGATGACATCAATGTAACACGAAGAGTGCATTCTTTCGAAGCTAAAGCACATAATACAGACTTAGGATCGACATCCGACCTGTCTCTTGTTTCAAACTGATCTAGATTAGCTAAAAATTATACATCTAAAGTAAAAGTAAACATGGCACATCTTTTTGTTTGATATTTTTAAGGTATTCCCTCACTTGTTTCAGATGATCTTTCTTTCATTTTCTTATTCTCTTTCAAACAGGTCTCTTTCTATAGGTCACCACTATGAACTAATATTTCAATCCTTAAAATACAGTGATTGCATCTTCAAGATTCTTTTGAAGCCATCAAGAACTTCATGGTTAACGAAACTGATGAAGAAGTGACTTGTCCCTTTGTGATCTAACCAAAAAATGATTCTTACATGGATGTAGCAACAACAACAACAACAACAACGACCCAGTGAAATCCCACTAGTGGGGTCTGGGGAGGGTAGTGCGTACGCAAACTTTAACCCTACCCCGAGGGGGTAGAGAGGCTGTTTTCGATACACTCTCGGCTCAAGAATCCCTCGGCTTACATAGACGTAGCAAAAATACAAAAATGTACAAGGAAACACGTACTTGATGCATGTAACCTCGGAAAAGTTCATTTTGCTTCCTGACTCTTTGCACAAAGCGCCGTGGAGCAATAACACCAGTTTTCTTCTTCTGTGAACTTATCTGCATGACAACAACAACGTTTACGTGACTACAATTTGTCAATGATCAGAGATAAAGAAAAAACTTTTCTCATGGATAGAAATTTTATTTCCTGATGATAATTCTTAAATTATCATCTTTCAACAAAATTTAGCTTGTAGACATCATGTTGAGACTGACCTCGTGGTAGACAAAAATGCCTGGTTATCGCAAAACTGGTAATACCAAATCCTCATATTCAGGTTAAAATTTGAAAACCTCTACTACATGACAAAACATAACCAAGTTAAAGTTCAATGAAGGGGAGTTTAGAAGAGAAAGCTTAAAGTTCTTATTTGTTTCTCTTAGATTATCATGTTATCTTGATTTTCTTACTTCCCTAGCACCTTGGATTGACTCTTCAGTTAACGATGCAGATCGATCATGCTACCTCAGCTAATCAAATATTTTGGCCTTCTCAATCGAGAAAACTAGAAAATCTCATGCTACAAAATATCTTGCTTCTTTCAATTTCCTCTAACCAAAATTAAGATAATAGGAATAAGGTTGCTAAACATACTGAACTAGCACTAGCACTTGATCGAATTAAGTCCACAATAGTCACATTGCTTCTGCTAGATGTCATGCCTTTTCCACGTTCCAATTGAACGACACAAAGGTAGCTGACATTTAAAGCTAGATTTGCCAAATGCCACAATAAACATGACACACGGAGGACATCAAGTTTTTTACAGGGATTCTTTTGATCAAGTAAAGCAATAATAAATTCAAGCCGAAAATATTAGTATCAAACATCAAAATACCACTTATTAGACAGAAAGCTCACGCGCTTAGATTGTATCTGGTACCTGTGAGAACAATTCAGCCAGACAAGTTAAGAGATTCTCCTCCGCTTCTGGAGGGCTTTTATTATTTGCATAATACTCCAGCAGTTGCTCACGGAATGGTACACAAAAGTACAGCGCCTGTTTCAGAACACAAAAAATTTAATCACATCGGAAAAGGCAGCAATTACTCCTAAAATAAAGTGTTTTTTGCACCTAAATTTACACAATATACTGACTTTATCTGAGAACGAAATCCATCATCGAAAAACTAATCAAATTGCAAAACTATGCATCCAGACAATCCTCACTAAACCTATAATTCGAAAACAGATAGTGAATACAAAATTCATCATAAGAATCCGATCAAATAGTAAAAACACATAACTTGATAAATATTTAAATTATCCGAAGGAAAGAGGTCCAAATTGAGTAGGATAGATATAGACCTAGCTTGGGATCAAGACATATTGTTGTTGTTGTTGTTATTGTAACAATCAAAGCTAAACCCAAATTTGAAAAACTCAAAAGAATTTTACAGTAACAGAATAAAGAAGTAACGCCGACCTGCAAGACGCTGTTGCAGTAACAAGTGTTGCCAAAGTTTTCGAGGCCAAAGTAGCGTTCGCCTTCGGGAAATTGGTCGCCGAGGGCCTTCTCCAGCTTCGAACCCGTTGCACCCATTAGACCCTCCTCTACCAAATACCAATACTCCCCCTCTATTCTGCTTTCTTTTTTGGTCTTCAAATTCAACAATCACAAATGGGGTATTTATCTATCTACAGTAACCATATTATGTAAAGTCTAGACTACGATGTGAATTTATAGACCAAGAGAAGTGGAGCTAGTGTTGGATTTTTGGGCTGAATTTGTCGTTCGTTTCAATTCTCAAAGGCGTGCTTGTAGAGGCGGTGTGTGTACTAGCCATCTGGCATTGACCCAAAGCTCTTGCCTGGTTTTTTTTTTCTTCCCTTTTTAGTGTTATTTCTCTTTAATTTTTCTATTATTACGTTGAGATATTAGATGTTATATAATTACTAAAAATGACTGTTTAATTTTCCAAAATCAAAAGTTTTATACTGATAACAATACTAGAGTAGCATTAATCGTCTGTCGAACATCCTTTTTTTTTTTTTTAAATTTGGATATCAATAATCTTGCTTAGATGACATAGATTTGGTTGAAACTTGAAAAAATAATTTTTGAAAGTTGAAGTTGTATTTAGACATGCATATTATTTGAAGTAAAGTTGAAATTTTATTAGTGGAAGAAAATTTTTCACCCAAAAATTGTCCTAAATCAATTTTTGAAAACTTGAAAAAGAATTTCAATTTTTTTAAAAAAACTGATCATAACAAACAATGTATTCAAAAATTTCTTTAAAAAAAATAATCAAAATCTATGACCTAACGGGAGCAAAATCCTTTTTATATTTAATAATAAAGTTGATCATCAGTTTATTTGTTCTTTTTTACACTAGATACAAGTTTTTGAGTATTCCTTCCGAAGCTTAATTAGTCAATTTTCATATTTCGGGACTAGGTGAGCTTCACTTTCTTCCCTAATATATGTATTTAGAATTTTTTACATGTTATTTTTTTACCTTATAAAACCAGTTAAATGCATTACAGATTATTTAAGAAAAGGTATATTTTGGTTGTTTATTTGAGGAAAATGACAAAAAGAGGTGACAATAAGAATAAATATAGAGTCACCGGTAAATTATTCTAAAACAATTAATCCAAGGAGGGATGATGCTTAATGGTACACACGCTATTTTCCTGAATTAATTTAAAATACGTATTTTCCTTTTCTCATTGGTGACTAACGATAGACCTTAGCTTGCCTGCTTTGGCAAATAAATAATTAAACACGAAGTCAACGTAGATTTGGTGCAATGTATCTCTCTTGAAAAAAGTCCGAGTGTCAAGTTCTTATATTTAAATATTACTTTGATTATCTAAATCCTTTATTGTGGTCAAATCTGTTATGGTCTTCTATAAAGGAGATAAACAAGAATGAAGAAATGAGTCACTACTCACTTCTACGTGCAATGCAAAATAACTAAAGAAATTCCGAAATATGCCAAATTAAAAGGCATTTGCTTAAAAAGTATCCACTATAATATTAGAATCAAAGGGTTTAGTTTTATGCATTAATAGCATAAAGAATATAATCAGGATAATCTGATGTGTAATGTTGTATATAACTTAAAATCTATAATGAATTCATTGTCCCATTCTTAAATACTTCACCTCAAAGCTTAACTCATTTTTCCCAATATATTAAAGTCATAAACAACCCGGTGCACAAAGCGGTCCGGAGAAGGATCGTACCTTAGGGGTGTGATATAGAGAACTTACCCTAATGCAAGCATTAGTCACTACTTCCACAGCTCGTACCCCTGACTTATAGGTCAAGTATATAAAAGTCAAGTTCTAAAAGCTAGGAGGCTCGTTGCTAGTAGAAATTGTGGTCCAAATGTGGTAGTTTAACCCGTATTTCCAATCCGTTAGGGTTGAATTCTATAGGCCATGGTTAATTAACATACAGTTTCACCTCTTCAAATCACTAATTCATAGTAACTTGATATATCTATACTATATTAAAAGCACGAAGACCCTTAGTGAAATGTCGTTCGCCTTTTTTACCCTTCAAAAATTAATTTCACACTAAACAAAATAGTCATTTAATTAATTTCTCTAATATTTAGGCCTATGAATTAAATCATTTCCGTATTGAAATTAGGTAAAAACTCCTAATATTTAGGAATTTAAATCGATTAAATTCTATTCATATAAATCCTTTGCCTAAATTAACTAAAAATACCCTTCTGGTTGTTATACTTTTAAAAGTCCTAATCTAAATAGGAATAGATTATAGCCACACATATAAACTAAAATAGTGGTATCAGTGGAGATCATTAGCTAAAAGATCATCTTTCTTTTATATTTTGACATGTATCCATTGGAATTCTTATTTCATTATTTTAGATTGTTTTGTTTGATAATTAGGGATTGCCGTTTTGCTTTGTTTTTAGAAGATTTTTTTATTTTTATTTTAGAAGAAATCTATTTGTGGACTAATATTAGGACTTTAAAATCAATTAAAATTTTGCTTTAAAAGTTATTTCTTATTTGAATTAAGTAGGAAGTCGTAATATATCGAACTTTAAAATCAATTAAATTTCACATTATATAATTATTTTTCTTGTTTGAATTATTTAATATAACTATAGTACATTCCATATTATTGTTGCCAAGGATTCATCTCCGCGGTAAATTTAAGTTCTTTCCAAGTTTTTATTGCAAAATTATAAGAAGATTTCTAGATTCAGTGTTTTGTCTATTCTTTTATCTACGTCAAGAATCATTAAAAAGGTTTATATATTCAAGTTTTTTAATGATTTAGAATGAGTTTGCTCATTTTTTAACGACTAGATTATATAATAATATTTTACATGTAGTGAAAAATTAAAAATTAAAAATTAAAAATATATTTAATCATTACTATTTATTAAAGTAAGATAAATAAATTGTATCTAAAAATACTTTAATTACCAAATGAATTTCAAAATGATGAGAAAGAGAGATATTTATATAAGTTTTAGAATGACTAACAGGACACATGGAAAGCACTAATCTATATCTATTCTATATCAAATAAAATTATAACAAGAATAAATTTCAGTTGAATATATTGACTGAAGATTGAGAACTTTTATTGGAGTAGTTTATTTTTTTATTGAGTGATAAATATAGGATCAATATTTATATATACTTTATTTTATAACTCAAACACAATATTTAATATAATATCAACGTTTTTTAAAAAAGTCTTTTACTCATTGAGATAGTCTACACGTGCAACGCGCGTAACGTAAGACTAGTTTTAATATAAATGCCGATAAATTTCTACCATTATCCTACCTCTAGTCTCTTCCTATCCCGCTTATAAAATATAAATTCACGAAGACTGTCCTTCGATCCTCCAATATAAGCAAGCACGTATTACAAAAAATAGTAATAAACAGCATTATATGTAACAAGATCATAATTAGAGCTTTTTTGTTATCATTTTTTCCTTGCTTCTCAGCTCGTTATCTAATTGATTAGGTTCTCCTCTATTAATGAACCTAGCAACCAAAACCCAAAAGACAAGGCCCTCTGTAAAATTGTAGGTTGCCTTTGGATTTCTGAAGTTGAAGTACAGGAAAAACTTCAAACATATGATACAGATGTATTTACTATCTGATATTTACCAAGCTCCAAATAGTGAAGGTAAATAAATACTCTACTATTTCTCATTCTTCTTCGTTTTGCTAATTGAAGACACAAGACCTATTTTTAGCATATCTACTTTTGCCTTGCAGTCACTAGTATTGAAATGTAATATCGAGATGAATCAATTACATAAAGAAATTAAAGTAAAAGGTAGAAGAAAGTATTTAACTTCAACCACTCTTAATTGTCATTAAGCAAACTACATGAAAATTTTGCATTTTTTCTTCAGAATCCTATCAAGTAAACGAAATCACTAAAAAAAATTATACATTAATTATACGCTATTTCTTTTCTATTAGGAATGACTCTGAATGGACTGGCCTAGGAAACATAAAGGCTCTCATTAAAAATGTATTGTTAAGATTTGCTCATGCTTCACCCTTGGTGGCTGCAATAGTCCCTCACTTTTGTTAGGAAAACTGGTACTCTAAAGTGCGTGAACGCTCTATCAAAGCAATCATCTGAAATTCTTGAAACAACTCTGCAACAATCTGCGGATAACGAAACTTGATCCTTGAAAAAGGAAGTGATCAAATCTGAGACACAACCATCCACATTGATCAGAACCGTCGAGCAGTCGCTTGTTTCATCACCCCAAGGAGCCGAAGAAGGTGGATTAACCACCGGTAGATGAAACGTTGGAGGTGGTGGTGACACTATAGGAGCCATGTTATCGTGAACTGGTGGCGGAGATGGAGGCCGTTGTGGTGGCAGTGATGGAGCCACGTGCGGTGGCATAGGTGGTGGTGCAGCCACGTGCAATGGTGATGGTGGTGTAACCGTCTGCGATGGTAGAGGTGGGCTAACCACCGGTGAGTGAAACGCTAGAGGCGGTGGTAGTGGTATAGGAGCCACATTATCGACTGGAGGCGGAGACGGAGGCGGTTGTGGAGGTAGTGATGGAGCCACGTGCGGCGGCAAAAGTGGAGTCGCGTGCCATGGCGGAGGTGGAGCCACGTGTTGTGGTGGAGGTGGCGGCGGAACCGCGTTAGCAACTGAGGGCGGAGGTGGAGGCAATGGTGAAGGTGATATTGGGTGGTGACTGCAATAGTCCCTCACTTTTGTTAGGAAAACGGGCACCCTGAAATGTATGAACCCTGCGTCGAAGCAATCATCTGAAATTCTTGAAATGACTATGCAGCAATCAATGGATAATGAAACTTGATCCTTGAAAAAGGAAGTGATCAAATCTGATACACACCCATCCACGTTTATCAAAACCATCGAACAATCACTTGGTTCATCACCCCGAGTTGGAGGAGGTTTATTAACCACCGGTGAATGAAATGCTGGAGGTGGCGGTGACAGAATAGGAGCCACATTATCAATTGGGGGAAGAGGAGGAAGTTGTTGCGGAGGTAGTGATGTAGCCGCGTGTGGTGGCGGAGGGGAAGGTGGAGCCATGTGCGGTGGTGGAGATGGTGGCGGAACTGCATTAGTAACAGGGGGAAGAGACGGTGGCGGACGAGCAGTGTGCAGTGGCGGAAGTGGTGGTGGAGCCACATGCGGTGGAGGGGGAGGTGGATCCACGTGCACCATTGGCGGAGGAGGGGGAGGTGGATCCACGTGCACCATTGGCGGAATCACATTAGCAACTGAGGGCGGAGGCGGAGGCAATGGCGGGTAGTTTGGGTAGTATACACGCCATGGTAGTCTCCACCAAGGAATAGGCGGCCATCTTCGACCAAATAACTCCACGTTTTCACTTTTAGGTTCCCTCGCAGTGGCAGTAACCATGCCCATGCAAATACCCAAGAAAAGAATTACCCATAATGTACCACTTCTCGACATGTTTCAACAAAGAAAGATTAGCTTTGAGGTTTTACAAGAGCAAAGATATAAATGGGAATAACCACAGAATATAACCTCAGGTAGCACGTTTGAATCCCATTAAACTTCTAATTGCTACTCTCTTAGGCGTATCAAAATTCTTCTCTATCTTTGACACTCCGAATAGCTAATAATTTCAGGACTTCTAAACAACTATGAGTTGCAGTCAAACTAGACTTCTTTTCCACAAATCAATTGAACAAACGGCAACCACCAAAAAAAAGGAAAAAAAATTGTGAATATTTTTAATGACTTCGTTCTGTGAAAAAGGCTTCTCCCAACAAAAACTGTGAAGCATTAAGATCAGCTTTGCCCTTTTTATCAGTTATTGAATAGGATGATACTGCTCTGATACGCGTCTTGGAGGCAATTTGCGCAGGATAAAGAGCACTAATATAGAAGGCAATATCTCCACCACCTGAATAAAATGAAAAAAATGGATCTTTATGAAACATCTTTTACGCCTATGAAAAGCTTTAAGGGAGCTTAAAAAGTATGAGAAGATAAATAAATAAAAGTTAAATAAACCTAAGAATGGACTTGAAAATGGAAAAATACACTTATAGATGCAAATGTGCCACAAGGGCTGAATTTGGTTATAACCAGCTATAGAGTATTAATAATAGGGTTTAAATTTTGTGTACGGACATAACAATGTAAAGAACTTTTACGCTGTCAGTTGAATTTTAATCAGTTATAGAAGGTTATTACTCTATTTACCAGATTATCATGGCTTCCCAAGAGTTGGTGCTGGTAAATTTAACCTAATGGTGTAAAAAATCAAGAAACTGAACTCTTAAATATAACTTAAATTACCATGTAATAGATGAGAATGAGAACAGGATGGTCAATGACATCAACATCAGCATTCCCGTCAAAAGCAGAAATAGCAACCTGCAAATAAATAACATGGAAATATGCATTTTCTTAATCATGCTAGGGTCAAATATCCTGAATTTGGTGGAAACTTACCACTACACATCTGATCAAGAAACAAGTGCAGCAAATACCAGTCACAAAGCCAACCTGCACAACGATAGACGTTAAAGACCAAAGTAGATCAGATTCTCATTACACAGGAATAATTATCTTTTCCTTTATAATTATACCAAACTCCATTAAATGCTCAAAAAATTTAACGTTATCTTTTAAGTACAATGAAACCATTTGGATTGATATAATACACAAAGGATCATGCACCTGAAGAGCTGACCCCGAACTAGTTTGAGATTGAGGCCAATTGATTGGCTGATATCGAGTACATGATAAATCATTTTCCCTTTATCTTTTGTGGAAAAATATATCAGTGTATTTTGACTATTTCAGCATTTCACCAGGTACCCATATCCTCTCATGATAACTTTGTCTACTAAAAATTAGACAGTTTCATGTCAGAAGATATATAGCACCTATTGTCTACACTATCAACCAAAAACAAAGATGGATGGAGCTGGGAACTAGATTTCTAGTTTTTAATTGGTCAAGATACTATTGCAATGGCCGGAAAGACAAGGTAGGACTTGGCAGCAAAGCTTCAATGAAGATGGATTTGTTTCTCTCAAAGGCAAAAAAGAGGCACCTAAATGAAATATAGTCTTGCATCTAGTTGCCATGTACATGGCAAGAGAATGACGGAATGAAGATGAAGGCAGTTACAACAGGCACAAACCTCATGAAGCTTCTTCTGACGGCCTCTAGATTCAATAGGAAAGCGCCGAAGCATTGCGAATAACCTAAAGAGAGATTAAAAAGGAAAAGAAAAAAGATCAATTTCATGAAACATGGATATAGGAAAGAGATTATGGGCACTTGTACAATACTGGGCACCAATTACCTTCCACCATACATGACAAATCCCAGAGCAGCACAAAACGAAATAACTGCAGAAAGTGCACTCAGATTTTTTAAATAAGATTGTAGACAACAATGTCTTAGCAACAATTGCACATATGTAGCCGACCTGCGAAAAAGAGTTTAGCAGTTTCAACACCAGTCGAAGTCGGGCCAAGCCTGATGAAGATCCAGATGCATATCTGCAATCATATCACGGTTCCATAAATAGGAGGAAACTTAGAGAGGCTTCCATTGCTTATACATGGATATATTTTCTGTGAAGTGAATAGAACTCTGATGCACTACCTGTATAAGATACACGACCGCATTAACTGCATAATATGCAGGTCGAAGTTTATCAATGGGAAGGTTTCTTGCCTGAGAAAAATAATAAATAAAGAGTAAGGCCTGATCCATGATGAAAATAATTATAATAGGTAAGGCGTCTTCCACAACGAATATATTAAGGAATATTTTAACACGATTCCCATGAAAATATCTTGTCTGAGTGACTCCTTAAAGACTACCGAAATCAAATAGCATTACCTGATGGTATATTTCAGCCCAAAATAGAACTAGCAGCGTATATGTGGAAAAGAATAGAAGACCAGGGAGATCCAGAAGCATCATCTCAAGTGCCTGTTTAAATGTTGAATGGTGTTAGCTAAATAGACAAATCAAATGTCATAATGCCTGTTCTTTAAAGAAAATATGAAATTTAACTTGGATCCCAGTTCTGATGCATGGTATGATTTTTTTTTTAAAAAGGCAACTGTTCTAATATGTAACCTGCAATCAAATTCACCAAGAGTTTGAAATATTGATCTATTAAGGTCAGAATGTTTCATATCAACTACAAAGTCATGGAATAAGGAGAGAGTAGAAGGAACGATAATTTGACTATTTGTTCTCTGTGAATTGCTCACAAGACAGTTCAAACAGACAGTAAATTGATGTTAAACAAGGCGAAGTTAAGTCCATAGGTTATATACTAAACACAGGCTCGCAGCTACTTAGTTCTGTGATATCTACTAGGTTGGTGATGAGTTGATGCTAAAGAAGGATAAATTGTTCTCAGTTTAGCTTCAAAGAATTGGATATGATTGTTTCATCAAAATGACTAATGCTACTTAAACGGTGACATTCATGAGTTAACTTTCCTTCTCTTGCATTGTAATTCCCTTGAGAGTACATTCCAGAAATTTTAGGAGTCAATAGCCTACTCTGCAATTTATTCACCAGCAAAGTGGACATTAGAATGGTTAAGGGAAAGAAAAGACTTACTTTTGGTCTCAGATAAAACACACTCCTGTAGATGCCAAATAAAATCGCTCTCACTGCCAACAAATCATTTGGTTCTTGTGAGTATCAGAATAACTTGATGCGAACAGTTTCTAGCAGAACTTGGAGAAAGTAAAGGAAATCTTACATCCACAGACAACAAAATTCATCAAGTGAAAAACCTTCTGTGTTGTCCAACCAATTCCTGAAAGACGCAATTGGATGCGAATGAGTTGTACCTGAAATACAACATATGGAAACTTGCTGAGATGATAAATTTCGAGAATTTGGAGTAGGCCTCATCAAGACAAGCTAGTGGGATGCTGATGGAAATTTGGATACATTTCCAAGTTTTTCAAATCCCACTGTAGTATTAAGAAAACTGCAGTGCCATCATTACTACTAGTTCCCAGACCATTAAAATAGTACAACCAAAGCTTGCAATAAATAAGTGCCACCCCTTTCCACACACCCTCTCCTGCTGAGCAACATGACATACAAACACGCACATAGTCCTTCAACAGGAAAGCATAAAAACAATAATTAAAAATCGGGTGGCAGATCTTTTAATAAATTCCTCTTTTTTTTATCTGATGGAATCACCGTAAAGCTCTTTTGTCTACGTTGTCCCTTTTGATTTTGTGCGGGGATACCAGGTTAGATAAATTAGGAATGAAGTTATTCTGGAAAAGGTGGGAGCGGCTCCCGTGGAGGATAAGATGCGGGAGGCAAGGCTCAGATGGTTCGAACATGTGAAGAGGAAAAGCACAGATGCCCCAGTTAGGAGGTGTAAGAGGTTGGCCTTGGTGGGTATGAGAAGGGATAGAGGTAGGCCTAAGAAGTATTGGGGAGAGGTGATTAGGCAGGCATGGCGTAGCTGGAGCTTACCGAGGACATGGCCCTTGATAGGAGGATCTGGAGGTCGAGGATTAGGATAGAAGGTTAGTAGGTTGTCGAGCGTGTCCTTTTGTCTTTCTCAAACCGGTAGCATTAGTGTTAATATGGTATCCTTTATCCTTAGATTGCTAGTATTATCTATTGTTTGATTGTTATCTTGGCTTCGCTTCTTTAATATCTTGTTGTTGTTACTACTTGTTGTCACTGCTTCTTTTCTTCTTTTCTTCTTTTCTTTAGCCGAGGGTCTTTCGGAAACAGTCTTTCTGCCTTCCTAGGGTAGGGGTAAGGCTGCGTATACTCTACCCTCCCCAGACCCCACTTGTGAGGGGGTCTTGTGAGAATTCACTAGGTGGTTGTTGTTGTCCCTTTTGGTTTTGTCGGATGAACTATTTATTTTCCATTTGATTAAATTATCCTTTGAAAATAAATAAGGAATACAAGATAGTCATTGTAATGCTTAGGTCAATTATACAGAATTTACTAGACAGCTATCAAAAGATGTCTTAATCTTTCTTTTGTTTCGAGCCTAGAAATGCATTTACCACTACATGATCATGAGTCAAAATTAAAAATGTCTTGTGTTAACAAGTCTACTTCCCTTGCATGTTGTCATTTACTTTAAGCTCAATTTCCATGGCTCTTGACCTCTTGTGAATATCTGTTGCAAAGAGCAAGGAGAGGAGACTGAAACTGTGTGACCTTTTTTATGCTCTGTTGTCAATGCATATTATAAGTTGTTTATTCAGGCTAGGCGAAAATTCTCAATTAAGTTTAATTCATCGTATTTGAGAATATATATATATATATATATATATATTTTTATTTTTATTTTTATTTTTTTTTTATTTTTATTTTTAAATATAGTTCCTGATTAGGTAAATATACGAAGATAAGGGGGGAACATATACCTCAATAGCACTTTAGAGTGGAAGCTCGACAGTTCATAAATAAAACTTAGGCAACAAAATGTCAACCCTTCAGTTTTGTAATAGTGAATAGCAGAAAAATAAGAGAATTCTGACTTCCATAAATTATATCTTTGAACATAACTCCTGTGTTTCCTTACCTGCCAACTAATTTATTACCCTAGCAGTAAAAAGTCTAGTGTTACTAAAAGCGATCACCTTATCTTTGGAGCAGCGCGAAACGAGGATCTATCACTTTTTATGTGTAAAGCGATGTAATTTCAAAGAAGCATTCTCAGACAGTAAGGTAAAGTGAGAGAAAAAAGTAGTTCTCCTCCCTCTGTTCTATTGTAGGTGACACTTTTCCTTATTAGTTCGTTCAAAAAATAATGACCCATTTCTATATTTAGAAACAATTTAACTATAAATTTCTCATTTTACCTTTAGCATTGTTTTTTTCTTAATCGTGGTGTCCGGACCAGCTTATGCGCACCTCGACTAATTCCACGGATACCTGCTACCTCCCACCAGCAACAGGAAGCAAGTAACTCTATCCACCGGGGCTTGGACAAATGAGAAGAAATTATCTAGTGTTTTTGTCTCCGTTGAGATTTGAACCTAAAACTTCATCATTCTCAACTCACTTCATTGACCACTAGGCCACACCCTTGAGTGCTATCCTTAGCATGTTTTTATAGCCACAAAAATGTAATGTCAAGTTTAAGATCATAAGTTTCAAAAGTCTTTTTTTTTCCTCTTAAACTCTGTGGAGTCAAACTCTGCCACGTAAATTGGAACGGACGGAGTAGCTTATCCAAAATTAGTACGAATGTGTTTGCTATGATACAAAATCTTTTCTAGAAAATGTAGTGATTGATCAAATCATTGCTCGATATTTGATTTGATTTGTCCTGAATTATGGAAACTGCTTTTCTCCGAAGAAAATATTTTTCACCTAAAGCCGATAAATGACTTACGTTACTTATATGAACATAAATCGCATTCTTTTATAAGTATGTGCTTCTTACTTCAGATCGCTTGCCTCAACCAATCTGGATGTTGTTGTCAACCTTTGATACTAAAAATATATCACAAAACGGCTATTCTACCTATCTTATACTTAACAATAAGTCAATAATCATAAATTGTTTACTTTATATCCAATCAAGCACGAGAAGAATGATTCAGAAAATAGTATCCTAGGTGAAACATTTCCCCACGACAAAATATTTTCTCCATACCTTAGGTTGGCGTCAACTTCAACTCCTCTTTACCTTTCTCCTAATCCAAGCAAGACTAAAACCCATGGTTTGACAAGCGTGAAGCTCTTGCCTGAGCATGCCTAGCCCATGGTTACCAACAGAGAATCAACTAAGCCTTTCTTAGTGAGTATTAACACAAGCCCACTAAGCCCATGTGACATAGGCCTATGGTATATGCACTCGACATAATCAATAAAAAAATTCTCACCATTGGTCACTGTCACGCCTTATCCACCTGCAAATCAAATGATCCCTTTGCTACAATAAGTCCATGCATTAACCTCAATATATCATTTGGTTGCCATGATTTAGGAGAAAAATGGTCGAAAAGTTGATTTTCTTGCATTTTTGTGCATTTGATAGGAAGGAGACTTGTAGGTAAAGCCTTTGACAATTTTTCAAAACAAAAAAATCCCAACCTTAAGTCCTGCAAAAATATATAAACCTGAGGGAAAATTATTTTATCTTATTTTGAACTTTCTTTTTCCTTTCAAACAAGGACATCCAAGAAAATAATATAATCTCCTTTGCTTCACTATATTCGCTGCAATTTTTATCAACAATCAAACTTTCCTCCAGACATTCAAACGAAGCCAAATGCAAACTGAACAAAAAATTCCTAGGTCTAGTTCGGCATACCCCAGAACAAACGTGTCCACAAAATTAAACAACCCAGCGTAAGTTAGGAGCTCATATTGGAAAATATCTGAACTCTGAATGGATGAAATAAATCCGAAGAAAATGCCCTAATAAAAGATGGACCCAAATATTGGGTCTAAAAACGAGGTTAATTAGTGATTTGGTATTATAGTAAATGTGGGTATTACAACACTTAATCAACTGGCATTAATGGTCAATCTAATAAGATCCAGAAATATGGTAAAAAAATACTACTAATAGAAACCTTGGAGTTCAACTTTATAACATAAGTGGAAACACAAGTAGTATAATCCAAGAAACGTAAGTAATGACTCAAATTAGTGTACCAGGGCAATGAAGGAGACAAACGCGTAGGCAGCAGAAAGAGTATAAAAGATGCCTTCTTTCCCGTTATCCGAAACCTCAAGCGCTCCATTAAACCAATCAAAGATGGGAACTTCAAGAAAAAAGCTTTTATTCTTTAGCATTGCTTGTAAGCTGAGATTAGCAGAAATGATGAACTGAAAATCAAGCTGTGTTCAGTTTTGAAACTTGAAAGAGAGTGACGAAGTGAGAAAGAAGGGGTGGAGGGTTTGGAAGGGGCGCACGTGGATGGATGGACACGTGTACAAAACACGTGGGAAGGTGGGAAGTTTACAATGTCGGACTTGTGATTCTCCTCTTGTTTATCTCATCGTTTCTTACGATCGATTAACTTAGTGGTCGTTTGGACATAAGAATTGTAAAATTAAAAAAAAAGTAAAAATTATATTTGAAAATTAGAGTTGTATTTGGATATGAATATAATTTTGGGTTGTTTTTAAAGTTTTGTGAGTGATTTGAGTGAAAATTTTGATAAATAATTTTTTAGAATTTTTAAAATTTTTAAAAAATTTTAAAATATATTTTTAAGTGAAAATTAAAAACTTTATGACCAAATGCTGATTTTAAAAAAAAATTAAAAAAATTCGAATAAAATTTAAAAATTTCTTATGTCCAAACGGGCTCTCAGAAAGTTTTCAAATTTAATACTTAACACAAGCATTGATGGAAACTATAATAAGAATGATAAAGAGGAAAAACATCTTCATTTATTTTCGGGTGACTAAATAAATACTAATAAGCTAGATAATGAGTATCTTTATTTACCTCATGCGACCTGAACTTCTAACTTTATCAATTGCAAAAGCATTAATTTATCTTTTTTTAGTGATGTAAAATAGTTATAATTCCAAAAATAATGTTTACTAATTAAGGATATTTTAGTTATTTTTTGTTTTTTTCCAAGACGGATTAATAATAGATTAATTAAATAATAGTGTACAAATTACAATTCATCTCTTGGTGTTGAAATAGAGATAAAACGAGAATGAAACTAAAATAATTTTCACATAATGTTAATATCATCAAATGCAGATATTATTTAACTAAATGAAGGATTATATATGATAACAATCTAAGAATTCTATTCCATTATATATTCTTGAAGAATTTTAAAGTCCTTTACGGACCGAAAATTAGAGATTCAAATTGTGGATCGCAATTACTTTAAGATAGAGACATAGTTGTCGTTGTACTCTTGAAGAATCATTAGGTCCTTTTTATTTGATTTATGACAGAAGTATGCTCTCTTTTTTAATGCATGTTTGATTAGGTGTAATGTCACGACCCAAAATTCAATCACAGGTATCGTGATGACACTTAGTCTCTAAAACTAGATAAGTCAAGCACAATTACATTTTAAGCTATTTTTTTAATTCAATACAGGTGCCAAAAACCAACAGCGGAAACAAATATGAAAAACCTCCCAAGACTGGTAATACTGAGTCACGAACTCTAACTGAATACATGGAATGATCTCAAAGATCGAATACTCAATACTGTTTGATTAATAATTAACAGTACAATAAAATGAAAAGATTCCTAGGGACTGCGACGACCAAGAAACTCTACCTTGAATCCTTGCGATCACACTTTAACTATGTCTGAGTCCGATATCTCCAACACCTGGCTCTGCACAAAAATGTGCAGAAGTGTAGTATGAGTACACCACAGTCGGTACTCAATAAGTATCAAGACTAACCTCAGTGGAGTAGTGACGAGGCACAGTCGAGACACGCAGTAGTCTAATAACATGTGCAATATAGTATGCAAAAATAATAGGATACAAATAATAATGATGGCAACAATAATCATCCAGTGATATACACAGCAGAGCGATAAGAACACCATAAATATTGCGCAACAAATAATGAATACAAGTACAACCAATTAATCAAGTCCTTCCAATATAAATCTTTCGCCTATATGTTTTTCAAATAGAAATCTTCAAGATATAATACTTTCAAATAAATCTCTTTCCTTCAAATAAATATCTTTCAAATAAAATTCTTTCAAATAAATCTCTTTCGAATAAAAGTCACCTTGTGACACAACATTTTAAAATCATAAAATACGGGTCTCAACCTACTTTTATTTTTCCACGGCACCTCGTGCCAATTTCTCTATCACAACCGCACGGACAACTCACGTGCTAAATATCATTATCATTTAACCACGACACCTCGTGCCCACATTTCATATCACAACTGCACGGACAATTCACGTGCCAATATCATCATTATTTACTCACGGCACTTCGTGCCCATATTTCATATCACAATTGCACGGACAGTTCACGTGCCAATATAATCATTATTTACTCACGACACCTCGTGCCCATATTTTATTTCATTATCCGCCCGGTAATAACCACAAGCTCCCAATTTCAACATAGATCAGACTATTATCAATTTACCAACAACAAGACAAATTGCACAAGGTATAAAAATAAACACAAGGAAATCACAACATTACATGAAAATTACCTACGCAATAACCCCACATTATCACATATCATCACTGACAATAGTCACCCTTATCACTCCTATAATAGCCTCCACTATCCCTCCGCCCTAACAATATCAATAGCCATCCTTATCGCTCCTATAGCCACCCTTATCTCTCATATGACTACCCTTATCGCTCTTATAGCCACCCTTATCGCTCCGCCCAGACAATATCCCAATACCCATAACAACAGTGAAATGCCACCATTATACCCACATAATATCAACAGTGAAATGCCACCCTATATCCTCAAAATAATAACTCAAATAACACAACAATTTACACGGAATATTATCACGGCAACATAACACAATCAATTCATATCACAATTTGCCCAATGGCCACAACCAATTCCAAAGATATAACAAAATCAATTACTTTCACAACAAATAGCCCAAGGCTCCACACAATGTGTATAACACCTCAAAATAACAACAGAGATGGAAAATACTCAGTATTTGGCAACACCTTCACTAATCCAAATTCTTGATAATTATATAACGCCTCGGTTTAAACTTATTTCATTAATTATTTGTAAATGAAAAATCCATAATATAATTATTTCAAGGAAATATCAAATCACCAAACTCACGGAATTTACATAAATATTCGAGTAACAATCACATCAAATTTTCATATAAAAACAAATTCAACAAACAAGGAATGAGTCATGGCAAATAGATGATTTAATAAATGCCAACAATTATCCAATTTACTACACAATAATGTCTAAGACTTTAATCCAATAAAATTTGCACATATAATCCCGAGTACGTACTCATCACCTCGCGTACACAGTTTTTCACATTTCAAAAATGGCACATAAGACTCGATGCCTAAGGGGTAATTCTCCCACTCAAGGTTAGGCAAGATACTTACCTTTTTGAAGTTTTGCCGATATTCCAAAATCGCCTTCTTCCTTAAATTGACCTCCGGACAGCTCAAATCTATCCAAATTAATTGTATAACTTCATTAATATTCATCGCAAATAATTCCGAATAAAAATACGGCGACTTAAAAATTTATTTTAAAAAGTCAACAAAAGTCAATGCGGGGCCCGCCTCTCGGAATCCGATATAATTTTTATGAAATCCGAATACCCATTCCGATACGAGTTCAACCATACCAATTTTATCCAATTCCAACAACAAATCGTCCTCCAAATCTGGAATTTTTATTTTTAGAAGATTTTTTAAAAATCTTGATTTCTTCCATTTAAATTTGAATTAAACGATGAATATAACCATAGATTCATGAAATATAATCACTTTAGGATATAGAACACTTACCCCAGTCGAAGTCGTGAAGAAATCCTTAAAATCGCCCAAAAATCGAGCTCCAAAAATCCTAATCGAAAATGAAGAAATGACAGATTTTCAATCCTTAAGTTTCTGCCCAGGTTCGCATTTGCGAATGAACAGTACCTCCCATGAACAGTGTTTTCGCAAATTGCGATAAATGGTTCGCAATTGTGAATGAACAATGTTTTCGCAATTTTCATAAATGGTTCGCAATTGCCAATGAACAGTATTTCACCAGAAACCAGCAAACTCAAACTTCTCCGAAATGATCCGAAATTACCCCGAAACTCATCTGAAATATCCCGGACACAAACCATATATGAATTTCAATGATAAAACATGCTACGGACCTGCTCACGTACTCAAAACACTGGAAAGAGGCCGTCTTGACCCGATATTGACCATGGTCAAACTCCCAAATTTCTTAACTTTATTAGTCTCTCAACCAATGATCCAAAAATACACTCGAGCCCCTTGGGACCCGTCAAATCATACCAAGAAGTCCTAGAGCATCATACAAACTTAGTTGAAACTTTAAATTACATCAAACTATGCTAGAACCACGAATCATACCCCAATTCAAGCTTAATAAAACTAAAAAATTCCAACTTCCACATTAAATGTCGAAACCTATCAAATCATGTTCGATTGACCTCAAATTTTGCACACAAGTCATAAATGACATAACGGACCTATACAAATTTTCAGAACTGGATTCCGACCCAGATATCAAAAAGTCAACTCCCCGGTCAAACTTCCCAAAAATTCAATTTTTGCCATTTCAAGTCAAATTCCACTACGAACTTCCAAATAATTTTTTGGACACGCTCCCAAGTACAAAATCACCATACGGAGCTATTGGAATCATAAAAACTCCATTTCGGGGTTGTTTACACATAAGTCGACATCCGATCACTATTCTAACTTAAGTTTTAAATCTTGAAACTAAGTGTTCCTTCCAATTCATTCCAAAACCTCACCGGACCCGAACCAATCACCCCGACGAGTCACATAACAACCGTAAAGCATAAATCGAGTGGTAAGTATGGAAACATGATTGTAATACTCAAAACGAACGGCCGTGTCATTACATGTAACCATTTCTATTTATAGTTGAAAGAGTAATATATTGGGGTATTATCACCTTTAGTCCGCGAAAAAACTATTGGGATTTTTACCTAGCTATACTATAATAGAAACCTTTTTACCACCTTTATTTAGGTTCCTTATTAATTGCTTTGTATATCTATAACTACAAGTTATATACAAAACCATAAAAAAGAAAAAAAATCAAGATCCCTTAATTTTAGAGTGTCAGTTACACGACACCCACCCTCATTTCCAATAACCCCTCTATATTTAAGATTATGTTTCTCTTCCAAAGAAAGTCAAAAATAGTTTTTCTCTTTCTTAATAATCACCTAAAATATCTCTTTTATTTTTATATGCTAGATGGTAGGCTATAACTATGTATTTTGGCCACTATTTGCACTCTAAATTGTTGTACTTTACTAATGTTTGAGTGTTAAAAGGTAGTAAATTGCTCTGACTGAGTACTTTATGCTTTACAGGAGAAATTTCGGGCTACAATAAGGTTAGGGACCATTTTTTGAGTTGATATGGAGCGTTAAAGGCCAAGTAAAAGTTTATGGAATAAATTGAGAATTTGTTCGAGGATCAACAGATGTTAGCGCACTTAAAAAGAAGAACGAATAAGAGTGCAGAAAATTTCCTAGGTGTGTGGCCGTGCACTGACCGCGCACTGGGACGCGCAAGTCAAGCAGAAACTGGCGAAAGTGCGTGGCCACCTGCGCAGGTGCGCGGCCGCGCACGTCCTTCCGAGAAAAAATATTTCAGGGCTAAAATTATAATTTTGGAGGCAAATTTTCTTGAACTATATGAAGTCCAGCTCATCTAAAAAGAGGGTATCTTGGTTTTTAAAAGAACTTTGAAGGCAAGAACAGGCAAGGAGCAAGACGGAAGATTCGAAAATAAGTTTTTACCTTTCTTCTTCCTTTTTTTCTAGTATTAGTGATAAATTCTTATATTGTGGTTGTGAAAACAATTATGAGTAGCTAAACTCTGTATTCTAGGGTTTGATGGAACCTCTTGGAGGATGAATTTTTGTTGCGTTTAATATAAATTTGCCATTGGAATTTCTCTACTTGTTCAACTACGTGATTATTGTGATTGATTGAAGGGCCCTCAATCGGTTATGCCTATTTAGTGTGTATTACTTGGAGAATGGTACATATTTAGGTAGTTATTGAATAACATCACTTCTAACATATTTGAGGGATCAATACAGGGGGTTTAAAGGTGGGATTAGGAATAACAAAACCTTGATGTAATATTAGTGAGCGGTAAACTAGTGCTAGCTAGCGTAGCTCGGAAGAATACGTATAGTAAATTATTGTATTTGCTCGGAAGAGAATTACTACACCTAAAGTGTTCATGATCGGTAGAGAGTATCTAGGCGAATTAATAGGAGACGTAGCTAAGAGGATTCTGATAAGAGGGGAAATCATAACCCTAGGCCTTTCCAATCTTGTCTACAACATTTGCTGTTAGTAATTAATTACAGCTTTTTAATTATCTCGTTGTTAGTTGGTAAAAACTCCACTCATTATTCAATATGTTTGGAAATTGATTACTTGAATTCTAGTGAAACTAGCAGTTGTGATTAATACGTAAATTCCCTGTAGGATTCGACTCCGTACTTGTAAACCAGATAATATTTGCAACGACCGCTTAGAAGGCATAGTTGGGCGTGATCAAATTTTGGCGTCGTTGTCGGGGACTTAATGGTGTTATTAATTACAACTAGAAAAATAACTAGAATTCGTAATTTAGTCAGCTTTCTAGACTTGAAATTCATTATATTGAAATTCTAACGTTTGTAGTCTTGGGTGTTACAGATGCATGTCTAGAAACTCCTCAAGAACTGGTAAATTGTTTGAAGCATTATCGGATCCTAAGAAAGCTTTCAAGGCATTAAATCGTGCAAACAAGAAGAATAAACAACAACAGAACTCAACAGAATGAATCGAACTAGACTGGGTGACGTAATAGACAACCCAAACAACAGAAACAATGGGAATGACCCGAACAATCAGGGTGTGGAACCTCTTGTGCTAGAAGCAGCCTTGTATGATTGGGCACAACCCACCATTGAAAATCTGGCAACCTCAATTGCGGTCCCTCAGATAGAAGCGGAGTCATTTCAAATCACAAAGAACATGCTACATCTGCTGCAGAACAATGGATTGTTCTCCGGGTCTTACATTAAAAATCCACAGCAGCATCTAAAAAACTTTTGTGTCATTCAAAGGCAACCGAATGTGACACCGGAAGCAATTAGATTGTTATAGTTTCCATTCTCAGTGACTGGAGAAGCTCAAACTTGTCTTAATTCGCTCCCTATAAACTCCATCACCACTTGGGAGGAGTTAGTCAAGCAGTTCTTGAACAAGTTCTACCCACCCAATAAGACTGCCAAACAAGTTGATGAGATATTGAGCTTCAAGAAGAAACCAGCTAAAACACTACAAGAAACGTGGGAGAGGTTCAAAGGGATGATGGTTAAGTGTGAACATTATGGCATTCCAGATCAGATGTTGGGTCAAAGATTTTACATGGGATTGGCAGATAGCTTGAAGGACAATGTTGATGCTTCAGCAGGTGGAGCATTTTTTAGCAAATCATTTAGAGAGTGTAAAGTCCCGCTAGATAAAATGGCTCAAAACTCAAGATGGATGACAAGAGACTCTACAAGCACTCTTCTAGTTCACTCAGTGTCTTTCGACCTAGACAATTCCATAGCTGAGAATATGGCCACTATAATGACGCAAATGAGTATCTTCACCAAGAAGATTGATGAATCAGGCCAGAAGCAGGTACACATAGTTGACACGACTAATGGAGGCTTATTTACACCATGTATTAACCAACATATGTATACTCGTGGAGTGGTGAAAGTGACAACCAGAACTATCAAGAGAATATGAACTACGTGGGCAACTATGGAGGACAAAGGCAAGGTGGTCAGAATTGGGGGTAGCAGAATCAACAGTATAGACCAGCACAACAACAGTACAATAATATCAATAATCCTGGAGCTATGCGACAACAGGGTCAAGTTGTGCCTTACCAAAGGCAACAGGGATACAATCAGCAAAATCAGCAGCTAGCTTATCAACATCCTCAACAATAACAGATAGTGAGACAAGATGATGGGTTGTCTCAAATTAAAGGAATATTGTAACAGCTGATTGGGTCCAATAGAAAAATGCAAGAGAAAGTCGAAGCACATGACTCAACGATAAAAGGCATTCAGATTCAATTAGGGCAGTTATCCATGGCTCTAAATAATCGTCCCCAAGGGACGTTACATGCAGACACGCATGTCAATCCAAAATAGCAAGGCTTGAAGCAACTTATGGCAGTGAGTCTAAGAAATGGTAGAGATCTTGATCTAAAGCAAGAAATTGTTCGCGAAAGCTGACCAACTGAGATACTTATGCCAGTACCAATTGAGGTTGAGGATTCAACATGGTTAACAGAGGTGACGGTACGACATGCACCAGTGGAAACAAGCAAAGAAAAAAATTGCGAAGGAGACAGAGTTAGTGCAGGAGAAGGCTTTAGAAACAGTGCCCGAGCAGGATCAAACTCAAATCACATGAAAGAAGAAACCTTCAACACCCTTCCCACAGAGATTGGCCAAATATCAGAAGGATGAGCAGTATAAGAAATTCATGGAGATGTTGAAGCAAATACAGGTGAACATTCCATTGATTAACGCCTTGAAGGAGATGCCTGGTTATGCAAAAATGATAAAGGACTTGATGTCTCATAAGTTCGACTTTCAAGACTTGGCCCCTGTTACACTAACTCAGACATGTAGTGTTGTCGTGATGAGACGCATAACTGAGAAGTTGTCTGACCCAGGAAGTTTCACAATCCCATACATAATAGGCAACTATGTTTTTGATAAAGCATTGTGTGATTTGGTGGCGAGCATAAACTTGATTCCCTTGGCTATCTATAAAAGGTTAGGCGTTGGAAGAGCAATCCCACATCCATGATACTACAACTAGCTGACCGAACGGTGAAGAGGCCATCAAGTATACTTGATGATGTACTGGTGGTTGGAAAGTTTATGTTTATGGCATATTTTGTCATTCTGGAATGCCGGGTTGACGAGGAGATTCCCTTAATTTTGGGAAGGCCATTTCTGGCCACTGGGAGAGCTCTAATTGATTGTGAAACTAGGAGCTAAAGATGAGACTGAACGATGAAGAGATAACGTTCAATGTGCAAAAGTCTATGCGGCAACCCAGTGAGTTTGCTAACTGCTCTCTGATAGAAGATATGGATGTGATTTTGGAGGAGGAAGATGAGGCTCTGAACTTAAAAGACCCTCTAGCAGCCTGCCTCATGAACTTAGAAGAGGTAGATGGTGAGGACTTGGCTAAGTGGGTTTTGGCCCTTGAAGGCCAAGGGTACTGGAAAAGAGAGCTCGAATTTGAGCCTTTACACTTAGAAGAGAGAAAGACCCCTCGAGCTAAGCCATCAATTGAAGAGCCACCACAGTTGGAGCTAAAACCATTACTGTCTTACCTCAAGTATGCTTTCTTGGGACCTAACTCAACTTTACCTATTATTATCTCAACTAGTTTGTTAGTTGTGCAGGCAGAACAACTTTTACATGTGTTGATGGAGTGCAAGACTACAATTGGTTAGACCATTGTAGATATTAAGGGTATCAGCCCAACATTTTATATGCATAAGATTCTACTGGAAGATGGGCACAAACCGTCCATAAAACATCAGAGAAGGCTGAACCCCAACATGAAAGAAGTGGTGAAGAAAGAAGTGATCAAGTGGTTAAAAGCGTGACACAACCCAATTTTCCCTCTGTTGGGTATCATGATTGCACCAAGTCTTAGGAACTAGGTAAGCCTAACATTTACTAAATAACAATAATAATTAAATAACATCTAACATTTTTCTATTTTTTTTAAATGGAAATCTCTATAAAATTTACAATTCCCAAAATCGGTAGTACAAGTCATAAGCTCTACAGAGTTTGCCACAATTTTCTAAATACAACTGTTTGAAATAAAGTAAACAGTGTGAATACAAATCAGAAGGTGAATCTGAAGCATGCAAACGCAGCAGCAGGTTTACCTTGAGTCTCCATAGCAACAATCTGCACATCTAGCTAATGATCAACTGACTTCAAAAATACCTGGATCTGCAAAACAATGTGCAGAAGTGTAGTATGAGTACACTACAACGGTACCCAGCAAGTATCAAGACTAACCTTAGTGGAGTAGTGACGAGGAACAGTCAAGACACATACTGGACTAAATAACCTGAACAAGTATAAGTATATGGACAACAGAGTAAGATATCTACATACGGACTACGCGAAATGGCAAATAATACGGTAACTTCATTAAGTAAGGAAAACAACAACTACCAGCGGAATACCATAGTAATGACCTAGGAGAACGAATGGAAACACAACCTAAATCTGATGAACACAATTAAAAGAAAGGCAGGCAGCAGCTAGATGAAAACAACCACTTTCACACTAGGTTTTAGTCAATAAACTCCACGAGGTACCGATCCTCATACTATTCACAACTCACATGTCCCAATACCTGAACCCTAACACTGGGCATCCCGTGCTCTCATTACACTTCATAACCGCACTGATGACTCACATGCCAAATAGAGCCATTCTCACATAGAAGGCAAGTAGCAAGGGTGTGCATCTATAATCAGCAATATCAATAAAACCTCTTAACCAATAAGAATTCTCAACTATGTGTGTGCTTGTGCAAGTGTCCTATCATGGTTCATGTCAGCTAATAAGTATAGGAAAGGAAACGGACAGAACGTAGAATATTTTCTCACAACTTTCCACAAGATAAAACTCACACAGGTAAGTGTACCACTACACAAATATCAACAACAAGAATGCCCCCAGGCCATCACAAGTCATCACAAATCAATCCCTGACATAGCCCACCTTGTCTCGCCATGTGTGCAATAATATGGTAAGTACCCGCCTTGTCTCACCACACGTGCATAACAATGTTCCCATCATGTCTCTCCACATGCGCAACCCACATATATATATCCCGCCTTGTCACACCGCATGTGCAAATATCAATAGTAACAATAGTACGGCAGAAACCTCGTGCAACCTAATAACACTCGCACGGCAAAAACCTCGTGCATCACAATAACAACAACCGCACGGCATAAACCTCGTGCGTCACAACAAGTACAACAACAACAATGACAATAATGCAAGGGTATAACAAATAAGGAAACTCAGAAATTCGAAAACTCAAAGAAACGGAGGAACTAATTCACAAGGAGTAGTCACAATTGAGAATGCTAGTCATAATAAGAATAGCTCAACATGGAAGGAAATAATATGTAACAACAGTCCGTAATGTACAGTTCAACAACAAGGGGGCTAACACAAGTCGAATGATTCTAAATAAGGACAAGTCAACAAAAATATTGGACATCTAAACTTCTTTAAAGGTCGGGCAATTACGAACGAGATACAACAAATTCAATTAAGGATAAGCAGCAGAAAGATAATCATATTCTTAATTAAGGATGAACAATTGCATAAGAGATAATTATAACTCCAAATAAAGATAAGCACTTAAGGCATAGATGAATCAAATAAACAATAAGAGTGGATCATGAAGCAATTAACTCTAATTAAATGAGGTAGAGGTGAAACCAGTAATTAAAAAACGTATTCATAACAAAACAACTGCATATTCAGTAAATACAAGAACCTAAGAACCCTAAAAGGCCAACTTTCCACAAATACGTCCGAGCACGTACTCGTCACCTCGCGTACATGGACTATACTTAGCATAGAAACTCAAATCCTAAGGGGTAGTTCCCTCACATGAATTCAGTCAAGATACTTACCTCAAAGAAGACAGACCGATACTCAAAAATGAACTTCTCGGGTGAAATGGCCTCCGAACAGCTCAATTCTAACCAAAATAACTTCAAAGCACAAATAAAACTCATAAGAAACTATTCAGGATCATAAAGCCTCAATCTTTATCAAAATCTAAAAATCGACCCAAAAATGACCCCCGGGCCCGAACCTCGGAACACCGACAAATTTCACAAATCCCGAACACCTATTTCGATACGAGTTCAACCATACTAAAATTATCAAATTCCGATACCAATTCGTCCCTCAAATCATGAATTTTTCATTTTAAAACTTTTCTTCAAAAACTACCATTTTCTCAACTCAAAATACAAATTAAATGATATAAATGAAGATAAAATCATGGAATATAATAAATTCTAGGTGAAGAACACTTACCCAATCGATTTGCTTGAAAAACCCACAAAGAATCAATCAAAATCGAGCTCTACAGGTCAAGATATGATAAAAATGGCCTAACCCTCGATTTGGAAAATATATTCTGTTGCCGAGGTGTTTGTATATCGCGATTGCGGAAGAGGAGCTGCGATCGCGAAGAGGAAATGGCTACTGCCCAGAATTGGTGTTGTGTGATCGCGAACAAGCATATGCGATCGCAAAGAAGGAAAATAATGGCCTAGGAACTGGGCTACTCGAACGCGTAAAGCGGCACGCGAACGCGAAGGAGGGGAAAGCACACTTACGCATTTGCGGATAGAGCAGTACGAACGCGTAGAGGAAATGTCACCAGCTCCCAACTCATAGTTTCTACTACGCGAACGCGATGGAGCGTATGCGAACACGAAGAAGGGGAAGGAAGGCTTCCACGATCGCTAAAAGAGTAATGCGAACGCGGAGAACAAATAATTCATCCTCCAAAATTACACTACGTGAACGCGGAGGAAGTGATGCAGACGCGATTAAGGAAACCAGATGACCGAAAACAGCAGTCCAAAAATAGAAGGAAATGACACATAGCCCATCCGAAACATACCCGAGGCCCCCGGGACCCCGTGTAAACACATAAACAAGTTCTATAACCTAGCACGGACTCCCTCGGGGTCTCAAATCACATCAAACAACGTTGAAACTATGAATCACACCATGAATCAAACTTATGAACTTTGAAATCTTCCAACTTCTAAAACTCGTTGAAATCTATCAAATCAACTCGGAATGACGTCAAAATTTACAGGCAAATCCCAAATGACATAACGGAGATGTTCCGACTCTCGGAATCGCAATCCGACCCCGATATCACCAAAGTCAACTATTGGTCAAACCTTTCAACCTTCAAAAATTTAACTTTTCCAATTTTCGCCGAAATGCTTCAAATCACCCTACGGACCTCCAAATCCAAATCTGGACGCACGCTTAAGTCCAAAATCATCATATGAAGCTGTTGAAATCATCAAAAATGCATTCTGTATCCGTTTACAGAAAAGTCAAATTCCGGTCAACTCTTTACCGCTTAAGCTTCCAAAACTTGAATCCTTCTTCCGATTTGACTCTGAATCATCCGGTAACTGAATTCAACCACGCACGCAAGTCAATACACATAATACAAAGCTGCTCAAGGCCTTATGCCACCGAATGAGACTTAAATTCTCAAAACGACCGGTCAGGTCGTTACATCATCCCCCTCTTAAACAAACATTTGTCCTCGAACGTGCCAAGAATCGCCTCGACGTATTCAAATCACTGAATGCACATATCCAGCATACACCGGTGGGTGACCCCACGTCAACTATAATTTATCCTTTCTACCAACACCGATAAGCCCTAGAGTCAAAATTCTCACCTTCCGTTCATCTCCAAAAGACCCGATTCTAAATCCACACCCGGTATCAGTCTCAACCAGTTGCAATAACTCATGCCTACCCCCCATAAGGTACGACCACTCAACATGACATGCCACATATAGGCCTATAATAATATTTTTGATCACAATAGTTGCCCGTAATCAAAACCAACACCTGCAATTAGCCTCATATCTGTTAGAACCCTATTTCAAACCTCCACAACACTAAAAATGATGCAAGAAACATGAAGACCTATTAACTATACACCCGAATCAACGAGTCATAACTAACACCACCGGGCACACACCCCGTAAGCTAAAACTCAAGAATCACAGAACGAAAAATGACTGAATATGTAAAGAGAAACACATAAGAGAATGTCAAACACGCCTGACAGGCATAACTCTCTATGAGTACCATCCTACAAATCACTTTAAAAGGAAAAATTGAAGTATATGAACAATTCACAAGGATCTCATCCTGATATAACTTCCACCACGGCATGCAGCCCGGCTCAAACATATCAAATCATATGGAATCGCGAGGGTCTCACCCTCAACTCTAAATCACAAGTCGAATACACATCATACCAATGGAAATCTTCCACTAACTCAATTCTGCCAATAAAATCACAACACTTACTAAACTCTCACCCCGGTAGAGTATCAAATCACAAATTGTAACCAAATTACTCAGGAATCACATCAAACCTACCTTGAGGACAACATGAATTCACTTTTAGTCTCGTAACTCTCAATAATGAATAAAAATAAATGATAGACACGTGCTACCACTCATAGAATCTCCCAACAAGGTAACACGTAAGCAAAGTACTAATCATGAAACTCACCCATAAATAAAGCAACAAATAAGGGAACTCGCCTCGATAAGCAGAACAAAAAAAAAATATGAATGGTGCCCCTCTGTGACAAACCAAAAGCATACATGTATGACATCATCTGGCGATGCGGCCTCAAGCCTACTATATGAAACACATCAACAGGTTGGGTCTCCCCCTCTTGGGCGCCATCTACTCGCCTGAATACCCTGTTGTGACACATCTGTCCGGAGTCTGGGACAATCTCTCACCATGTGACTGGTATCTCCACACTCAAAGCAACCTCTCTGCTGACGTGGCTGTGGGAACTATACGGTACGGGTACTCTGAGACCCATATGTACCTAAAACATCGTGCGAAGCCTGAAGTGCAAACTTAATTGGCTAACCCACAAAACCTATACCATGTCGTACCCTACCTCCAAAATAAGGACTAGTATATCTCTCTGGTCTACGAGGCCTCCTAGCTTCCCTGTCCTCTCTCTTGACCTTGCCTAACCTCTCTTTTATGGCCCCGTCTGTCCCCTCTCTCCTGATCCCATATGCCCTCCACTCGGCGAGAGATCCCTACCACCTGCTGAAATGAAACATACGACTCTAACAACCGATCCATGCTGAACCGAATATCATACCTTAGCCCCTCAATGAATCTACAGACACGCTCTCTAATGGTAGCGACAAAAGCAGGTGCATGTCTGGCCAAATCACTAAATCTAATGGCATACTCTGACACTGACATAGTGCCCTGGCGCAGCTGCTCAAACTCTGCGTGCCATCTCGAAGGGACTGAGGTACAAACTCTCTTAGGAATATCTCTGAAAACTGAACCCATGTAAGTGAAGCTGACTCGGCCGGGCTACCTAACTCATACGCCAGCCACCACTGATAAGCCGCTCCCCTGAGCTGGAACGTAACAAAAGCAACATCGCTCGTCTCTACAATACCCATAGTATGAAGAATGTGGTGACACTCCTCCAGGAAACCCTGGGCATCGTTTGTCGCCAATCCACTGAAGGTGGGAGGGTGGTACTTCTTGTACCTCTTAAGTCTAAGATGTTCTTCCTCAGATGTTTCTGCCCTAACCACAGGCTGAACTAGAACCACAGGCTGTGTCGCCATGACACCTGGAACCGGACCAATATGAAATCGCTGCTCTGGAGTATGGGCAGCGGGAGTTTGAACTCCTCCCCCGGTCTGTGAAATAGCTGGTGCAACCGGAATCAACCCTGCCTGAGCCAATGTACCAAACATGCTCAGGAACTGTGCTAAGGTCTCCTGAAGTCTGGGGGTAACAACAGGCACCTCTGGTACTTGCCCCCAAACTGGAACTATTAGCGGTTCTTCAACTACTGCTCTGGTAGGTGCCCTAGCTGCGGTACGTGCTCCACGTCAGCCTATGCCTCTGCCCCTAGTGACATCTGCTCCGGGGGTAACATCATCAGCAACTGCAGCTCATGTCCTCACCATCTGTGAGAGAATGGAATGATAAAAGCTTCAAACTTCGAGATCAATAAACTCGCACGATAGGAATGAAGGAAGTGAAATTGTCCTAATAGTTCCGTAGCCTCTCGAAGATAAGTACAGACGTCTCCGTACCGATCCGCAAGACTTTGCTAAACTCGCTTATGACTCATAACACCTATGAACCTAGGGCTCTGATACCTACTTGTCACGACCCAATAATTAAATAACATCTAACAATTTTTCTCTCTTTATTTTTTGAAATGAAAATCTCTATATAATTTACAATTCTCAAAACCGGTAGTACAAGTCATAAGCTCTACAGAGTTTGCTATAATTTTCTAAATACAACTATTTGAAATAAAGTAAATAGTGTGAATACAAATCAGAAGGTGAATCCAAAGCCTGCGAACGCATCAACAAGTTTACCTTGAGTCTCCACAGCAACAATCCGCACAATTAGCTAATGATCAACTGACTTCGAAAATACTTGGATCTGCACAAAAATGTGCAGAAGTGTAGTACGAGTACACCACGGCGGTACCCAGCAAGTATCAAGACTAACCTCAATGGAGTAGTGACGAGAAACAGTCAAGACACTTACTGGACTAAATAACCTGAACAAGTATAAGTATAGGGACAACAGAGTATGATATCTACATAAGGACTACGCGAAATGGCAAATAATACGGTAACTTCAGTAAGAAAGGAAAACAACAACTACCAGCAAAATACCATAGTAATCACATAGGAGAACGAACGGAAACACAACCTAAATCCGATAAACACAATTAAAAGAAAGGCAAGTAGCAGCTAAATGAAAACAACAACTTTCACACTAGGTTTTAGTCAATAAACTCCACGAGGTACCGAACCTCATACTATTCACAACTCACGGGTCTTAATACCTGAACCCTAACACTGGGCATCCCGTGCCCTCATTATAATTCATAACCGTACTAACAACTCACGTGCTAAATAGAGCCATTCTCACATAGAAGGCAAGTAACAAGGGTGTGCATCTATACTTATCAATATCAATAAAACCTCTTAACCGATAAGAGTGCTCAACTACGTGTATGCTTGTGCAAGTGTCCTATCATGTTTCATGCCAGCTAGTAAGTATAGGAAAGGAAACGGACAGCACATAGAATGTTTTCTCACAACTTTCCACAAGATAAAACTCACACGGGTAAGTGTACCACTACATAAACATCAACAACAAGAATGCCACCAGGCCATCACAAGTCATCAAAAATCAATCCCTGACATAGCCCACCTTGTCTTCCCAAGTGTGCAATAATATGGTAAGTACCCGCCTTGTCTCACCAGTCGCCACACGTGCATAATAATATTTCCACCTTGTCTCACCACATGTGCAACCTATATATATATATATATATATATATATATATATATATATATATATATATATATATATATATATATATATATGCCTAGTCATGCCGCATGTGCAAATATCAATAGTAACAATAGCACGACAGTAACCTCGTGCAACCCAATAACACTCGCATGACAGAAACCTCATCCATCGCAATAACAACAACTGCATGGCAGAAATCTCGTGCGTCACAACAACAAGTACAACAACAATAATGACAATAATGCAAGGGTACAACATATAAGTCAACTCAAAAATTCCAGAACTCAAAGAAGCAGATGAACTAATTCACAAGGAGTAGTCACAATAGAGAATGCTAGTCATAATGAAAACAACTCAACAAGGAAGGAAATAATATGTAACAACGCCCCGCAATGTACAGTTCAACAATAAGGGAGCTAACATAAGTCGAATGATTCCAAATAAAGACAAGTCAACTAAGATATAAGATATCTAAACTTCTTTTAAGGTCGAGCAATTAGAAAGAGACACAACAAATTCAATTAAGGATAAGCAGCAGAAAGATAATCATAGTCTCAATTAAGGATGAACAATTACAGAAAAGATAATTATAACTTCAAATAAAGATAAGCAGTTAGGGGAAAGATAACGTGACAATAGAAGAGATAACAATTTAAGTTAAGGCACATATGAATCAAATAAACAACAAGAGTGGATCATGAAGCAATTAATTCTAATTAAAGCAGGTAGAGGTGAAACCAGTAATTAAGAAACGTATTCATAACAAAACAACTGCATATTTAGTAAATACAAGAACCTAAGAACCCTAAAAGGACAACTTTTCACAAATAAGTTCGAGCATGTACTCGTCACCTCGTGTACACGAACTAAAATTAGCATAGAGACTCAAATCCTAAGGGGTAGTTCACCCACACGAAGTTAGGCAAGATACTTACCTCAAAGAAGACAGACTGATACTCAAAAATGAACTTTTCGGGTGAAATGGCCTCCAGATATCTCAAATCTAACCAAAATAACTACAAAGCACAAATAAAACTCATAAGAAACTATTCCGGATTATAAAGCCTCAATCTTTATCAAAATCTAAAAATCGACCCTCGGGCCCACACCTCGGAACTCGACAAATTTCACAAAACCCAAACACCCATTCTGATACGAGTACAACCATACTAAAATTATCAAGTTCTGATACCAATTCGTCCCTCAAATCATGATTTTTCATTTTGAAAATTTTCTTCATAAAACACCATTTTCTCAAATCAAAATACAAATTAAATGATAAAAATGAAGATAAAATCATGGAATATAATAAATTCTAGGTGAAGAACACTTCCCCAATCGATTTGCTTGAAAAACCCACAAAAATCGCTCAAAACCGAACTCTATAAGTCAAGATATGAAAAATATGGCCTAACCCTCGATTTGGAAAATATATTCTGCTACCCAGGTGTCTGTACATCGCGATCGCGAAGAGGAAATGGCTACTTCCTGGAATTGGTATTGTGCAATCGCGAACAAGCATGTGCGATCGCGAAGAAGGAAAATAATGGCCTAGGAACTGGGCTACGCGAACACATGAATTGGCACACAAACGCGAAGGAGGGGAAAGCACACTTACACGTTCGCGAATAGAGCAGTGCGAACTCGTAGAGGAAATGGTCACCAGCTCCCAGCTCCTAGTTTCTACTATGCGAATGCGATGGAGCGAATACAAATGCAAAGAAGAGGAAGGCAGGCTTCCGCGATCGCGAAAGGAGTTATGCGAATGCGGAGAATAAATAATTCATCCTCAAAAATTACACTACGCAAACGCGGAGGAGATATCACCAAAGTCAACTATTGGTCAAATCTCTCAACCTTCAAAACTTCTACTTTTTCAATTTTTTCTGAAATGCTTCAAATCACCCTACGGACCTCCAAATCTAAATCCGGACGCATGTCTAAGTCCAAAATTACCATACGAAGATGTTGAAATCATCTAAAACCCATTCCGGAGTCGTTTACATAAAAGTCAGATTTCGGTCAACTCTTACCGTTTAAGCTTCCAAAACTTGAATCCTTCTTCCGATTTGACTCTGAATCATTCGGTAACTGAATTTGACCACGCACACAATAAAAAGATATTCAAGACCTTATGTCGCTGAATGTGACTTAAATTCTCAAAATAACTGATTGGGTCGTTATAATGCGGGAATCATCTTCCCCATCTGTGACAGTAACTGGGTCAGCCTAGTTCAGTGTGTGCCAAAGAAGGGTGAAATGACTGTAGTGCAAAATGAGAACAACAAGTTGATATCAACAAGAACAGACACAGGATGGCGAATCTGCATGGATTACAGAAGGTTGAACAAGGCCACCCAAAAAGACCATTTCCCACTGCCATTCATTGATCAAATGCTAGATAGATTGGGAGGGAGGTCCCACTTTTGCTTTTTGGATGGATACTCGGGGTATAATCATATCTCTATTGCCCCGGAAGATAGAGAGAAAATGCCATTCACCTGTCCATATAGCATCTACGCCTTTCGGAGAATGCCGTTTGGCCTATGCAATGCACCTGCCACATTCCAAAGTGCATGATGGCCATCTTTATAGATATGGTAGAGGATATAATGGAGGTTTTCATGGATGAATCCTCAGTGGTGGGGAACTCATTCGATGATTGCCTTATGAACTTGAAAAGAGTATTGAAGAGGTGTATGGAGACTAATCTGGTATTAAACTGGGAATAGTGCCATTTCATGGTATATGAAGGTATAGTCTTGGGGCACCTAGTGTCGAGTAAGGGCATTGAAGTGGATCGAGCAAAGGTTGATATAATATAAAAGTTGCCACGACCCACTTCCGTCAAGGCAATAAGAAGTTTCCTTGGCTACGCCGGTTTCTTCAGGCGGTTTATAAAAGATTTTTCCAAAATTGCTAACCCGCTGTGTAAATTGCTTGAAAAAGATCACCCTTTTGTGTTGACTGCAGGGTAGCTTTTGAGGAATTGAAGAAGAGGTTGGTGTCTGCACCCGACTGGGAGCAACCATTTGAGCTGATGTGTGATGCAAGCGACTATGTTGTGGGAGCAGTTCTTGGGTAGTGAAAAGATAAAGTCATGCATCCAATCTACTATGCAAGTATAACTTTGAGTGGTGCCCAACTAAATTACATAGTGACCGAGAAGGAGATGCTAGCAGTGGTGTTCGCATTTGACAAATGCAGGTCATACCTGATAGGCTCGAAAGTAATTGTTTATACTGACCATGCTACTCTTAGGTACCTACTTGACAAGAAAGGAGTCAAAGTCGTGCCTGATTCGATGGGTGTTACTGCTGCAAGAATTTGACTTAGAGATTTATGACCGAAAGGGAACAGAGAACCAAATGGCTGATCACTTGTCTAGGCTGGAAGGAGCAAAGAAGAAGGTTGAGGTGGAAGAGATTGTGGATACTTTCCTCGGATGAACAAATGTTGGCCATTAGCCTTGAGATAGAGCCATGGTATGCAGACATTTCAAACTACCTGGCGAGCGGTATTGTCCCCTATGACTTTTCCTTTGTCCAAAAGAAAAAGTTCTTTCGTGACTGTCGCATGTATTATTGGGATGAGCCTTATCTATTTAGGATTTGTGTTGATAACATGATTCAGAGATGAATCTCTGAGATAGACCAATCTTCTATTTTGCATGCTTGTCACGCATCCCCATATGGTGGCCATTTCGGGGGAGTAAGGACAACTGCGAAAGTGTTGGAGTCAGGCTTTTACTGGCCGACTGTATTCAAAGATGCACACTTTTGGGTGAAGGGTTGTCATGAATGCCAATGAACCGGGAATATTTTTCGCCGACATGAGATGCCCATTAACCCAATTTAGGAGGTAGAAGTGTTTGATATATGGGGAATCAATTTCATGGGGCCTTTTGTCAGCTCATATAGCAACAAGTACATACTCGTAGCTGTGGACTATGTGTCAAAATGGGTGGAGGCTGCAACGCTCCCTACAAATGATGCAAATAGGGTCATTGGTTTTTTGGGAAAGAATATATTCACCCGATTTGGCACTCCATGGGCAATAATCAGTGATGAAGGCACTCACTTCTTCAACCGCGCCTTCGCAAAGTTGTTAGAAAAATATGGTGTGCGCCACAAGGTAGCCACCCCATATCACCCACAAACGAGTGGGCAAGTGGAAGTTTCGAATAGAGAGATAAAGAGCATTTTGACAAAGACCGTGAATGCTACAAGAATGGATTGGGTGAGAAAGTTAGATGATGCACTTTGGGCCTATCGTACCGCCTTCAAAACTCCGATTGGCATGTCGCCATATAAATTGGTATTTGGGAGGGCGTGTCACTTATCAGTGGAGTTGGAGTATAAAGCTTTGTAGGCATTGAGGCAGTTGAATCTCGATATAGAATATGTTGGTACAAATAAAGTCACTGAGTTGCACGAACTTGATAAGTTTCGCTACCATGCTTTTGAGAGCACACGACTATACAAGGAGAGAATGAAGATGATGCATGACAAAAATATTCTTGAGCGGAGTCTTAAACCTGGAGATATGGTATTTCTATACAATTCAAGATTGAAGTTGCCCCTTCCTAAACACCCCCAATAAATCAAACCCTACCCCTTCTCTCATCTCATCTCTTCTACTTTCCTTTATTTTCTCCCCAACCCAAATCTTCATAAGTTTTCCTCACGTAAGTGACATGTTTTTTCCCTTCTTAATTTAGTTTACTTTCTTTTCTTTTTCTTGAATTGTAGTAGATTTTGGTTAGTTCTTTCTTTATAGTTGTACTTGTTCGTGTGTTAGGGTAATAGTCGAATTTCACCATGACGGGTTAGGTGTGACATTGGTATATCTTTCGTTTAATTGGGGTCATAAAATTGTTGTTTGGGGTTTCGGGTGAACTGTGCATAGCATGTGTTTGTATAAATGCCCCAATGAGTTTGAGAATATAATTTTGTGACCAAGTGTGCTGGTGAAGTTTGAGTAGCCGCTCTTGGTTCACACATTGTGCCTTTAGCTGATATTGGTATTTGTTTCAGGTATTATGACACCATCCAAGAAATGAAGAACCACATGTGCCTCCTCCAGTGGTCACGCTGGCTCATCCCGGCCGCGATATTCTGCCAATGCTCGCCAGTTTGATGCTAACAAGTTCGTATCTAGTGAGGCCCAGGAATGTTTCTGTAATAAGGCATCCAAGAAACCCAAACCGGAGAGGGGAATTGATATGAGGTCCCTCCAAAATGGCTGCCCCAATATGTATCGTGAATTGGTCCGGCGAGGGCTGGGGATATTGTTTGAAGAACCTGACGAAGCTAATTTAATGGTTGTGTGGGATTTTTATGCGAACTGCCTGAAACATGTTAACCATGTTTGCACGGTTCGAAATATGAGTGTGGACGCATCCATAGAGGCCGTTCTGAGGGTCTATCGTTTGCTAATTTTTGGGGAAGATCCTGAAGCGGAGGACTACTATGACACCTATAGCAGAGAACCAACCTCATGGCAATTGTTCTTTAGAACAATATGTGTGCCCAACAAGGAGGTAGTGTAGGTTACGCCGGGGCGAAAGTTTCATTCGGCATCGCTTAACTTTAAAGGGAAGTGTTGGCTTTACGTCATAAATAGCCGCTTGCTGCCTTCCTCCAATACCACTGAGGTGAATGGTCCCGGGGCTGTACTGATCTGGTATTTTATCAATGGCCATGATTTTAATGTGGCTAAGGTTATTCACGACGAGATGCTCATTCGTTATCCTGTGAAAAGGTTTGGGTTCTACTTTCCATCCTTCATTACTCGGTTATGTCGTGTGGCACGGGTACCGAAATACAAGGACTTGGATGGGAAAGTAAAAAAGGAACAGAAGTTCCGGGCTGATAAAATGGTAATAGGAAAGGACCATGTTGGACATGTTGAGGCAAATAGCGATGAGTCTGATGCACCAGAAGAAGGTAATGAAGTGCAAGCTGAGGTTATTACTGCTTCACCCCCGCACGAGCAGGTTGTTGAGAGAACCTCAGTTGTCAGATAGGACACAAGAATGGTGGCCTTGGAGCAGGAAATGATGAGGATGCGTACTTCTGTCACAGACTTGGGAGCTCGAGTGGATGCCCTTGCGACCCAAAATGCCAAGTCTGAGAGAAATGTTATGGCATGGCTGCGTGCGCTTGGCAGGGCTTGCCATCTAAACCCCGGCACGGTCTCCGACACGGACTGACTCTATCAGGGAAGTTTCCTTTGCCTTACATTTTTCTTTGTGTGACATGGGGACATGCCACCACTTAAAGTGTGGGGTGGGGGATATGTTGTATATATGTAGTAATGTATATTAGTTTTAGTTTCTTTTGTGTGTTTGAGTAGTAAAAAAAAATCTTCTTAAATTTTTTGACGTTTCCCGACGATGGATATCATTCGACGGGTTTCTTGAGGGATTTAAGTCGAAAGAAAAAGATAAAAATATTTTCTTTTGTAGGTAGTCTATAAATCCCCCTTGGTTTTTCTTTGTGCCGCGGTTCTTTTCCAAGGGTTTTTATTTGAACCGGGTGTAGTTAGTTTTTTTTTTGTTAGGTGTAGGAACCCTTGTGCTATGGGCTGAAATGAAAACAAGGTCTCTTGACTTCGTTATGCCTTGAAAATAATGAGTGCTTTAGTGTGACGCTTAGGCTCAGTTTTTAACTCTTGTAGAAGTGCCTTAAATTATATGTTCTTAACTTTGCTTAACTGCTTTGACTAGAGTGTCTTGATGATCCAATCTTGAGTGAGTCATGTGCCATGTGCGTGTGAGGTTTGTTGTATTCTGTGCATGGCAATTGATGTCTAAAATTTGTCTCGTGTGTTTGCAAAGCGAAATAGTAGTTTTGTCAGTCTAGGAAGTGACATAGGCATTTCTTTATTGAGCCAGTGATATGCTTTTACCACTTAATTGTTATGTATCTTAGTTAACCCCTTTGAGCCTGTAACCCTATTTTGTTGGCAACCACATTATAAGCCTTACCCTTTTTGTTTGAATCGACCATCTATTTGAACCATTTACCTCCCATGAACACTTAAAATTGCTATGAACTTTGTAAAAGTTGAAGTGTGAGGTGGTTGGTTTGGCTTTTAAGTGGAACTAGTGAAATTGCTATGTTTTGTATTGTTGTGAAAATAGTGGTGACTTTTGATGTAAAGGTGCTTAAATAAGTAGGGAGTTGATGCATAATGATATGAAGGTGGAGATATGTTTTGACATAAGTGTGGGGTTTGACTGTTAAAGTGTATGTATTAAAGTACTTAGGGAGGTATAGTCACACTTATATCTAAATGTATCATATCCATCCCGCAGCCTACATTACAACCAGTTAAAAGTCCTACTTGATCCTTGACTGAATAAACTCACTTAGTAGAGTAGTACACTACGGGCAAGCCTATGGTGCATCTTTTGTGGCACATGAATGTCGTTTCTGAGAGTGAGTGAATTCTGTCTATCTTGAGTTCCTAATTGTTCTTGAATTTGATTGATTGTGGAACTATTCTCTTTTGTTGTGGGAGGGCACTTGATTCATGAAGGAAAGGTAATTCTTAACCTATGTGTTAGAGTAAGTGGGTAAGTTGTGCATAATGCGTGGTGGTTGTGAGACAATTCTTGAGGTGAAGATGTTACACTACGGTACTTAGTCTATTTTAAATATTCTTGGTGTGATGAGTTAGGAAAGTCGCTCAGTAAGGTTGCGTCTATGTAAAGTGTGGTTTGATTGCTCGAGGACGAGCAATGATTTAAGTGTGGGGTGTTGATGGTAGGCTATAACTATGTATTTTGGCCACTATTTGTACTCTAATTTGTTGCACTTTACTGATGTTTGAGCATTAAAAGGTAGTAAATTTCTCTCACTAAGTACTTTATGCTTTACACGAGCAATTCCGGGCTACAATGAGGTTAGGGACCATTTTTTTGAGCTAATATGGAGCGTTGAAGGCCAAGTAAAAGCTTATGGAATAAATTGGAAATTCGTTTGAGGATCAAAGGAGGTTAGCGCACTTAAAAAGAAAAACAAAGAAGAGTGCAGAAAATTGCCTAGGTGCGCATCCACGCACTGACCGCGCACTGGGCCGTGCAAGTCAAGGAGAAACTGGCTAAAGTGCGCGGCCAGATGCGCGGTCACCTGCGCAGGTACGCGGCCGCACACGTCCTTCCGAGAAAAAATATTTCAAGGCTAAAATTGTAATTCTGGAGGCGACTTCCCTTGACCTATATGAAGCCCAGCTCGTCCAAAAAGAGGGTATATTGGTTTTTAGAAGAACTTTGAAGGCAAGAACAGGCAAGGAGAAAGACGGAAGATTCGGAAACGAGTTTTTATCTTTCTTCTTCCCTTTTTTTTAGTATTGGTGATGAATTCTTATATTATGGTAGTGAAAACAATTATGAGTAGTTAAAATCCGTATTCTAGGGTTTGATGGAACCTCTTGGAGGATGAATATTTGTTGCATTTAATATAAATTTGCCATTAGGTTTTCTCTACTCGTTCAACTACGTGATTATTGTGGTTGATTGAAGGGCCCTCAATCGGTTATGCCTATTTAGTATGTATTACTTGGAAAATGGTACATATTTAGGTTGTTGCTGAACATCATCACTCCTAACGTATTTGAGGGATCAATACGGAGGGTTTTAAAGGTGGGATTAGGAATAACAAAATCGTGATGCGATCTTAGTGAGCAGTAAACTAGTGCTAGCTAGCGTAGTTCGAAAGAATACGTGTAGTAAATTATTGTATTTGCTCGGAAGAGAATTACGACACCTAAAGTGTTCATAATCGGTAGAGAGTATCTAGGTGAGTTTATAAAAGACGTAGCAGAGAGGATTCCGATAAGAGGGGAAATCATAACCCTAGGCATTTCTAATATTGTCTACACCATTTGCTTTGTTAGTAATAAAATTATAGCTTTTTAATTATCTCGTTGTTAGTTGGGAAACACTCCACTCATTATTCAATATTTTTGGAAATTTATTACTTGAATCCTAGTGAAACTAGCAGTTGTAATTAATACGTTAATTCCATGTAGGATTCGACTCTTGACTTGTAAACCGGATTATATTTGCAACGACCACTTAGTCCTTTTTATAAGGCATAGTTGGGCGTGATCAATGCTCCCCCCTCCCCCCTGAATTTCCAATTCTTTTCCTTTTCTAAAGGTTTTCAAACCCAATTTCTCTCTTTCTTACTAATCACCCAAAATCTCTATTTCTTATTGATACAATGCAGACGAAATTCAAAAAATTAATCTAGAATCAAGTTGTGGGTAAGTTTTGAATCTTGTTTTCTTTTTTTCAAAAATCTTTATTGTATGTGACTTGTATATGATACATCAATACCCAAAATAATACTTCATACTTACTTATACAATTATAATACGAATATATTAGATTTTTATCATAGAGTTGTGATTGTAACTTGAAGAAGATGAAGATCATACTTGTATCACAATTTTTCAGAAATATATCGCGATTGTATTATAACTCCCTATATATCATAATTGTTGAAGGAATTGTATTACAAATGTATGACAATTGTATATTGTTACGAGCAGTTGTGAGTTCGTGACGTATTTCATAGTTTGTATCACAAATATATGATAATTATAATTTATTAGTATTGTGTCAGGTATTATTTTGGGTATTAATGTACCGTATACAAGTTAGATTTAATTGTGATACAAGTATGATACAATTATGTTTTAGCTATTGATGTATATGATACAGTTCAAATACAATTATGATATAATTTCTGAATATTTTCTATTTTTCAGTGTTGTCCAGTCTCCCAACAAAAGAACGATGCAATTGACGATTTTTTAATAATATAAAGCTGTCGGCAATGGTGGGAAGAGAAAAGATGGAGATTCTGGGCGTAAATTAAGGGATTTTGATGTAAAAAAGAAAGAAAGAAAGAGAATAGGAGGGGGGAAAAAAGGAAAGGATGTAATTAAATCCCTTAATTTAAGGCACTAATAAAGGGGTGTGAGCCTTTTAAGCAGCAATATATACAATTTGTACGAAAAAATTAGATACTTATTAAAAAGGGAAAACTACCCTATATACCTACCTAATCAAAAGTAATTACCCGTAACTATCCATTTTAAAATTAATTACATCAAATACCTATTCTATTACAACTTATTACCTGCCCAGCCTAATACATAATTAGCTTTACTTTTTTATCTCCTCATCAATTCTCGCTGCCACTACCCATTTGTATGTTGTTTGTATTGTACCTTTTTTTGCTATCATCGCCCATTTTTTTTATTTGTGCTTCATAATTCATTTTATCTCCTAAAAGTAAAGCAAAAATAAAATGTACTATCTAACTAAGATTTAAATTTTCATGTGTGTTTGAAGTATTTTCTGTTGGAATTTATTGGATATTATTCTTTGATGTGTAGATTATGATGTTAATGCTAATTTTCGAAGATTTTATTAAAATTAAATCCATCATTGAAGGATCTTGAAGCTTGAAACTCATTAATTGGGTTTGTTGAATTTGTAGTTATTTCGATCCAATTGTGATTGGAGTGTGCTTGAATATTAATTGGAGGTTGTGGTTATATTTTGAATCAATTTGGTGGAGATTTTGGAGTAGATTTTAGAATTTTGGGTTGAACTACCGAAAAAGATGAATTTATACTGTATAACAAAATGGTATATTATATACCATTTTGATATATAATTAATTATAACAATATAATGTTATAGTATATAGTATAATATAATAGTATAATGTTGAATGAAGAACACAAGATATTATTTTGATATATTGTATAATATTTTAGCATATAATATATAATTTAATAGTATATAATTTATTCATATTATTTCAGTTTAATAATTGAATTAAAAATATCTTTCCTTAAACTCTTTGCTTACAATTGTATACCCTGTTGGTATAGCTATATACTATACTGGTATCATATATTAGTAGGAATAAGTTTTGGTTGTATTAGTTATATTTAATTGGTACACTATTTAATTTTTCTTTAATAATAATAGAATAGTACAATATCTTGAATTTTTTTAATTTTCCTTTATGCATGTGTATTATGTAATCATTTTGATTTTTTTCTTTATGCGTTTGTTTTATATAATAGTATTATAGTATAATATCTTGAAATATATTATTATATTAATATGTGGTACACTATTTTTTAATTTTTCTCTTTATGCACGTGTATTATGTAATAGTAGTATAGTCATATATAGTTGCCTAGAATTAATTAGTAGAAATGTATAACCTATTGGTATAATTATATGTCATATTGGTATCATATGGTAGTTGGAATATTTTTTGGTTGTTTTAGCTGTATTTTTAAGTGAATTCTATTCTGAAATGATTTTTATGATCATGTTTTGTTGTGTTGGATTTTCATGTACCTATGGACATAATTTTGTGTATTATGTAATAGTTTTTATAGCTATATGCAGTTGTTGGAACGACCACGTACAACTATATACCCTATTAGTATATCTATATACTATATTGGTATCATATGCTAGTTGAATCATTTTTTGGTTATATTAGCTGCATTTAATTGGTATACTATTTGATTTTCTTTTAATAATAGTAATATAGTACAATATCTTGAAATACTTTATTATATTAATATGTGGTACACTATTTTTTTTATTTTTCTCTTTATGTATGTATGTTATGTAATAGTACTATAGTCATATAATTGCCGGAAATTAATAAGTAAAACTTTATACCATGTTGGTATAGCTATATGCCATATTGTTATCATATGGTAGTTTGAACATTTTTTGGTTGTTTTAGCTACATTTTTATGTGAATTCTATTATGAAATTATTTATATGAACATGATTTGAAGTGCTAGAATTTTTTTGTGCCAATGGACATAGATTACGTGTATTATGTAATAATTTTTATAGTTATAGACAATTGTTGGAACGACCTCATACAACTATATACCCTGTTAGTATACGGAATGAGCAAGTTGCTTTGCGAATATTTAGTTTGCAATGCGAGCATATAATTTTCTCATACTTTTATTATATCCGTTAATGTTTTGGTATAGTAGTATAGTCGCATATAATTGTATCAATATTATAGAGCAATCATATACTCTGTCGGTATACATGTATACCATATTGGTATCATATGACACTACAAGCCTTTTTTGCTACTTATACTTTTATTGTATTTTCCAATATTTTATTATCATTTCCATTCTAACTAGTATATATAGAGATTTGGTGGCTGTAGATTATATTTTCTTGCTCCATATCTGGTTGTGTTATTGCTAATGGTAGAGTGTGTACTGATATTTTTAGGGAAGGAGATCAAGGTTTGCATGGAAATCACGTGTTGATTCTTAGAATCTGATTATGTAATTTATGGTGCTCAACAACAGTCAGTGTGATATTCAGTGAATTAGATCAAGTGACAACTGATATTATTTCAGTTTAATAATTAAATTTTTAAAAAAATGAGAAAAAGGTATATCGTACTAGCTATATTAAAAAAAAAGGAATTAAATAGAATTAGAAAAGGAACAATAAATAAAATAAATAAAAATAAAAAAATAAAGAAGGAGTCAAAATTGAGTGTGAAATAAGTTATGATAAAAATAACAATAATACAATTTGGGCAAAAATAAATGAATAGAAAAGAGAAAAAAGAAAAAAATAAGAAGAAAACGAGAAAAAAGAAAAGGAGAAAAGAAAGAAAAAAAAGGAAAAAAAAGAAAAGAAGCATAGAAATAAAAAAAAATTGAAGAAAAAAGAGAAAATTCCCCACAAAACTACTATGGGTAGAAAATGTAATTAGTTTGATGGGTAGAAAAATAAATTGGTAGGTAAGGATAAATAGTTTTATTTTTATGGGTAATTGTATCATTCACTAAAAAAACATAGAACACATAAGTACATAAGTCTCTAATATAATATAGCTAGATAAAAATCCCAAAACTATTTACATTCAGCATCGTTCAAAATTTGATTGGGCTTGGTCTGTGGCCCATGGAAACGGCCCACTAATTCATACGGTTGGTCCTCAAAGTGATGAATCGCTAGACTAAGGATGACCAAATGCAAAGAATTTATCTACAACCAAATGCAAAGAATTTATCTACAATATACTTTCTATTGGATGAGGTGGTTGGAGTTGTGAAATTTATAGTTTGTTCGGTCGTGCTTTTAAAATTAATTTATTTTGAAAAGTATCTTTTTAAAAATGCTTTGCAAAAAGTTACATGTGGAAAAATGCTGTATTTTATTTTGTTTCTAAAAATTTACTTCTGAAAAGAGTTTTTTACCTTCTAAAAGTGTGACTCAGTACTTTAACTTTCAAAAAGCAATTTTGACAATAATAAAGGATTATAAAAGTCAATTGAAACGGCCCACTAATGTTTCAGTTTTTTCCTCTCTTTTTTTTTTTCCCTTTTAGCATTGAAATAATAAAGGATTATAAAAGTCAATCTTACTTACATCGATTTCGTAACATCCACTTTATAACACTATTTTCATTCTACTCTTTTGTTTTCGTTTTGTTTATTAGTTCTTATTTTATTCTGGCATTGTTCAGAAGTTAATGCACTCAATTTACCATGTTTCTTTTTCATGAACGATGAAGGAGAATTGAAAAATGGCGGAAAAAAGAATTGGAATGGAAGAAATCCTCAGTTGCTTTTGTGAGTTTTTCTCTTCACGTAGTTAACAAAATAGTTTGAACTCTAAGTATAAGGTCGCTAAGATTTGAATTAATGAAACAAAATATTTCAATTGTGTTATGAAATATAGCTCAAAGTAATAATATAAAACAAGGAAAAACAAGCTAAGAGATATAGAGAGAAAGAGAAGATAAATTATTATTTCTTCTTCAAATGTGTGTATTTTTCTATCTATTACTAGGTCTTTATATATGCATGAAAAGTGAAAAAAATATGTCATTGAATATGTCATTAAGCCTTTGAGTTGAAGATCATGGTGGAAGAGTAGACATCCACCATAATTTGTGTGAAGGAGTTAGATAAATGTCTTGTTGTGCACTGATGCTTAATTAGTTGTTAGCTGAGTTAGTTAGTTATTAGTTAATTATATTATTAATGGAGGTTAGGTGTGTAGCTGGCTACAACTGGCAGTTAGTTAGGAAGTGGTTATACACTCTCTCTATATATATAGGAGCTAGCTTGTTCATTTTGCAATTCAATTCATTCTATACAGAAAATTCCCAAAGGTCTGCATATGTTCTCTTCCTTCGGCCTCTGCTTTTCTCTATTCCAATGGCGACTAGGAATTCAATGCATTTCGTCATGGTATCAGAGCCGTCTCGTAGATAAGATCTAAGGATTGTTCTTCGCGGATTGAAGACGACCGAGAGATTCATCGACAATTTTAGTGAAAATCGATTCCTAATATGAAATACAGCAAAACCTAGATTTTCTTGTTAATTTTTCTTTTGATTAACGATTCTTCGTTGCATCTACGAATTCATTGAATCTGTTGTGTATAATTTATGGCTTTCATGGCGATTGAAGATGTATCTAATTTAGGAACCTTTGTTCCAGTTCCGGTGGTGATTGATCATAATCATCCCATGTATCTTCATCCCTATGATGCTCCTAGGTCCTTATTTGTTGGTATTCAGCTCATAGGCATGGAGAATTATACTATGTGGGATCGAGCAATGAGAGTTTCTCTCCTAGGGAGGAATAAGCTGGCTTTCATTGATGGTACAATCACTGGATACTTTTGGACCAACTTTAGGACATCAGTGGGATTGGTGTAATGCAATAGTAGTTTCATGGCTTACTGGAAATGTGACAAGGAATTGCTAAGTGGAATTCTATTTCGTTCAAATGCACTTTTGGTTTGGAAGGAATTGCAGGAGAGATTCAATAAAGTGAATGGCTCACATTTGTATTCTCTTCACAAGGAAATCTTCACCTTGACACAAGGCACATCATCTGTATCAGTATACTATTCAATGTTGAAGGATTTATGGGATAAATATGATCAATGATGCCACCTCCTTCATGTGACTGTGAGAAGTCAAAAGATTTTGTAGTGCACTTGCAGTATCAGCGCCTATTACAATTTTTAATGGGACTGAATGAATGTTATAGTCAGGCAAGGAGTCAAATTCTGATGAAGTCTAAGGTGATTAATGTGAACCAAGCATATGCCTTGATTGTTCAGGATGAGAGTCAAAAACTTATGGCAAGTAGTAACTATGTTACAGTTGAAACCATGGAGTCAACTGCATTGTTCACAACTAGAAACATTGTACCTAAACATAAGAGAAATTGGAGTGTAGAGTGTGACTACTATCATAGAAAAGGACACACAAGGGATTGTTATTTTAAGCTGGTGCATTGTGGTTACTCCAACAAGAGGGGTCACCTTAAGGAGAATTGCTACAAATTAATCGGATATCCTGCAGATTTCAAGTCCAAGGCTTGAGCTAATGTGGTTGATGGGAATTCTTTGTAATCTGAGGTTGGTGCAAGTAATCAAGTCAACACTACTGGAAATGTTCCAACCAACATTGCTGCACCAATGATCATACAAGAACAATATAATATGCTACTCAACATGCTCAGTAAGACTTTCACATCTGAGACAAGTGCACATTTGGCAGGTAAGTGCTTTCTTGTTAAAGATAATGCAGTCTATTGGATAGTAGACAGAGGAGCTACAAACCTTATGACAAGAAATGAACGTTTGATGTTGGATGGTGGTAAAGTAGGAAGTGCTGAAAATGTGCAAATGCCTACAGAAGAGTCTGCTAAAGTGACAAAAATAGGAAACAGTCCTTTGGCAGGAGGTGATATCCTTAAGGATGTGCTTTGTGTGCCAAGTTTTAAATTCAATCTATTATCAGTATCCAAAATGACCAAGGAACTGAATTGCTGTGCAATGTTCTTTCTTGAACATTTTGTATTTTAGGATCTTTGCACTGGGAGAGTGAAAGTGATTGGTAGTGAAGATGATGGTTTGTATGTGCTGAGGACACACTGTAAATAAGTCGGAATAAATGGAGCAAAGGTTATGGCCGTAGAGCAGATGAAGGAACCTGAAATTTGGCATAGAAGATTAGGCCATGTGCCTATGGCAGTCATTAGAAAGATTTCTGCATTTAGGAATAAAGATGATTTTCAATTACAACACTGTGATGTGTGTCCCTTGTCTAGGCAAACAAGGTTACCATTCCCTTTTAGTACTAGTAAAGCAGATGAACCTTTTCATTTGATACACATGGATGTATGTGGCCCTTATAAGGCTGCAACCTATAATGGAATGAGTTACTTTTTGACATTAGTATATGATCACACTAGATGGACATAGATTTTCTTAATGAGAGTAAAGTCAGATCAGATAATGGATCTGAATACATGTCTTGTGAGGAATTATTTGCACATCATGGGATTTTATACCAAAGTTCATGTCCTTACACTCCTCAACAAAATGGAGTGGTCGAGAGGAAACATAGGCACATCCTAGAAACATCAAGAGCAAATAGGTTTCAAGCTAATTTGCCAGTTCGATTTTGGGGGACATATGTAGAGGCAATAATATATATAATTAATAGGATTCCATCTACTATCTTGAAAGGTAGATCACCTTTTGAAGTATTGTACAACATGCCACCTTCTTTTGATAACATAGGGGTGATATGTTGTCTTTGCTATGTAACTATACTACCAAAACATGATAAGTTTGTTCCAAGAGTAGTAAAGTGTAATGACACGGCCGGTGGTTTTGAGTGTTACAACCTCGTTCCCCCATATACTTCTGAATTTATGCTTTATAACCGTTTTAATACTTACCGGAGTAGTTGGTTCGGGTCCGGAGGAAATTCGGAGTGAAATGAGACACTTAGTCTCATAATTAAAAAAATTTTAAGTTAGAAAAATTGACCGGATATTGATCTATATGTAAACGACCTCGAATTCGAATTATGATGATTCCAGTAGCTCAGTATGGTGATTTTGGACTTAGGAGCGTGTCGATAAAATTATTTGGAGGTTCGTAGTGGAATTAGGCTTGAAATGGCGAAAGTTAAATTTTGGGAAGTTTGAAGGGGGGGTTAACTTTTTGATATCGGGGTTGGAATACGATTCTGAAAGTTGGAATAGTTCTCTAATGTGAAATGTGACTTGTGTGCAAAATTTGAGGTCATTCAGACATGGTTTGGTGGGTTTCGACGTCGTTTGCGAAATTTGGAAGTTTAGAAGTTCTTAGGCTTGAATTCGAGGGTAATTTGGTGTTTGATGTTGTTTTGAGTGGTTCGAAGCCTCGACTAAGTTCGTATGTTGATATATGACTTGTTTGTATGTTTGGTTGAGGTATCGAGGGTCTCAGGGTGATTCCGGGTGGTTAACGGACTATTTGAAGTTGGAAAGATGCAGTCGAAGCTGCTGCTACTGGTATTTCCGCACATACGGAATGGGAACCGCAGGTGCGAGCACGCAGAAGCATGTATTTGGGCGCAGAAGCGAAAGAGAGAAGGTTGGGCAGAGTGCGCAGGTGCGAAGGATTTGCCTCACCTGCGATGGCCGCAGAAGCGTGGAATCGAGCGCAAGTGCGTGTTGTGTCCGCAGGCACGATGATAATTCCGCACCTGCGATGATCGCAGATGCGGTTCCTTGGTCGCAAGAGCGGGGACTGTGTTTAAGTAATTCTCTGCAGAAGTAGAGCTTGGTCTGCAGATGCGGCTCCGCAAATGCGGAAATGCAACCGCAAGTGCGAAAAGTCTGGGAAGAACAAATAAAAATGGGACTTCGAGTTTTTTCACCATTCTTTTTACATTTTGGACTCGGGCTTTTCGAAGAGGATTTTCGAGGGGAATTATGAGGTAAGCTTCTTGTGCTTGATTTTGACCATAAATCTTGTTTCCCCATTGATTTTTCCACCTAGATTGTGTGGGTTGAGGTGAAATTGGGAGATTAGGACTTGAGAATTTGAGAGTGGATTTTTGAGATTTGGAGGGGCAAATGATGTCGGATTTTGATGAATTTGGTATGGCTAGACTCGTGAGTGAATTTTATTTCTGGTTTTGTAATTTTTGTCGGATTTCAAGATCTGGGACCAGGGGCCGGGTTTGAGTCGATTTCAGATTTTGGGCTAGATTTCAGTAGTTTCTTGTGGAATTGATCTTTTTAGCCAATATTGATTATCTCGTACTGTTTGTGACTAGATTCAGGGAATTTAGAGGTCGCTTCTAGAGGAAAGAGCATTTCGGATTAGGAATTATACGCTGTTGAGATAAGTAATAATTTTAAATCTGGTCCTGAGGGTATGAAACCTCGGATTTTGGTATCATGTGAATACTTTGGAGGTGACACACATGCTAGGTGACAGGCATGTGGGCGTGCACCGAGAGGATGGTGACTTGGTCCGTCCCGTGGAAAAACTAAATTTGAATAACTTGTTGTTAGCTATGTGCTCTCTATGTATTATGGAAATTTGACTGTAAGTCACGTTAGAAACCATGTTTAGGCTATATGTTGGTATTGTTAGGACCCACAAAGGTCATACACATGTCGAACTATCTGCTTAATTATTGTTTTGTACTGAGTCACAGTTTACTTGTTTATTTTATCTCAGTCTCTATTGTTCATTATTGATGCATCATATCATTGTTGTTTTGGCTGATTTCATGATTATTGAGAGCCCAAGAGACTGGAGAGATTTATGACTGAGTGAGGTGTAGGGCCTGATTGTGAGATATTATATTATAGCACGTGAGTTGTCCGTGCAACACGTGAGTTGTCCGTGCAGCACATGAGTTGTCCGTGCGGGATATTATAGCACGTGAGTCGTGAAGATTGTAGCGCTTGGGCTGTAGGAGCCCCTCCGGAGTTTGTACACCCCCAGTGAGTGCGAGTACCCATTGAGTGTGAGTGTTGAGGGCTGAGAGCCGAGTGGTTGAGCTGTTGTGACGAGTTGAGTGACTGTTGCCCTGAGAGGATGTACTTGCTTTTCATTTGTTGTTGCACTTAGTTGCTATTTATCATTGTTGTGAAATTCTCTGAAAGATTTTTATATCCGGATTACATGAACTTGAACTATATAAAATTGATTTGACTTAAACTGCTGGATTTGAAAGCATGTTTATTCTCTGCTGGAATTACTGAAAGTGAACTATAACTGTGTAGATCGTCACTATCTTCAATTCCTTATTTATTATTGTTACTTACTGAGTTGGTTGTACTCATACTACACCCTGCACTTCGTGTACAGATCCAGGTGTTTCCAGTCATAGCGGGTGTTGATTCTCTCGCACAATCTACTTTTTCGGAGATTCAGAGGTAGCTGCCGTGTTTCGCAGATCTTGCCTCTCCTTCCCTATCTCCTTATTTAATGCGTTTGGTCTCAGACTATTATGGACCGTATTTTTCAGACTTGTATTCATATTAGATACTCATGTACTCAGTGACACCGAGTTTTGGGAGTGTTTATATATATGTATTTGTGAGTTTTTCTTCCACTAAATTTAGATATTATATTTTCAAACTTAAAAGATATGGTAGTTTATTGAGATTGTCGGCTCGCCTATTGATATAGGCACCATCACGACGGGTGAGATTTTGGGTCGTGACATAAAGTGAGTTTTGCTAGGATATGGTGTTCATCAGAAAGGATATAAACTCTTTGACTTATCTAATAAAGTGTGATTTATTAGTAGAAATGTTATCTTTCATGAAAGCATATTTCCTTTCCAGGATAATCATAAAATCCAAAGCCCTTAAGTTGCTGATATTACAAAATTGAAGAGATTCTGTGTAGTGGTTGATCTTGACATTGCAAATAGAAACATTCTATCTGATCAACACACTGAAGATCTCACTTCATAGCAGTTTCCAGGTGCACCGGCAAACCTTGATCAAGAAAATCATGAAACTCAGGATCCTTATGGGGATGTGGCGGATCTTGTTGAAGACATAGAAGCAGTAGAAGAGACTCAGACAACAGAATTGACTTAAAGAAGATCAGGTAGAACAACTAAGCCATCTATTTGGTTAAAGGATTATGTGAGGACTAACAAGCAATCGGGAGAAAATACTTGTTTGTATCCTATCTCATATGTCATCAGTTATGACTTCTTGTCTTCCAAATATCAAAGTTTCATCACTAAGTTCTCTGCAGACACTGAGCCTAAGTCCTATGCAGAAGCAGTCAAAAATTAAAGATGGATAGAAGCAATGCAGACAGAGATCAAGGCATTGCAAGATAACAAAACATGTACAATGATGCCTTTGCCAATAGGGAAGAAGGCAATTGGTTGTCGATGGGTGTACATGATTATATATAAAGCTACAAGTGAAATAGAGAGGTTTAAGGCAAGGTTGGTTGCCAAAGGGTATAGCCAAAGAGAAGGACTTGATTATCAAGAAACATTCTCCCATGTTGTTAAGATGGTAATAGTGAGAACTATTATCTCATTGGCAGCAATGAATAATTGGGACATTCATCAAATGGATGTCTACAATGTTTTTTTGCAAGGAGATCTAACTGAAGAGGTATATATGGAATTACCACACGGATTCACTTGTGAGGGACAACATCAAGTCTGCCGACTTCTCAAGTCACTGTATGGGCTTAAGCAAGCTTCTAGGCAGTGGAACATCAAGCTAACCTCTGCATTGACAACTTCTAGCTTCAGTTAGAGCCACTTGGACTATTCCTTGTTCACCAGAAAAGTTAAAGGCAAAATAGTAGTAGTTTTGGTTTATGTTGATGACCTACTAATTAGAGGAGATGATACTGACTTAATACAGAAGACTAAGGAGTATTTACAGCAAGTCTTTAGAATCAAGGATCTAGGGGAGCAGAAGTTCTTCTTAGGGATTGAATTTGCTAGAAGAAAAGATGGGATTCTAATGCATCAAAGAAAATATGCATTAGAACTCATTTAATATATGGGACTCTCAGGTTCAAAACCAGCAGGTGCACCTTTAGAGGTCAACAAGAAGCTTACAACACTGGAGTTCGACACTTAGTTTGGCATTGGTGATGATAAAATTCTTGCTGATCCTAGTGCATATCAACGATTGATTGGAAGACTTCTTTACCTCACCATGACTAGGCCAGACATTGCATTTATAGTGCAATGTCTGAGCCAATTTATGCATTGTCCTAAGATGTCGCATATGAAGGCTTCCATCAAGGTGATCAAGTATGTGAAGCAGTCCCCAGGCCTGGGGATAATAATATCAGCATATGATTCCTCTCAACTCACGGCTTTTTGTGATGCTGACTGGGCTTCGTGCCCCAACACCAGTAAATCAGTTACTGGGTATCTAATCAAGTTTGGGAGCTCATTGATCTCATGAAAGTCGAAGAAGCAAACAACCATATCCAGAAGCTTAGCAGAAGCTGAGTATCGAAGTTTGGCATCGACAGTAGCTGAAATAGTTTGGGTGACTGACTTATTTGAAGAATTGGGGGTGCATATTCAGAAACCTGCACCCATGCTATGTGACAGTAAGTCTTCAATACAAATAGTTGCTAATCTAGTATTTCACGAGCGAACGAATCATATTGATGTCGATTTTCACTTTTTCCGCGAGAAGGTGCAACTTGGGCTTGTTCATCTTTTGCATCTTCCTTCTCCAGAACAACAAACAGACATTCTTACTAAAGGATTGGGTGTCACTCAACATCATTATCTACTGTCCAAGCTAGGAATGAAGAACATCTTCATGGCACCTAGCTTGAGGGGTGTGTGAAAGAGTTAGATAAATGTCTTGTTGTGCACTGATGCTTAATTAATTGTTAGTTGATTTAGTTAGTTATTAGTTAATTATATTGTTAGTGGAGGTTAGGTGTACAACTGGCAGTTAGTTAGGAAGTGGTTATACTCTGTATATATATAGGATCTAGCTTGTTCATTTTGCAATTCAATTCATTATATACAAAAAATTCCCAAAGCTGTGCATGTGTTCTCTTCATTCGGTCTCTGCTTTTCTCTATTCCAATGGCGACTGGGAATTCAATGCATTTCGTCAATTTGATATTTCTTATAACACTCTCCCTTGGATGTCCATAGATAATGTGCCTCGTTAAAACCTTATTAGAAATAGAAAAAATATTCTAGTGAAGGAAAAAGAGTACATATATTTAGAAATACGCTTTTTGGTTGCCTTATTAAAAACCTTACAAGGAAAACCCAGTGAGACAAAACCTTGTAAGGAAAAAAGAGTACACCGTGTATTAACTCCCCCTGATGAGATCAATTCATATCCTTAAGCCTTCGCATCCCAATCTTGTACACTAGTTTCTTGAAGGTTGACGTTGGTAGAGATTTGGTAAAAAAATTAGCAATATTATCACTTGAACGGATCTGTTGCACATTGATATCACCATTCTTTTGAAATGTGCATATTGCGTTGTTCTATCTCCTTTTATGAATCCTCCCTTTTATTGAGCTATGCATATTGCGTTGTCTTCATACTAAATTATGGGTAGTTTGTCACACTTTAAACTACATTTGTCTCGAATAAGGTGTATTATAGACCTCAACCATACACATTCTCGACTTGCTTCATGAATAGCAATTATCTCAGCATGATTAGATGAAGTAGCCATGATTGATTGCTTAGTCGATCGCCAAGATATTGCAGTGCCTCCACATGTAAACATATAACCTGTTTGAGATCGAGCCTTGTGTGGGTCAGATAAATACCCAGCATCGGCATAACCAACAATATCGGGACTACAATCATTGCCATAAAATAAGCCCATATCGGTAGTCCCTTTTAGATACCGCAATATGTGTTTGATTCCATTCCAATGTCTCCTTATAGGAGCAGGGCTATATCTTGTTAAGACATTAACTGAAAAAGTTATATCAGCCTTGTAGTATTAGCAAGATACATTAGTGCACCAATTGCACTAAGATATGGTACTTCAGGACCAAGAAGCTCTTCATTCTTTTCTTGAGGTCGAAACGGGTCCTTATTCACATCAAGTGATCTAACAACCATCGGAGTACTTAATGGATGTCCTTCATCCATGTAAAACCGTTTTAATACCTTTTCTATGTAGGCAGATTGATGAACAAAAATCCCGTTTGCCAAATGTTCAATTTGCAAACCAAAAATATAATTTTGTCTTTCCGAGATCTTTCATCTCGAATTCCTTCTTTAAATAATCAATGGCCTTTTGGAGTTCTGTAGGAGATCCAATAAGGTTTATGTCATCAACATATACGGCAGGTACAACAAACTCCGATGTTGTTTACTTTATAAAAATACATGGACAAATGGCATCATTTATATAACATTTCCTTTAATAAATATTCACTAAAGCGGTTATACCAAATTCTTCTTGATTGCTTTAGACCTTACAAAAATCTTTGCAATTTGATTGAAAACATTTCCCTCGACTTTGAATTATGTGCGTCATGCATTTTAAATCCCTCGGAAATTTTCATGTATATCTCATTATCAAGTGAGCCGTAAAAGGTAGGCTGTAACACATCCATTAAATGCATGTCAAGCATTTCATGGATAACAAGACTAATGAGATAACAGAACATTATAGCATCAATAACAGGAGAATACGTCTCTTCATAATCGACACCAGGCCTTTGTGAAAATCCTTGTGCAATAAGGCGTGCCTTATATATTTGAACCTCATTTTTCTCATTCCTTTTACGTACAAAGACCCATTTATAGCCAACAGGTTTAACACCATTAGGTGTTTGGACTACAGACCCAAAAACTTCACGTTTAGCAAGTGAATCCAACTCAGATTAGATTGCTTCTTGATATTTTGGCCAATCACGCCTTTGTCGACATTCTCCAACAGTTTGAGATTCAAGATCCTCATTATCTTGCATAATGCTAGATGCAACATTGTATGCAAAGACATAATCCACCACTATATTCAATTGATTCAAATTTGTCTCAATATCTATTGGATTTATTTATAGATCCTTATTTTTTTTGAGTCTCAGGCTCATCGATATCCTCATGAATCTCAGGATTGGTTAAATCATGGGTTTCTTTATGAGACTCTTTCGTAGTGTCATCTTGATCATTTATTTTCCTTTTTCTAGGATTTCGATCCTTAGAACCCAATGGTCTGCCACGCATTAGGCGTGCTTTTAGCTCATTAGCTATGACACTAGAAGATTGTCCATCAGGAACATCAATACGGACTGGAACATTCTCTGCAGGGATATGTGATTTCATTATCCTTTTCAGATCCGTAAATGCATCTGGCATTTGATTTGCTATTTTCTGCAATTGGATAATCTTTTGCACCTCTTTTTTTTTTTTACAAATAGAGGCAAGTGGATCAAGATGAGACAATGATGAATTTTTTCACGAAATTTTCCGTTTGATTTCAACAATTTCTCCCCCTAATTTTGGAAAAAATGTCTCATCGAATCGACAATCTGCAAATCGAGCAGTGAACAAATCTCCCGTTAATATTTTGAGGTAGCGAATAATGGAAGGCGATTCAAATCCAACATATATTCCTAACCTTCTTTGGGGACCCATCTTGGTGCGATATGGCGGTGCTACAGGCACATATACAACATCCAAAAATTCTTAGATGAGATATATTAGGTTCATGACCTAAAACTAATTGCAACGGAGAATATTTGTGATAATTTATCGGTCTGAGACGAATTAGCATTGTTGCATGCAAAATGGCATGACCCCAAACAGAAGTGGGTAATTTCATTTTCATGAGTAACGGTCTTGCTATCAATTGTAGACGTTTAATCAAAGACTCTGCAAGGCTATTTTGAGTGTGAACATGAGCTACAATATGTTTTACTTTTATCCCAATTGATAAGAAATAATCATTAAATGCTTGGGATGAAAACTCAGCAGCATTATCAAGTCGAATAGACTTAATTGGATTATCGGGAAACTGTGCCCGTAATCGAATTATTTGTGCCATTAATTTTGCAAATGCCAGGTTGCGAGATGACAATAGGCACACATAAGACCATCTAGAAGATGCATCTATTAAGACCATAAAATATCTAAACGACCCACTAGGTGGGTGAATAGGTCAACAAATATCCCCTTGTATACGTTACAAACACGCAGGGGACTCAATCCCAACCTTTGTTGGTGATGGTCTAATAATTAACTTGCTTTGATAACAAGAAGTGAAAGAAAATTCATTATTTAAAAGAATCTTTAAATTCTATAGTGGATGCCCATTTGAGTTTTCTATAATTCGTCTCATCATAATTGATCCAGGATGTCCCATCGATCGTGCCAAAGTACAAAAGTATTGGAATCAATAACCTTTTGGTTTACGATAGAATATGCCTCAATTGCACTAATTCTTGTCCAATACATGCCACAAGATAAAGATGTGAACTTCTCAATAACCCTTTTCTGGCCAGAGACATTCTTGGTAACGATAAGATATTCGATATTATTCTCATCTATTGTCTCAATATGAAATTCATTTCGACGGATACCTTTAAAACTCAACAAGTTCCTCTTGGACTTGGAGGAGAACATTGTATTCTCTGTGATAAGTATTGTTCCATTAGGCAGAGTTATAGTGGCTCTTCCAGAGCCTTCAATTAGATTACTACTACCAGAAATTGTAGTAACATCTGCCTTATACATACCTAAATGAGAGAAATATTTCTTCTCTTTGAATATTGTATGTGTCGTACATGAATCAATTAAGCAAATTATTTTACAATTGAAATTTGATCCAAGTTTGCTTTGAGAGATATCCATATTTGCTTCCCATGGTTTGACATACAAAAAGAAGTATATGAATAAATATTAGTATTTTCAGAGAAAAAGGAGAAAAAATAAAGTTAAACCAATGATTCAATAGTGACCTTTTAATGCAATTTCGAGAAAATTCTAATTATGATATAAATAATTATATAGCAAGAATAATACAATTATAAGTACATTATACATATAACTAATACAACTACAACAAAATTATTTACATGTATAAGTTATTTACATTTTCCTACACATTGCATGAAAAACGATTGATCCGTATAAGAAAAGAACATACTTAGCTTCTTCTCTTTTCTTTATTCCTAATATTTTATCCATGTACATGAAAAAATTTAGGTCCCGATGTACTAGATTTTTTTTCTTTTTCAAAGAAAGATTGGAATTGAGAGTCAAGTAACAAAAGTTATTTTTAGGATGCTTGTAAACTTTTTCTTAAAGAGAATTAAAGTAACTTAAAGAAAAATCAAAAGCGTTAAAAGATCATTGAGACTAGGACACTAATTACTTAGATATTACTCCTTGTTTGTGAAATTTATGAAATTTTGGAAATGCATATATTTTTAAGAACTACATAAGAAGTATTATTAAGTGTAATAAAAATTACAAGATGTTTATTCATTAGATACTACGAATAGGAAAACATAAAAATCAAACTGCTCAATCATCTTTAACCACAGATCCATCACCGATCGAGTGGTTTATTTTTTCATGAGGGTGCTCAAAAAAATCTGCCATGTCCAAGTGGATGATGTCAAATTAATTGTCATAGACATTACCTTCAATGCCTTTATTCTTTAGAGATGCTTGATAAAGCTCAACCAAATATTTTGGTATGCGACAAATATTTGCCCAATGTACTTTTTCACCACAACGATAACATTCAATTTCTGAACCATTTGCCTTTGGCTCTTTCCACTTTTGGTGGTTATTTTTCTTTGGGGGGTGATTAACACCAGGAAAATTTTTTCCTTGGCCACGGCCACGACCACGACTACGACCACGAACACGGCCACAGCCTTTTCCACGCTTAGAATAATGGGAATACACCTCATTCACTTCAAGCAATGGTGTAGACGTAGTGGGTCGATTTTCGTGATTTCTTATGGGCAAGTCGTTGTTTCGTTCAACCACACGGAGAAGAGAAATCAACTCAGAGTACTTCTTGAAACCTTTCTCTCGGTACTGCTGTTGCAAGACCATATTGGAGGCATGCAACGCTGTGAACGTTTTTTCAAGCATATCATAGTTAGAGATAGTATCTCCACAAAGTTTCAATTTAGAAGTAATTCTGAACATCACAAAATTATTTCAGAAACAGACTTAAAGTCTTGAAGCCTCAGATGAGCCCAATCATACCGTGTTTGTGGAAGAGTGACCAACTTTCAGTTGTCATATCTTTCCTTTAAGTCATTCCACAAAGCAAGTAGATCTTTGACTGTGAGATATTCTATCTTAACCCTTCATCAAGGTGATGGCGCAAGAAAATCAAGGCCTTAGCACAATCTTGGGTAGATGCTTTATTTTTTATCTTTAATGGCGTCTTCAAGACCCATTGCATCTAAATGGATTTCAGCATCCAACACCTATGTCATATAGTTCTTGCCCGAAATTTCAAGGGCAACAAACTTTCTTTTCATAATATCAGTCATAATTAAAAGAAGAGACAAGTTATACCTTAGTCTTCTCAAAGAGCTTCTTGAGACGATAGAGTCTCGTGCGATAACGTGTTATGAAATATAGCTCAAAGTAACAATATAGAACAAGGAAAAACAAGCTAAGAGATATAGAGAGAAAGAGAGGAGAGATTATTATTTTTCTTCAATTGTGTGTGTTTTCCTATCTATTACAAAGCATTTTTATATATGCATGAAAAGTGAAGAAAATATGTCATTGAATATTCATTAAACATAGAAAATATGTTATTGAATATGTCATTAAGCATTTGAGATGAAGATCATGGAGGAAGAGTAGACATCCACCATAATATAATTTGATATTTCTTATAACAAATTGGGACTTCTTGGTAATTATTTCAATTTGTGGATTTGGACATTTGGTAGTGTATGGACTTTTCAATTTCATAAATGTGAAACTAAATGTTGTTGTCTTCATAGGATGTGAAGGCATGATATGAACTTAATTAATACCAAGTTGAAATTGTCAATGGTCTTCCTAATGTAACTGAATTTAATGAAAAAAATTGGTCTACAATGCGCGTAGAGACATGGCCCTCTTTTGACGTACGGCTGCATTTGTTCCAATGGATTTGTTTTTTCTCCATTATTAGTTCAGTTGTTGACCTTCATTCCACATGTTAATCCAATTCTATTTTTGGTCATCATCACATTTTTGGCCAATTAAGAGTTAAGACAACCCTAATTATTTCTTGAGTGCCCTGATTTGTATTTATACAATTCAATTGCTTAGGTGGGACCATGGTGATTTAATTCGGAGTGTAATATTCTCGCTCTTTCCACTTCTAACACTTGATATTATTGTCGTCTTTCCTTAAGAGATGAAGTAAAAACTTGAGTAAAACAAGTTTCTCGAACCTTCAACAACTCTTTCCGAAAGCAAAACAAAGATTGCGTGACATTATAAATTTATACTGTAGAAAGCTCACTATGCGAAGTTTTAGCTCCTACGAAGGAATTTCATTTTTAGAGTTGGAACTCAACACACTTGGAAACATATAATATTTTCTCACCAAAAACTTATATTAGACTAACCCTTATTAGGAATGATGATGGACATGGACGGCAAAGCTAGACTCCATACAATTTGAATTATTCAAAGAAAGTGTTCTGGGTGAGATTTCAATTACTTGATCTCTAAATTAACAACTTTTCCTTTAAGTTTATAGATCAACCCTTTAGAGTTGAACTTCACATTTATCAACTATTGGAATCTATTTATTTATCTTCCTTTTATTTTCTCTATAAGATAATGTTCAAGTTAGCATGTACTAAATCTTTGTTAGAAGTGCTAGAGAAAGCCAACCATTATTCAATTTATCTGCTAATAAAAGCAAAAAAGAATATTATCGCTTAAAAAGTCTTCCAAGTGCCCATTGCCAACTTCTCAAAAAGGTGTCAGTGTGTAGTTCAAAAATTAAACTAAGATTTTCACATTAGAGATGTCCAAACTTTTGATAATGCTATTTATTTTATTCAAAATGCCATTTCATTTGGAAAGCATTAATATGCATTATACACAGTATTAAACCAATTGAAGTATCGTAAAACTAGGGGAACTGGTCTTTGGTCTATTAGTTGATTGCCAATGTCATTTGTCCTTTGAATAGCAAGCACTCTATTTCTTTGCCCAAGCGGGCGTTTGGACATAAGAATCGTAAAATTCCAAAAAAAGTGAAAAAAAAATTCAAGTGAAAATGGTATTTGAAAATTAGAATTGTGTTTGGACATGAATATAATTTGAATTTTTTTTAAATTTTTGTGAGTGATCTGAGTGAAAATTTTGAAAAATAACTTTTTGGAATTTTTTAAATTTTCAAAAAATTCCAAAATTCATCTTCAAGTGAAAAATTAAAAATTTTATGGCAAAATGCTGATTTCGTAAAAAATTAAAAAAATTTCAAAAAAGTGAATTTTTTTTATGGCCAAACGGGCTCCAAAATTTTATTTTCATCCCTAATCCTATTGCTCGTAGTAAAAACCAAAAATACTGTGGAAGTAAAAGGCCAATTTTCTTTTTACTCACCCTCCCTTTTTTACTTTCTCACATTACCTATAAGTGATGGGTAAGGTATAATATGCTTGAACCACCTAAGAATGTGCCTTAGTGGTTAATAAAGCGGGTGAAAAAATTATGAGATCTCAAGTTTAAATTTTAGTGTAGGAAAAAAAATATATTAGGTGATTATTTCATATCTGCCTAAGCTTTGGCAAAGTTATCGTGCTAATAGAAGATAACAGGGATTTGAAACTTATAGGTTAGTGATTCTAATCTTTTTAAGTTATTAGATTCTAAATTAATAATTTATACATATTCATTGAATTTTTTAAGGCAAATATAGGGTTTGAACTAAAACTATTGAGTTCGACCAAACCCGTAGGCGACATACTGGTTCCACCCCTGATAACAAGTACCTAATGAAATACTCAACATGCACGCGAGCGGTCCAGACACCACTGTCATGGAAAAAATATAAAATACTTAGCTCTTGTTTGGCCATAGATTTTGGCTACCTGTTTTCGATTTTTTTTTTTGAAAACATTGTTTTTCATGGAATATGATCATTTTAAAGAAAAAAAGTGAGAATTTTTTTCAAATTAAATTCTTTTTTGGGTGGAGATTTTTTTTTCATTCACAAAACTTTATCACAAAAATTTAAATTTTTTTCAAATAAAATATATATTCAAATACAATTTCAACTTTCAAAAATTATTTTTTAACATAATTTTAATATTTTTTTAAAATTTCAATCGAATCTATATTCAAACGTATACTGGTATAATATGCTTGGACTTTCTTGGTATAATTCTGGCCAACTCATCAAATCACGTGAACTGCAGATTCCAATTCCGTTGACAATCTTTTTGTACTTTGCTTTTGCTACAGATATTGCAAGTGTGCAACACTACAGTAGATCTTATAAGAAAAAGAGGTTTCAGATAAAATTATTGATAAGGGTTGTGGTAAAAACTGGTGATAAACAGTTGAAAAGCAAGGTTCTTTATTAAGTTGAAATGGATTTAAAAAGTACAAGTGCTGACCAAAGAACATGGTCGAAAAGTCGATGATCAGTTTTAGTACTACTTTTTCTGTTAATAAAATAATTTATAGTACTAATTCCTTAAACTCCTTTTCATTTTACCACTTAAATTAAATATTTTCACTGTTAGAAAAGGAAAAAGGAAACAAAACGGAAACCCAGCTGTACTATAAGAAAGAAAAACAAGTAGTCCCCTCTGACTGGCTGTAACATTAGTACAAACAATAAATAATAAAGATAACAAAGTCAATAAGGGAAGCCCAAAAACCCAAAGCAAAAGCTTTGACAGCCATTCTTGCCTGCACAGCAAATCCAACACTTTCACAAACTCCATTAAACTCCATCTCCATAACTTTTCAAACTTCTAAAATTTCTTTGTTAATCTGTGATTTTGCTTCTGTTTAATCGTACATCTTACATATATAAGTTTTGGTCAAGCCAAAAGTCAATTCTTATTGGCATATCAATATTTATCTCTTTGTATCTTCGGAATTTAGGAGACTGGTGGATCGGTAAGTTGGAGACTTTTTTGCAATACCCAAATCTTGATTTTTGAAAATTTGGTGATTTTAGAAGAAAGATGGATTCTTGGATATGTTTTGGTGGTTGGTTTTTTTTATCTATTTGACGATCAAGATTCTTTCTTTGATGTTGCAGGTTGTGAATTTCAGGATTTTAAGAGGGGTTATGGTTCATGTTGCTTACTATAGTAGGCGGCTGAGGAGTAACTGAATTATATGGGTAATTTATGCTGCTTCAATTCTCTCTTCTCGCAGGTGAGGTTTAATTGGCAGCTAAATCTTTTGGATTCTTTTAGGTCTTTCTTGATGCATATTTGTTTTCCTTTTTATGTTATATCCCTATTTTTTAGCTGTTACTTTAATTAGTATGTATGATAGGCTGATGCCTTTAGCTTTGTGATGGAAGTCCTTAAATGATGCTTCTCCATAGAAAACTAAAATTCATTCTTAAGCAATTATTTTAGGGGTTTAGCCAAATTATGAAGGTCTTCTTGAGTTATGTTCCTGGGAAAGACTGAGGAGTCTCTTCTAGTTATGTTTCTGGAAGGGGAGCCTTGGCGTAACTGGTAAAGTTGTTGCCGTGTGACCAGGAGGTCATGGGTTCGAGCCGTGGAAATAGCCTCTTGCATAAATGCAGGGTAAGGTTGCGTACGATAGACCCTTGTGGTCCGGCCCCTCCCCAGACCCCGCGCATAGCGGGAGCTTAGTGCACCGGGCTGCCCTTTCTTATCTATGGCTTAGGTGAAAGTGGGCTTTTGCATTTTGTGAAAATAAACTAACATGTATTGCTCTGTTCTGAAATAATTTGGATTAAATGTTGTCCTTTTTCTATGTCTGCGTACATTCTACCCTCTCCAGACCCACTTGTGCGATTTTACCGTGTTGTTGTTGTTGTTGTTGTTGTAGTCTCTAGTATTGGCTGCAGGAAAGTGCCATCTTCGGGTCAAATGGTGTCATGACTTCCCTGTCTTAACAATTTTTATTAACCATCTTTGAATGACCCACCTTTGGCCCTTCGTAGAACACATGTTTCTAGAAGCCCTTGGGAATCTTAATCTGTTTATTTTCTTCTCAGTTGGCTCCTAAAGTTCTGGCTTCGTCTGTTTGCAGTGAGAACGTATTTGATGGGGAGTAATTCTCTGATATTTAGCATTCTATCCTCTGGTTTTGTTGGGACATGTAGTATTACAACTTTACCCCTCTTCCGTTGCAGGAATTACTACTTACATTTTTCATGATTGGCGTTCCGTTGGTCCTCTTTCTAAGAAAGCCTGATTAATGACTTCAAAAATTTTACTTCCATATCAGCTGGATTTTAGTTGTTATAGTAAATTTTGGTGGGGTGGTTGTTCAGTCTCAATTTTATGGGTTGTCTGCATTACATATTTGGCTGGGTTTAGAAAGCTGATGTATCATTTTGCGTTTAGCTTGCAGGAGGACGGTCATCATGTAGCTCTGGAAAAGGAAGAAGCAAGCAAGGGCCTACAAAGTATGGTTTCAGCTTGGTTAAGGGGAAAGCTAGTCATCCCATGGAGGATTTCCATGTTGCTAAATTCGTCCAGTTGCAAGGACGTGAACTAGGACTTTTTGCTATTTATGATGGGCATTTGGGAGATAGTGTTCCTGCCTATTTACAGAAGCATTTGTTTTCCAATATCTTAAACGAGGTAAATTGTGGGTTTTAGGTAGCTCTGCAAAATAAACTTCTAAGCTCTGTAAGAAATGCTTGGCTCGTTGTGTTATTTATGTCTTAAGCAAGACAATTTACTTGGGGCATACAATGATAGCTATGTTGTTGATTTTCATCCAAACATATTTTACGCATGCTTCCTATTTCCCCTCTTTCTATACCTTGCACAAGGGTGGTTTTTATTGGAGAATGCTACCGGTGATCTAGCTAGAGCATTCATGCAATTTTGAGCTAAAGTATTCTTTTAGAGATCAACAAGCAGTGCTAGTAGAGACGTTGATCGACTCAGATATAAGTGTGTCATGCCAAGAACAAAATCCTAATGCATTACTTTTAACATTAAATGCATCAAATGCATGATAATTTGATCTTGGGCAGCTTTATTTCTTTACTTTAAAAAAAGGAGTCTGTTTATTGTTTCACTTTTGGGTGCTAGGGGGGAGGGGATTTTCTTTGGGTTTCTCTCAACTTTTACGTTTAAAACTTCTAGGAAGATTTTCGGAATGACCCTCATAGGGCAATCTTAAAAGCATATGAGAGAACAGATCAAGCTATTCTTTCACACAGTCCTGATCTTGGAAGAGGTGGTTCCACTGCTGTGACTGCAATTCTTATAAACGGTCGTAAGCTATGGGTAGCAAATGTTGGAGATTCCAGAGCAGTGCTCTCTAGGAGGGGTCAGGCCATCCAGCTATCAATTGATCATGAACCAAACACTGAGCGAGGCGACATTGAAAACAGAGGTGGTTTTGTCTCAAACATGCCAGGTGCTTCTCACATGCTGTGTTTTTCTCTTCTTTTATAAGTGTGCACATGCTATGGCTACTCCTGTAGATGTAGTGTTGTTTCTTTTCTATATTCAATGTATCTTGTAATACAAATTGAAATGGCCTGAATTAGTTATTTCCTTAAGTCCTAACTTGGTTCATACATATATATTACCTTAGTCATAGGCCTGTATGGTCCCTCTTCAATTATTCTTAATAGAGTAGATATTGCCGTTCCTTTTTCTTTTGGTGTGTGGTAAGATTTCCTTTTTTTGGTTTAACTATATGGCATTCCGAAATCCATTGGACTGACTAATCTGGATTCGTGCCTTAGGGCCCATTTAAGGGTGAGGTGCTCCCTACCATGAAATACTCTATTCTTAGGTATGGCTGTCTAACGGGACGGGACAAAATTAACGGGACGGGACAGGACGGGACGACATTTAGCCAGGACGGTGGCGGGACGGGACGAAATGGGACGGGACAAACGGGACGAAGCGGTAGGCCCATCCCGTCCCGCTAACAAACGGGACGGAACGGGACGGACGGTAGGCCCATCCCGTCCCTCTAACAAACGAGATGGGACGGGACGGGTTCGCGGGCCTTAAGTGCCTTTTTAAAAAAAATTATTTAAGCATTGAGTTTGACAACGGATATTCTTTTGGCAATGACTAAGTTTTTAAAGTTTGCAACATCTAGTTTTTTGACTTATTCAATAAATTTAAAAATTAAACAAAAATTAGGAAACTAAGTAAAGAATTATAAAATATTAAAACAAAAGACTTGTAATAAAATATTCTAGCAATTATAAATATATAATAGAGTTATAATTTATTTAATATAATTTCAATCCATTAAGTAACTAAGTAAGAGTGTAAGAGAATTCATAAAACAAATTCAACGCTTAGAGCCTTTTATTTTATTAATAGAACTTTCAAATCTCACATACAAATATAATTCTTTTGAAGAGCACCTAATCTATGCAGCCACCTTCTAGGAAGGGTTCTGTTTGAACTTTGAACTAGGCCTCTTAGTAGCCAATAAAAAATTATCATACTAATATTTGTAAGCTCCTATATAACTTCGTTGTAACTTATCTATAATTTCTCTCGGACATTGTTCTGGAATTGGCAATGTTGATTGATGTTCCATGAGTTCCATGCCGTCATCGCTCCCAGTGCTAAGTATCTCATTGTATTCTTCTTCTTCCCTAGTGGTTAATTTTTCAAAACCAAGATTTCTTCTTTCTGAATTAATCCAATCTCTGAATAATACGGAAATCTCTAGGCTGTCCTCCGCTAATGAATGTCTATGATCTCCGATTTGAAATGTTGCCGCGCTAAAAGCACTCTCCGATGCTACTGATGATGCTTGAATAGCAAGGATATCTCGGGTCATTATGGAAAGTGTTGGAAAAGCCTTGCCACGCTCCCTCCACCATGCCAAAAGTTGTTCGTTGCCTTCTTCGTCTTTAATACTTTCCAATCCTTGATTAAGATAAGAATCAAGTTCATCATCAATAGAGGAATCAAAACCTGTTATATCATCCATATCTTCCCATAGAACTTCTACTCTAGACTTAGAAGTAGAAGGAGCAGTTTCACCACCTGTTGTTTCCATAGATTTATATTTATCAAACATTGATCTAACATAAGAATATATGTTTGCTTGGCATTCTTCGAGAGATGGTTGTTCATTTTCTTGAATTGCTAAATTCTCATAAATTTTACGAACAAGTCCCTTTGCACCTCTTAATTTTAAAGATGGGTTAAGTATAGTAGAAATTAAATAAACTTGGGGAATAGGGAAAAAATACTTTTTAAATTTTGTAATCATTTCATTAATGGCCGGTGCATAAGTTGGATTAGTTTTATACTTACCAAATACAACAGAAATTTCACAAATATACCATAATATTTGTGTAATAGTAGGATAATATATACCAGAAAATTGTTTTGTAGCATAATAAAATTTTTCTAAAAATTTAGTAAGCTCTTTGATCTGATCCCAATCAGAATCAACAATTTGATCAGTGGGGATACCATTATGCATATTAAATACCTTTTGTATAGGCACCCGATAATCATAAGCAACTTTAAGCATTTCATAAGTAGAATTCCACCTAGTACAAACATCTTTTGGAACTTTTCTATATGGAAGGTTAGCACTAGCACATTGTTGAGCAAATTCACGAATTCTACTCGCTGTATTAGCCCGAAAAATATAGCCGCAATCATGTTGTACTTTACTACAAGCATCAGAAAATAAATTTATAACCAAGTATTTGTAGAACAGTAGTTGCAATAATATATGCTCCAGTGTGTTTTGAATCAACAAATTTATAACCAATAATACGTTTTTGCATGTTCAAGTGATGATCAACGCAATGACATGTAACAGTTAAATAATCACAACCATTAGGACTACGACCTATATCAGATGTGATAGACACTTTACAATCTAAGTGAAAAAATACACAACGAATATACTGAAGATATTTCGGTTTGAAATTTAAAAACATCATTTCTAACTGTAGTCTTAGGAAAACCTTGAAAAGAAGGATTATAAGTTTCTTGTATATAATGAACAAAAGCAGGGTGAGAAGGAAAAGTAAAAGGTAAGCCACATACAGCTACCATTTTTGCTAAGTTCTCACGATCTCTATCTTTGTTATATGGGCGTAAAATCGTACCAGAAGCAGGGTCAAGCTGTTGTTGTAAAAAATTAGAACCCCCGCCAGATATACTAGGAGTGCTAGTACCAGTGCTAGGATCCGGTATTTGCCCGGCTTCTATTTTAGCTTGTATCCATAAAAGCTTTGTGGTCCCTACCTAAATGCCTAGATAAACCCCCCGTCCCACCACTTTTGGTGTGCACAAATCGTTGCTTACATATTTCACATGTAGCACGTTGATTGACTTTATCATGTTTAAAAAATTTCCATACAAGTGATGTTTTGGGACGTTCACCCTTAGGCTTACCCCTTACAGGAGGTACAGGGGGTAAAGCTCCAGATCGAGATTGACTCTGAGTTGGAGCTTGTGTTGCGGGACTAGTGGGTGTTTCATCTAATTCTTCTTCCTCATTTTCTTCGTCCTCAATAAAAATATCCTTGCCAAATTGTCTTTGTAAAGTTTCATGATCTAGTTGTTCTCCGAAATTAATATTATAACATGCAGGGGGTTGGGAAAATGAAGTTTCATCAACATGAGTCATTTCATTTATATGTTTTCTAATTATAGGAGAAGGGCTAGGATTAGGACTATGATTAGAATTACTACTACTTTCACCTTTACTACTTTTTTTACTAGTTTTTTTAAATACGCCAAATACATTTTTAGGTGCCATAATTTAAATACGAAATTAAATTTAAAAAGTTAACACAAAAATTAAAAACACAAATGAAATACGAAAATAGAACACGTAAAGTAAACACAAAAATTAAGCACTAAAATAATGCGCAAAAAATATATATTAAAATTAGGAGATGGAACGAGTGCACCGTGATTAAATATTGAAACTTGAAGAAATTGCCCAAACTATTGCTCCAAATACTTGATAAATTAATTTGAAGCTTGAAAGTTACTCCAAATATTTGTCCAAATACTTGAAACTTATCACTTGATTGCGAGAAAATTGAGAGAATAATATAGATAGAATGAAAGGGATTTGAGAGAGAATAATTTATTTTTGTGGGAAGAAATGAAGAAGGATTTGAGTATTTATAGTAGAAAATAGGGCCAAAGTGTAATTTAATAAACTTAGGGATTATATTAAAAGTTTGGGGGTAGGGGGGTGTTTTGGTGGGAGTGGGGGCCAAATATGGCCGTTTTTGGCCGTTGGGAACGGCTATTTTTGCAATTATAGCCGTTGCCCAACGACTATAATTATAAAAAAAGGGACGCGGGACGGGACGGGACGAAACGGGACAAAATGGGACGGGACGGGACGAAATGGGACGGGATAAACGGGATGAAATGGCCATCCTGTCCCATCCCGTGTCCCGTTTAACATGGGGCCATCCCGTTTAAAATTAAGTGGGACGGGACGCGGGACGTCCCGTCCCGTTGGACAACCATATTCTTAGGTGCTCGAAACCGAGACCTGAGTGGATTGTACCAATTCTCTGTTTCTAATAAAGACCAATGAGATTTAGTTTAATTTCTCACACCTAATTTATGTGATACTTCATCTGACGCAGTGTTGTGAAGAGCGTGGAGTGCGGAAAAGCGACAACCCCCATTTCGCTTAAAGCGAGAAGCGAATCGTTTGCTTTTTTGAAGTGAAGCGGACTCTTGCAGAGTAAGCCCAAGCCGGGTCTTTACTATCTTCTTTTGGTGCCATTAAAAGAACAACTACATAACACATAAGAAAGGCAATAAGAACTAAGAATAAAAGATATAAAAATTAGAGAAAGGGCAGTAATTCTCTGTTAAAAACTGGGTAGAGAAAGAAGAACCCAAGGATTGACATCAATTCTGAGAAAGAACCGAAGGTAAAAAAAAAAAAAATCGCCAGCATTTCGCTGCTATTTGGACGTTGAAACAGAACCCTAGAGCGGGCACTGAGTCGCTTCGCATCGCTTCTCGCTTAAAGTGAGGAAGCTAGCGCTTTCGCATCGCTTCGCTTGGTCGCTTCTCACTTTTTAGTGGGAAGCGGTCGCTTTTTTCTACCTGAGTCGCTTCACATGGGGAAGTGGGCACTGAGTCGCTTCGCATCGCTTCTCGCTTAAAGCGAGGAAGCGAGCGCTTTCTCTAACACTGATCTGACGTTGCTAGGTCTCAAGATTAGGAGTCCAATTTTTTGTGGTTTTATGTGATTGAAGATATTTGTTAGTGTAGTGAAGGTTAATGTGGAAAAGTCAAAATTATACAATTAATATTACTATCGAGAACGTAATGCAAACTGTTTGGGGGCCTATCCTGAAAATTTCTGTAAGAATTGTAGTTAGGAGATGTTTGAGAATTTACTTACTATTTACTTACTACTGAACGTAAATATTGCTGAAGATAAATAACACTTCATACGGTTTTGTTGGAAGAGGAGGAATAGACAATCTTATTAGATGGACTAATTGTACAAAATCTTTCTGGACAAAAGCAGAGAAAATGACAGCTGCACTCAAGAAGTAACCGAGTATTAAGGGTAAGAGGGACAGAGAACTGGATTCTGGATATTAGCAATTTTGTATGCATAAAAAATGAAAAATGCTTCATGACTTGGTCCATAAGTTGCATGTTAAACTTTCTTTGATTGATGTTTTACCAAACGCCATACGTGCTAATAAAAACATAGAAGTGCTTTCATGTATATCTGAAAATCCAAGATATATGTTTGCCAAAATCCATTTACCAAAATTTAGAAATAGTATTGGCTTATCAGTTGAGCTTAGGGTTGTTTACAGTAACTAGGTCGGTTACAGCTGGCCCTGCAGTTTCAAGCCCGTTAATGAAGTATTTATTTGGGTCAAGATCTCTAGCTAGGAAGGACTCTCCCTGCTGAATTTGACGTCCAAGTTTTAATTGAAACCTTCTTTCACCCCTTCCAGTTTTCTCCACCTCTCACCAAGCACCACCAAAGTAAAGTTTCAAACTGGGAGAGTATTTTGTCTACTTTGTGAATTTGAGGTGTCGGGTTAATGCCCATTTTGCTACGCTCTTTGTGGGGGTGTGCACTATGTGTTGATTGGGGGAACTACATTTACATTTTCTACATCCACATGTCCAGTCCAGTTACATTATCTGGTGAATATACAAATACAATGATCAAAACTATTTGTGAAGATGAGCCGGTGACATAAATTTGTGGAGACAAACACGAAGTGTTTGTTTTCCACAAGTTAGGTAATTGGGAAATAAATTAAAATGAAAATAATTGGTCGTTGCTGTTTTTATTCTAAAGAATGACCGGTGGGGTTTTCTAGAGAACACTTATAGTGGGTTCTTTTCATAGGTTCTGTAGGTTGTATACTGTGAAGTTCATTTGTAAACATTGTGTTTGGAAAGAAATAGTTCCATCTGTCCTTTGAGTATTGGAGTGAAGGAGCGGGCCACAGGCTTAAGTTAACAAATCTTATGGTGGTTTATTATGTGTTAGTGCACGAAGGCCTGAGACTATTTTTGACATGGATTGAGGAACTAGTAGTGAATAGAGCAAAATAAATTCTTTACTAACTAGAGCATAAGAACCACATCCGACTAATTGCAATAAATCTTCTCCCGGAAAGAAATATTCCAACTGCAGTGGTTGAAGCAGAAGGTGGTAGAATGGAGTTAAATTTTTTAATTAATTGGAATGACAGAGAGTCTTTGCCTTGTCGAAGGAATCTCCACCCCCAACCACGAGGTTAAGAATTCGAGTCAAAGCCGTGGGGTGGGGGTAATGGAGGAGGAGAATGGGAGAAACCTACCACTGTCCTTGGGAGGGGTCTGGTTGAGTGGTCCTTATAAATAAATAAAAAAAGAAAGAAATGATTTAATTAATCGAAAATCCCCACATTTGTTTCTCTTCGCAAGACATGTAGTTTAGAGGGTATCTAAAAGATTAGAAAAATGTTACATACAAGGGTTGAAATATTTTAAGATCTATAAAGAAAATGATTTGGGTTTAACTCAACCTCAGAAGCTAGCTCATGAGGTGAGGATTGCTCAAGACCATATAAGGAGACAACATCCTATTCCCTCAACCTATACGGAACACTAAACATCTGCCTCGCCCAGCATTGACATCTGGCGGTCCGACATTGGGTAAACTAAGAATTTGGATGGGTCTGACTCTGATACCATGTAAAAAGAAATGAACTTTGGGCCTAACTTAACCTCAAAAAAGCTAGCTGATGAGGTGAGGATCCAAAGACCATTTAATGAGACAACTGCCCATTCCTTCAAATTCTCCCGAAGCAAGTCTTTTCCTGTCATTTATACAACCTTTATAACATCAAGCGCTTGTTCTGATTTATGATTTGATATCTACCGCATTTGGCTCACCGAAGATGGTAGACTTCCCTTTTACTAGTTGCATATAAGCTGGTTAGTGTTTTTTTTAGTTGGCTCATAGAACTTAACCATGGTGTCAACAATCTTTTTTGGTTAATGTGATAATATGTTCTGATGACTAAAATATCTCATTTCACTGTTGCTAGTTCACTTGTGCTTTGTGCTGAGAGGGAGAAAAAAGAAAGAAAGAAGATAGTGATCTAATATCTTAGTCCAGAGACCTTCTCTTATCTAGTATTAGAATTCACAAGAGTCCTTTGCGGTGCCTTACATCCAAACTAAATGGATTTGATGCAAATTTAAAAGCTGTCTCAACTATTGTTGTATTTGGAGATTGTTAATGACATGCCTATTATATATATACTGTATATAATCTCAGGAGATGTTGCTAGAGTGAATGGCCAACTAGCTGTATCTCGCGCTTTTGGGGACAAGAATCTGAAATCACACCTGAGCTCTGATCCTGATGTTACAAATGCTGATGTCGATGGGGATACAGATATTCTCATACTTGCGAGCGATGGTCTATGGAAGGTGCCGTTTGCTCCAACATTCTCTCTATTCCCTTCCCATTCTGGTACTCTGTGGTGCAACTTCTTGTTTTCTTGCTTCTGATTTCGGATTCTCCAGGTAATGTCTAATCAAGAGGCAGTTGACATTGTGAGGAAAGTCAAGGACCCACATAAGGCAGCCAAGCAGTTAGCGATCGAAGCACTGATCAGAGAAAGTAAAGATGATATCTCATGCATTGTTGTCCGATTTAAGGGGTAAATCCATGAGATTTATCCCCGTGTGCAGTATATATATATTTATTAGAGGGGTATTTGTTAGAGGAGGCGTGATTTATAGACTGAAAGAAGCTCGAAGTCTCGGATAATCCTGCATAAAGTATTAAAGTGTTACCTGGAAAGAGATTATATCTTTTCCTCTTCCCCCCACCCTTTTGTAATATTCATGTTCTTTACTCGGGCTGTGTGGTTGTTATATGTTGATTTATTCAGCTAGTAGATTCTCAGGATCATATTTCTTCACTTGCTTGAACACTCCAATGTTGCATTTGTTGGCAAACCATTGCTTCCTGTAATGGTGAAAATGAGTAAGCTTTTTGATGGTATAGTTGGGACATTCTAATTTTGCAGAAAGCCAATTACTGGTCACCAGTTTTGTCAACATAAGAGTGAGTAGGGGTTGGGACTCAAAACGACAATTTCATAAGTGTGCCGCGCTCCGTTTATGAGCCATGTTGGCCGCTCTAACCTGGAATTGAGAAGTAGAATCGTGATGCACACCTCAGGTTGGAAAAAGTTTACCTGCACTCAGTGCTTTATGCTTTACCCAACCAATAAATGCACGGCATGTGTTTGCACATACGAGCGTAAAATGGTGAAGAATTAAGCCTGCAGGTTTAATAGTCATAGTATGAAATTCTCTGTCAATGTAGAAAAAAGAGAAGACACTTTTCATTTCAAGTGTTCTGGTTGAGTCATATATCTCAACCCAGCGAGCTTCAAATTACTTGAAATCATATGTTGAAACAAAAAGAAAAAAATGGGAAAGCGCCTTAGCTTCACAATACCGAGAGAATGTTAAGAGATTAATTTATGTTCAAATAGCTAATGAAGCTATTAACTTCTACACGGATCTCTTCACTCAACCTCCTCAACATATAGATGGGAATTATTTGGATTGTATTAATAAAACGGATAAGGGTCTGATTTGCCCCTCTACTATCATAAATATGCCTTATTTATCCTCCGTTTAATTTTTCTATCAAAAATATCTTTACCGTTATACATTAGGTTCATATTTATCCCTTAAACGTTTAAGAGAGTTACATTTGCCCTTCGTTATACTTTAGGATCATATTTACCCCTGTACTCTTCAAAATGAGTTACATTTGCCCTTCGTTATACTTTTTTGACATATTTATCCTTACAATTATACGCTACATTTACCCTCATCCGGTAGATCGCCATGTCCCACCTTTGTTTTCCTACATGGCGCCTATGTGAATTTATTTTTCTTCCAATTTAAATATGGTCACCTATTTAAGATAATTTAACCCGCCCACCCAATTTAAATAAGACACACAAACTAAAATAAATGGAAAAACTCCATGTTTTTCGGAGAGCGAGAAAATTTTGGACAGTGAGTGAACGAAACTATAGTGTTATCTCTAATTGATTTATTTAAATTGGGTGGGCGAGTTAAATTATCTTAAATAGGTGACCATATTTAAATTGGAAGAAAAAGAAATTCACATAGGCGCCATGTAGGAAAACAAAGGTGGGACATGACGATCTACCGGATGAGGGTAAATGTAGGGTATAATTGTAAGGATAAATATGTCAAGAAAGTATAACGAAGGGCAAATGTAACCCTTTTTGAAGAGTAGAGGGGTAAATATAATCTTAAAGTAAAACGAATGGCAAATGTAACTCATTTTAACGCGTAAGGGTAAATATGAACCTAATGTATAACTGTAGGGATATTTTTGATAGAAAACGTAAACGGAAGATAAATAAGGTTTATTTATGATAGTAGATGGGCAAATAAGACCCTTATCCGTTAATAAAATTGTGACTGAACAAAACAATGAGGAGCTGATTGTCACTCCCACTGAGAATGAGATTAAAGATATTATTTTTTCCATGAATCCTGATTCTGCCCCGGGCCAGATGGATTCACTGCTTTATTCTTCCAGGATTCATGGGACATTATTGCTTCAGACTTAATTAACCTTATTATATACTTCTTTGCAGGTCATGAATTACCTAGGTTTATCACCCATACTTGTCTTATTCTAATTCCTAAGGTGGATCATCCTGAGTCACTTTCTGATCTTAGGCCCATTAGCCTTAACCTCCCCATAACCACACTCCAAATTATTGAAAAGCAGTGTTGTAACTTTTTCTGGGGCAATTCAGAAGAAGGTAAAAAACATCACTGGTTCTCTTGGTCCTCTATGTGCTTTGATAAAAATGAAGGAGGAGCTAATTGCACTGCAGACTCACTAGCTAACTGGAGTTTATATAAGAAGACTTCTATTTTATTTTCGGGCGCTGACATTTTACCTATGAAGGTAAGAGCTGCTTTGAACAATGACAAAAATCAGTTAGTCAACTTCAGAATTAGGACAAGAAATAATTCCTTCGTCGTTTAACCATTTTCGTAATTGCTTTTGTTTATCCGGAAGGATTAATACCTTCCTCAAGCTTTTACTTTGAAGTACCTTACTTTATACTCCACTGGAAGGTGCTCCCCAACTATTGATTTAGGAGTTGCTTAGTTTAGATTTACCAACTCCTCATGTAATGATATTTTATTTCAGAATTAATAAAGCTGTTTCGTATTTCAAAAAAAAAAAGAGTCAAACTTACCAACATCAAGCCATTAATTATATATTTACCAAAACTAGCCAATCACATATAAAAATTGAAAACCCAAATAAATAATGTTCTCTCCAAGAATCACACGCAAAGATCTCCTTTCATATTTTTAAGCGTGATTAGCAACATTAGATGCAAGACAGAAAAAAAACTTCATGGATGAGGTAGCAAATAAGGTGATGAAATACAAAAATATATATATACAAGATTTCAAAAATCTAAGCAAAAAAGGACCTTTTTCAGTGGATATAGTTGAAATTTATTGAAAACATATAAATGAGTCAATATACAAATCTTGAGGAAGATTGGATGTGATTTGGACTGATTTGGTATCAAAATTTGTAGTTAAAATCGAGTTTAAAAAATTCTTATGCGATACATATATCAAACATATCATGCATGTATCTCACACAGGTATACATGAATATACATGTGATGTACATTTGATACAAGTATGATACATATGTGATACACAAATGATACACATATCTTTTTTTTCATGTTTATCTTCTAATTCGAATTTTCAATTCAAATTACCTCAAAACTCTACCAAATCATCCCAAAATTGAGATTCAATCTCCTTAAGATGTACCCAATCTATTCTAATAACACCCGCTCAAAAGAAAGCAAAAATTTAATTTTTTTTTAGCTACAGATGGCTAATTGGTAATATTAATAATATTTTATAAATTGGCCCATTTTTGTAATAAGTTACTTATAAATGGATATACCGGATAGTTTTCCTAATTCCTTCGCCTTTTTATGGGCTTCGTTCTGTAACAACAGATTTCGAAGATGGCACCAAAAGACCTTTAAGTGATAAAAGTTTGTTTCCGTAATACATGTCAAGCATTATTGCTTTGATACAGACAGGGTGCGCAGAAGTATCTGTCCTCACATAGGCATAGTAGAATTTCTGTGTTACTTCATGTTAACGTTGTTTAAGAAAATAACTGAGAGACTACAATAACAATATACCCAGTATAGACTTTAGGGAGGGTAATATGTATTCAGAATTTACCTCCCGTGATGACACCTAACCTCACCCGCTAGGTAAGCCAAATAACAATAATCCGATTCAATTAATATATAACTGACTCTAATACACTCCCCAAGGACTGGTAGTACAAATCATGAGCTTCTAAGATTAGAATTTACAAAGCTGGTATGAAATAAATACATCATCTATTTGAAATGTACATAAACAGATTGTCTTTATAAATCTAAGGTTACCATGAACAAGAGGCAGCTACGACCGGAACACAGGTACGTCTCCAAATTCAGCTCCCGTCGATCACAACAACATCATTATCCAATATCTGTACGTAAGCTGCAGAAGTGTAGTATGAGTACAACCGACCCCATGTACTCAATAAGTAACAAACCTAACCTTAGGTTGAAAGTAGTGACGAGCTGGAACACAAGTCGGGGTCCAACACCCATAGCCAACAACATTTCATAACAATATAATTTAAAGCAACACAAGTAATAATTCAACAATAACATGCTCAACTTAATCATGATTTCTGAAAATAGCTCTGCCTTTCAAGTGTATCAGTGAAAACTCAAATTTTTACCGAAGTTGCCAAAAATATGAGTAAGTTTGAAACAGTAATTTTTCCAAAATTTCTTTCAACAATAAGTAAGATGTTTCATTTTCTTTCCACATAGCCAGTGGAAAATGCATCAATATGCCCATATGCCAATATGTGTGAGAAGTCATGAATGACGTGATACCGTACAACATGAGGAAAATGCATCTCTATGCATTTATGTCAAGTGTGCATGTCAATGTGATGCACCTCAGTGATAAAACCATATGCATACTCTCAGAGTATCATTTCACTCAGTCCTCCAAGTCACTCAATGCTCTGAGTCACTCAGTCCTCCCAGTCACTCAATCCTCACAGTCACTCATGCCTCACAGTCACTCAATCCTCCCAAGTCACTCGGCACTCGCGCTCGACACTCGCACTTAGTAGGTACCTGTGCTCACTAGGGGTATGTACAGACTCCGGAGGGGCTCCTTCAGCCCAAGCGCTATAACAAGCCAATCATGGCATAAATCAATGAAATATACTGCGGCGCACAACCCGATCCCATAAATATCCTCACCATCAGGCCCTCAGCCTCACTCACTCATCAATCTCTCCGGTCGCTTGGGCTCACAATGTTTTGAAAATCAGCCCAAAATAATGATATGATGAATCAATAAATAGTAACAGAGACTGAGAGGTGATATGAAATGAATGAACATGACTGAGTTTTAAAAATTTTAATTTATACAAATTCAACAACAATATGACCTCTGTGGGTCTCAATAATACTAGCATATAGCCTCAACATGATTTTAACATGATTCTCACCTTAATAGCTCTAGTACGTAGAGATTTTCATGATTTCAGATAAGTTCAGGTAATTACACAGTACCAGAGGAATAACGGAATTACAGTTCATACGGTGCACGCCCACATGCCCGTCACCTAGCATGTGCGTCACCTCAACACCAAATACATAACACGTATAATTCAGGGTTTATACCCTCAGCTCCAAGATTAGAAGAGTTATTTACCTCGAACAAGCCAAATCCAATACCGAGAAAGCTGTACAATACTCCAAAAATTCCATTTTGTGCGTATCAACATCCATACGCTTTCCTATCTCCTCCATTCAAGCCAAATGACTCCTATCTATTCAAACAACGTGCAAATTAATCCCAACTCCGCTAAAAAAATCGACAGTGGGGCCCACACCTCTGAATCCGACGAAACTCATAAAATTCGAACACCCGTTCCGATACGAGTCCAACCATACAAAAATTATCAAATTACGACATCGGATTGACCTTCTAATCTTCATTTTATGTTTTTGGAAGATTTTATAAAAATCTAATTTTTCTTCCATAAATTTACGGATTCATGATATAAATGAATATGGAATCATGAAATATAATCAATATAGGATAAGGAATACTTACCCCAATGTTTTCCCGTAAAAATCGCCTAAAAATCGCCTTCACCGAGCTCCCCAAACTCAAAAATGAGTAAAAATAGCAAAACTCCCCGTTTTATGGGATTTTTACATCTGTGGCGCCACAAGTAGCGTAGGGCGCTGCCCGTGGCATCCTTTCCAGTACCTCCAGCAGTCCCAGTGCCAGGGATAGCGCCCTACGCTACCCTGGGGGCTGACGGCGATAAGAAATCATTCTCGACACGGAAATGAGCATAACTCTCTCATACGATGTCCGAATTCGACGATTCTTTTTGCTATGGCTCCGTAATTTCAATATGGATCTAATACTTCAATAAAAACTAAATTTGGAGCTCATTTTCTTAATGTGATACCACATATTCTTGAAAAATTGATATCGAAACATTCTAGGTTCGATGCCGAAACATAGCAAATCAAGTCAGATTGATCTCAAATTTTGCACACAAGTCATAAATGACATAACAGACCTATTCCAAATTTTTAAAATCAGATTCTGACCCCGATATCAAAAAGTCAACTCCCCGGTCAGACTTCCAACTTAAATTTCTATTTTAGCCATTTCAAGCCTAATTTAACTACGGACCTCCAAATAATTTTTTGGACACGCTCCTAAGTCCAAAATCACCATACGGAGCTGTTGGAATCACCAAAACTCTATTTCGGGATCGTTTGCACAAAAGTCAAACTCCAATCAACCCTTTTTCATTTAAGCTTCCAACATGAAATTCATTCTTCCGAACTAATCCCGAAACACCTGAAAAATCAAAACCGACGATTCACACACGTCATAATACATCATATGAAACTATTCAAGACTTCAAATAGTAGAAAGGAGAGTAATTACTCAAAATGACAAGTCGGGTCGTTACATTCTCCCCCACTTAAATATACGTTCATTCTCGAACGTGCCAAGAGTTATTTTCCAAGCCATCAAATCACTATTCCATCTTACCACGCACATACTCGGGAGGTTATCACACGTCACCCTATACCATATAGGCATGACAACACCACATAACTGAAAATAACTAATTTAGTCTTAGCCCATTAACCTTGGAATCCAATTTCCAACATCCAAATATTTTGTTTCAAGGCCCGAATCTCACATCTACACACTGTATGAGTCTTAATAAGCTGTATTAGGCCTTAGCCATAGCTCCAGATATAATCACATGATATACTACACAACTTGCATACTCGCAATAATTTATAATCACTGTAGCTGCTTAAAACAAACCCGATACCGGTATTAAACCACATATCAAACAACAGCTCATTCCAAAACCTTCGTACACAGCCGATAATAAAAGAAACACGTGGAATCTCATAACCCCTTATCAGATCAACAAGTCATGGAGCTCTCTCGCCCCAACCAGAACCATAATCACTTTCTAAACCAACTTTCAATATTATCCTCCCGAATATACCGTAATCAAACCTAATAGTACCCATTCTAGGTCCAATGACCTTATATTATTAAACACAACTATCCCACAGATATGCCACACCAATATAACTCAATCCACAACTGTGCAATCCGTGCACCCAAAAATGGAAAATGTCTCAAAGAAGAGAACCGTATTGCAAGTTCAACAAGCACCACCATAACTGCAATGCAATAAGCTCATTACATATAGTAGAACCAAGACCCACAAATTTAATAACAGTAAGCAGTTCTTCTAGAGCTCACATTAACATCACTCGCACGGACAACTCATGTGCTATAGTATCAATATATGGATCCGCACGGATAACTCACGTGCCAATAATATCAGTATGTGGATCCGCACGGACAACTCACGTGCCAATAATATAATCTGCCTGGCATGGTCATAGGCCTCCAGTCCAAGCATATCATATAGGAGCAATCAAATAAGTACACTTGTATATGGTAATTGAAATAAGACTCTTATGCTCATGGACTGGTATAAATACCACGCCATAGAGTGGGCATGTGCAGAGTGTGATATCACAACTCAATTCGGCAAGTTAACGCAGAAATAACAACTAGCAAGTTTATTCAGGGAATTAGCCTCTTTGTAACCTCAAGTGCAAACCAGATAGTTCTCAACAAAGGTAAGAACACGAGAAATGTTATAACTTTATGCTTAACAGTCAACTCTAGGCATATCATAGCCTAATCATTCTTTCGAGTATAAATACTTGCCCCGATGCCCGCACATTGGCTCAAACCTCACATATATACGCACTCATAGTGCGTAGTTGTCCCAAATAATTAATGCAACTAGTGCCTCCACTGGATTTAAATAAAATACTCACTTCAAATAGGTCACAACCTTGAAACAATATGCTTCTGAGAACTCCAGTCTCCAAATTCATAGGACACATGAATCATCATAACTGATCCCAACTCTAGCATTTGAATGACTAACACATATCTCATGCACAATCATCCCACGAGGAATTCTTCCAAAGCTTTTCCGTGACACATAGCAATAACTAGAATATCAACAGTCTATCAACTAGGTGAGTACCGCAATAACGATGAACATCCATAAGTCAAAACACTATGCGCCTTCTGAAATGCGCACCCTTCTCAGGTATTACCGAGCAGTTATAACATTCACCTAAATATCTGAAACTGACCATTGTGTCCAAAATTCTTGACTTTCCCTTCAAGACTGAACTGCCAACTTGTAGATGTAAATCTTAATCCCACACAACAAACCACATCTATCATGCCATCATGTGACAAGCACAAAAATCTCATTATGAACTCTGAGTCACGAGCAAATTACATACCTGGTTCGTTAGAAACCTTTCTCTTAATTCCTTCAAGGTGAAAATCACAATACACAACATGTTCCCCACACCGGTAAAAAAAAATAAATATCCGATTCAAACCATGGTAGAAACCATCAAGAACACTTTGAAATCTATTTGCACATAACGAAGCCATTAGAGTTGAATCTCCCTAACTCTACCAAGCCACGCAGGTCACCAAACCCTAGAATATTACCACCAAAACATCTGTAGAGCCCCACCACATCATAATTACCCCAAAAGAACCGAACATACAATTACCATACTAGTCCAACTTGTTACCCATTTGTCCTATTTTCTCCGAGTTTCTTCTGCATTACCCTCAAGTTGACATTTCTCCTTGTCAGAACACTACTATCCTTACCCAAAGCTCACTACAAGACATCCTAACATAAAACCACACCGCCCTAAGGCCCATAAGCCGTTGTATTCTTCTTAAGCACCTCCATAAATACGATAACCGTAACACTCACTCTGAAAATACCTTATGTGAATTTAAAATTGTTCTGCTCCCCTTTTCTTATACTAAAATGTAGAATCTATAGTCATAAAGAATTATCGCAAGTCCTGACACCATCAAATACAAATCTCAGATTTTATCCATACACAAGTCTGGAGGAAATTCTCAATTGCTATATATAAACCTCAGACCTATTGGGACTTTCTCGAGAGTCACCCATTTTGCTCAAATCTAAAAATTGCACCGTCCAAACGGGCTGAAAGACACGTGACCCATTAGCATAACAACACTTAAAGAGGTAACCCTGCCTTAACACCGCTGATCAAATTCATACTCCGTACACACTACATCATTCATAAATAACAACTTATTTATCCAATGATTTTCCTATACTCCTAAAGTTCCATAACTCGTGTCCAAAAATTTCCTTACTCGAGTCATTCTCGAACTCCACCTCCGCAAGTCATCATTGATTCCCAAGTATACCTCAGACTAAAACAAAAAAATTTGACACATAACCATGAATTGAATTATCAATAGCAGGCTCCCCCACTTGGCTCAAAGCCATAGATTTAAACACTCCATAACTCACAATACCCATACTTTATTACTGTCATAATACTGCAGTCGGTCCAACAAAAATTCTTTTCAAGCTCATGCAACACCAACCATAAAATACCTCAATCGTTCGCTAAGTTCTCATTCATTCTCTTAACACTCAAGTCAACTTTTTCAACTAGATTCAAATTCATATCTCAACACATACGCCCCGCTGGTAGCAAAGAAACTCTCCATTCACATTATAAGGAACACACCTACGTAGATTACTCCGCAGGAGATAACCCACCTGCTTAGCCTCAAATTGGTATCTTGTTATACCCTTTCGCAATTACAATTACTATAGAATCACTTAATCTTTCTAAGTCCAAACTCATTAACCAGATATGAGAATTTAATTTGTCCCAAAATTTAACAACGTGAAAGATCTTCGAAACATTCACACTCGAGACTGTACATCACATCAAAACGAAAATCAAGCACCCAATGGCCTTCCTTTACACTTCAAGGAAACACTTCTCGCCACATTCACATCGGCTTAACACATCCCGCAATTACATCATACTCATCACAAAGCCATTCCACCGCTCATCGAGCCATAAATTCTACTTGTAGGGGCATTATCGGACATATGAGTCCAAATATATAGGTTACAACTGAAGCTACCGAGCCTAAGCTGCGGTCTAAACCTGGCCCCAAGTCCTCCAGACTGGCCCATTACTAAAACACATAATACACATCTCGAACCTCATTTATAGAATCACAAGTCAGTGATGAACAACTGATACCGAGCGCTCACATGCGCACACAAATGTGTGGAAGGAATTCAAAGAGTTATGTTTCAAGCTGAATCAATTCCGCACGATAAGGAAAGAAAGATGGAAAATTATCATAAATGCCTTGTAGCCTCTCGAAGATAAGTATGGACGTCATCATACCGATCCGCAAGACTCTACTAGACACTTGTACATGACTTATAGAACCTATGAACCTAGAGCTCTGATACTAACTTGTCACGACCCAAAATCCAACTAGCCGTGATGACACCTAACCTCACCCGCTAGGTAAGCCAAATAAAATTAATCCGATTCAATTAATATATAACTGACTCTAATACACTCCCCAAGGACTGTTAGTACAAATCATGAGCTTCTAAGATTAGAATTTACAAAGCTGGTATGAAATAAATACATCATCTATTTGAAATGTACATAAACAGATTGTCTTTATAAATCTAAGGCTACCATGAACAAGAGACAGCTACGACCGGAACACAGGTACGTCTCCAAATTCAGCTCCCGTCGATCACAACAACATCATTATCCAATATCTGCACGTAAGGTGCAAAAGTGTAGTATGAGTACAACCGACCCCATGTACTCAATGAGTAACAAACCTAACCTTAGGTTGAAAGTAGTGATGAGCTGGAACACAAGTCGGGATCCAACACCAATAGCCAATAACATTTCATAACAATATAATTTAAAGCAACACAAGTAATAATTCAACAATAACATGATCAACTTAATCATGATTTCTGAAAATAGCTCTGCCTTTCAAGTGTATCAGTGAAAACTCAAGTCTTTTACCGAAGTTGCCAAAAATATGAGTAAGTTTGAAACAGTAATTTTTCAAAAACTTCTTTCAACAATAAGTAAGATGTTTCATTTTCTTTCCACATAGCCAGTGAAAAATGCATCAATATGCCCATATGCCAATATGTGTGAGAAGTCATGAATGACGTGATACCGTACAACATGAGGAAAATGCATCTCTATGCATTTATGTCAAGTGTGCATGTCAATGCGATGCACCTCAGTAATAAAAACCATATGCATACTCTCAGAGTATCATTTCACTCAGTCCTCCAAGTCACTCAATGCTCTGAGTCACTCAGTCCTCCCAACCACTCAATTCTCACAGTCACTCAGTCCTCCCAGTCACTCAATCCTCACAGTCACTCATGCCTCACAGTCACTCAATCCTCCCAAGTCACTCAGCACTCGCACTTAGTAGGTACCTGTGCTCACTGGGGCTATGTACAGACTTCGGAGGGGCTCCTTCAGCCCAAGCGCTATAACAAGCCAATTATGGCATAAATCAATGAAATATGCTGCGGCGCACAACCCGATCTCATAAATATCCTCAACATCAGGCCCTCGGCCTCACTCACTCATCAATCTTTCCAGTTTCTCGGGCTCACAATGTCATGAAAATCAGCCCAAAATGATGATATGATGAATTAATAAATAGCAACAGAGACTGAGAGGTGATATGAAATGAATGAACATGACTGAGTTTTAAAAATTTCAATTTAAACAAATTCAACAACAATATGACCTCTGTGGGTCTCAATAATACTGGCATATAGCCTCAACATGATTTTAACATGATTCTCAGCTCAATACCTCTAGTACGTAGAGATTTTCATGATTTCAGATAAGTTCAGGTAATTACACAGTACCACAGGAATAACGGAATTACAGCTCACACGGTGCACGCCCACATACCCGTCACCTAGCATGTGCGTCACCTCAACACCAAACACATAACACGTATAATTCAGGATTTATACCTTCAACTCCAAGATTAGAAGAGTTACTTACCTCGAACAAGCCAAATCCAATACCAAGAAAGCTGTACAATACTCCAAAAATTCCATTCCGTGCGTATCAACATCCATACGCCTTCCTATCTCCTCCATTCAAGCCAAACGACTCGTATCTATTCAAATAACGTACAAATTAATCACAACTTACTCTAATACTTATAATTTAACAATTTACAAAAATTTCCAACTCCGCTCGAAAAATCGACAGTGGGGCCCATATCTCGGAATCCGACGAAACTCATAAAATCCGAATACCCGTTCCGATACGAGTTCAACCATACAAAAATTATCAAATTACGACATCGAATTGCCCTTCAAATCTTCATTTTACATTTTTGGAAGATTTTATAAAAATCTGATTTTTCTTTCATAAATTCACGGATTCATGATGTAAATGAATATGGAATCATGAAATATAATCAATATAGGATAAGGAATACTTACCCCAATGTTTAAGGAATACTTACCCCAATGTTTTCCCGTAAAAATCTCCCAAAAATTGCCTTCATCGAGCTCCCCAAACTCAAAAATGAGTAAAAATAGCAAAACTCCCTGTTTTATGGGATTTTTACATATGTGGCGCCACAGGTGGCGTGGGGCGCTGGCTGTGGCGTCCTTTCCAGTACCTCCAGTAGTCCCAGCGCCAGGGATAGCGCCCTACGCTACCCTGGGCACTGACGGCGACAAGAAATTATTGTTGACACGGAAATGAGCATAACTCTCTCATACGATGTCCAAATTCGACGATTCTTTTTGCTATGGTTCCGTAATTTCAATACGGATCTAATGCTTTAATTAAAAATGAATTTGGAGCTCATTTGCTTAATATGATACCACGTATTTTTGAAGAATCAACATCGAAACATAGAAAATCAAGTACGATTGATCTCAAATTTTGCACACAAGTCATAAATGACATAACGGACCTATTCTAAATTTCCAAAATCATATTTCGACCCCGATATCAAAAAGTCAACTCTCCGGTCAGACTTCCAACTTAAATTTCTATTTTAGCTATTTCAAGCCTAATTTAACTACGGAACTCCAAATAATTTTTCGGACATGCTCCTAAGTCCAAAATCACCATACGGAGCTGTTGAAATCATCAAAACTCTATTTCGGGATCGTTTGCACAAAAGTCAAACTCCGGTCAATCTTTTTTCATTTAAACTTCCAACATGAAATTCATTCTTCCGAACTAATCCCGAAACACCTGAAAAATTAAAACCGACGATTTACACACGTCATAATACATCATATGAAACTATTCAAGACTTCAAATAGTAAAAAGGAGAGTAATTACTCAAAACGACAAGTCGGGTCGTTACATTTACCTAATGTCATTTTTGCGGTTTCGAGACCTAAAAAGGTTATTAATTCGATAGAATTCAGTAACTTTGGCTCAAACGATGTATTTGCATTAATAAATTCACTTAATTATGTATAAATGGTCTATCCCGAAGCCAGTAATCAAAAGAAGTTAAGATTCAGAATATTTAAGATCATGACTTTGCCTCTAACCGTGTTGGAGGGTCTTAAATGGCATCAAAGATTTTTGATAGTTTGCAAGTAGCAACCATGTTTTGCGCCCAATTCTCACTTCGTTTTGCTTTGTACCCACTATCTGCATCCTTGTTCTTCGGTTAAAGAGTTGGAGGTCCAAGTTCGCCTTGTCATATAGCTAATAAACGGAAAACAAAAAATTAGAAATAGCCTGAAAAATAGCCAAAGTTTCAAAAATAATTGAAATTTAGTCACTTTTTCATGTAAAGATAAAATTTGAACAAAAATATTCTTAAAAATTCGAAAAAATCCAGCATATTATGCTGGGGTTCGAACTTTTTATATATGAGATTCCAGCTAATGTGATGGAATTTCAACATAATATGCTGAACGTTTATACGCAGAAGCTCCATAATCTCTAGGGAGTTTTTTTACATGGAACCCTAATCCAGGGGCAGCTCAGTGGCATTTGGGGCCTAAAGCCAAACTTCAACTAGGGGCCCTACATGTAATAAAATTTTATTTGAAATTTATTTTTCTAGCTTTTTGAGTTGTAAAATTACTAATAATTTATTTATAATCGATTTCTTGACTAGGATTATATATGTTTCTACTTTCTAGGATCATTATTCAATTCTTTTAGAATTTTTTGATTTTCTAAAAGTTCTATGTTAGGCTCTCACCAACTTTTTCTTCTTCTTCTTCTTCTTCTTGGATTCCATTGTCTTCTAGCTCTATTATATTAGTGATTTGTTCATCTACTATAAATTCTTCCTCCTTTTGGGAATTGTACTAAAATTTCAATTCTTTTATCTTTTTTTTTGTGGCATTTTTAACATGCGAATTCATATTTTCTTGTTGACATATTAAAATTCTAATAAAAAAAAGAAAGATAATACATATACTTACAAACAAAAGTTATCAAAAAAATAACAAATTTTAGATGCAAAGTAATAAGAAAAGTACAGAACAATTGAACATGGTTTAACAAACATAGATAACTTGATATTACTTTTGTTGCTTCAATATTTTTGGTGTAATGCCGGGAAAGCTTGACAAAAAAGGAGTTCGCAATTACATTCTGCTATCGTATTTGACAGAATATTTTATGAGACAGTGGACTTGTAAGTCTGGAGAGGCTAAAAGGAATATAAAAGATTTAGTAAAAACTAGTTTGAAGAGAAAGTAATTAATACAAGTAATATGGGCCATGTGATAATAATGATAGTGTATAAAGGAGGCAAGAAACATATTCACACGCAAGGTTTAGGGGTGAATCCCGAAAATTACTATTCATATTCCCAAAATAATAAGGGTCAAATAATTTATCTGTATATAATTTGTATCTTATCACAATCTCATATTCAGAATTTAAGATTGGTTCTTGCCCATCATTATCACAATGAGAATATGTACAAATTCTTCTTTTATATTCACTATGATTCTATGAAACTATTACCTATAAGTTATTCCTTAGAGGCAAGTTATTTTCTGAAATAATAACAATGTTCTTTTCAAAAAATAAAACTAAACCTCTAGTATGCAAAAAAATTGAAAGGATCAACTCATTTCTATACTATAAGATCACAAGATGGCACAAGATATAAGTGCATGAACTAAATTTAACCTCTCTATCGCAATAGGAGCTGATTGTGCTCTTTTTTTCTTTCTTAAAAAAAAGTAATACAATTACCAGGGACCTATAGAAAGGTTGTGCACAAATTTAGCCATTTCTTGCACCTATAAAAACAAAACAGAAAATTATCATTAATATAGAAAAATACATGTAGAAATAAATTTTTAATTGTACATAAACCTGATTATCTACAAAGTTTACTTCTTTTGCAAACATGTAAAGAAAGATATAACCACTATTGTGAAAAAAATGCATAATTCAGATAGTTGTAAACAATTGAAGGTTTCGACATGATAGTTTCTTACACTGCACTTGCACATAATGCCTCGACTTTTGATCAAGTATATAAAGGATGCCATGGTGGCACAATTGAATCACATAAGTTGTGAACTACTAAATTAAGAAGACGCCCGCACAAATATATTCATATCTTGCACCTATAAGGAAACATGAGATTACCATTGTTTCTAGTGGAACAAAAAAAATCTAAACATAATTACCATTTAGTTGAAAACAAAAAGGCATGAAATTTACTTATCAAAGCAAGCTGAAGGATATAGTTGTGGATATATATAGAGAGAACTTCAAGGCTGTGAAGGACCTTTTCAAATTCAATAATTAAATGGTGTCTTTCCATTTTTCAGATTAATGGAAATAATCCATTTTTGCAAACATTTGAGCATTCCTTGGGGAAAACCAAACGGCTACTTGAGCTTTATTAGGCCTATTCCATTTACTTAGTATTTTAATTAATTATTTTGTAACTGAAGTAGATATAATGAGATGTAATAAATAGGATAGAAAATGATCATTTTCCAATTATTATACAAATTAAATGAAAAGAATGAAGGAAAAAATGCAAAAATAAATAAATATGATCCTTGGCCAAAGAGAGGTGCCACTTCACTTTTCATATATATATATATATATATTATTATTAATTATATATTGCTACTATTTAGAAATGGAAGTTGAGAAGGACGAACAATGGCAAACCTGTAATTTCAATGTTATTTGGGGTAAATTAGTAACTAAAATTATCCTGTACATATGTTTTCTTTGGTGATATCGATTAATTCTAGAATACATTCCAGAGCTCTATTCTCTCTCTCTCACACAAACGTCATTTTGTTTCCTTCCCTTTTCTGCTTATAGCCTTCGTGACTCACTAACTGGTCATAGTTTTCAAATTTCCCTGCATTGGTTCGAGATTGGCTTGTGTTGTTGTATTCCTGAGTTGCGGTAAGTTTTTTCCTTTTTTCCTTCTTTTTTATTCGCACTCTCCCTATTCCCTGCTTGCCCTACAAGAATGAAACTTGTTAGCTTCCATGGCTATGGAAGCTCTTAGCTGAAAGCTCGACTTGGAGAAGAAGCTAAGAGAGAATTCAGAGAAACAAAATTACTGTTCTATTGAAGTTGAAGAAAATAAACTTTCTTTACATTTTAGTATCTACAGTGTATTTATACTACAAATTAGTTACTAACCTCCTAACAACCTTTCTAACTGTTTAACTAATAAGATTAGCTAACTCTACTCTTAACTACCTATGCTAACTGTAGTTTAATAGTTCCACTTCTCTTAACACTCCCTATCAAGCTGAAGGCTTGAAGAGGTTCTTCATTCCAAGCTTGTCTAGTAGATAGTCATGCTGAGTCTTTCCCAAGCTCTTTGTGAAAGTCTGCTAGCTGTTCCTTGGTGGACACATGCTGGGTTTTCATTATGCCTTGCAGTATTCTTTCTCGAACAAAATGACAGTCTATATCAATGCGTTTGGTTATTTCATGGAAGGTGGGATTGGCTGCAATTTGAATTGCAGCTTTGCTATCACACATAAGCTGCACAGGTGAGTTTAGCCGAATTCAAGTTCCTTGAACAACCCAATTAGCCAAACTATCTCAACAGTGCATGATGCCATACTTCTGAACTCAGCTTCCGCAGAGCTTCTGGACACAATCTCCTGTTTCTTTGATTTCCATGAGATCAATGCATCACCAAACGAAATAACCTGTGACTGACCTCCTAGTTTGTAAGCAGGAACCCCAGTCAGAGTCACAGTATGCAGACAACTAATTAGTATTCTGTACTGGCATAAAGAGTCCTAACCCAGGAGCCCCTTTTATGTACCTTACAACTCTCAAGGCTGCTTCCATGTGAGACACCTTAGGATTGTGCATGTATTGACTTAAGACTTGAACCACAAAGGCTAGGTCTGGTCTGGTCATAGTCAACTAAAGTAGCCTCCCTACAAGCCTTTGATAGATGCCTGGATCCCTGAGTGTTGCATCTGTTGCTTCTGAACTTTCTACACCTGTTACAGCCTTGTCATACTCCTTAGAAGTTAACTTCTGATTCAGATCAAGAGGTGTGCCTGCAGGCTTAGCTCCCCCTAGCCCTGACTCAGAGATGAGTTCCAAGGCATACTTTCTTTAAGACATGACAATACCTTCCTTTGATATGGCAAATTCAATGCCCAGAAAATACTTCAGATCACCTAGATCTTTCATCTTAAAGTTTCTCTGCAGATATGCTTTTGTCTGGTTAAGTTGCACCACATTGTTGCCTGTGATTAGTAGATCATCCACATAGACCAAAACCACAACTAAGTCACTGCCCTTGTGTTTGGTGAATATAGAGTAGTCAAAGTGACTTTGCTGAAATCTCATGTGCATTAATGCCTCAGTTAGTTTCTTGTTCCATTGCCTTGGGGCCTGTTTGAGCCCATACAGGACCTTATGTAGTTTGCAGACCTTGTGAGACTCCCCCTGTCTAGCAAACCCATCAGGAATCTGCATGTACACTTATTTTAGGAGATCACCATTGAGAAATACATTGTGCATATCCATCTGGTAAATAACCCCCTGTTTAGCTGTTGCTAAGGCAATGATTGTCCTGACTGTTACCATCTTTGCTATAGGAGAAAATGTTTTAGTATAGTCAAGTCCCTCCTTCTGGCTGTAGCCTTTGGAAGCCAACCTGGCCTTGTACCTCTCAACTTCCCTTGAAGCCTTAAACTTTATCTTGAAAATCCATTTGCACCCAATAAGTGTTTTGCCTGTAGGAATATCCACAATACTCCATGTGTGGTTGTCTTCTAGAGCAGCTATTTCAAGTTTCATAGCTTCAATCCACCTGGGATTAGTGGCTGCTTCTCTGAAGGATTTTGGTTATGTGAGGGAAAAGTAGGATGAGAGAGCATGTATGTGAGCTGGTTTGAGAGTGTCATAAGACACACATGAGGAAATAGGGTATTTATAGGTATGAGAGATGGCTGGTTTGGTCATTTAATCTTGTAGCCACAAGGGTGATTTGCTAGGTCTTGATGACCTTCTAAGGTTCATAGCAGGAGCCTGTGATGACTCTGAAACACAAGGCTCAACAACAGAAGGAGAGTAACCTAAAGAAGCAGGTTCCTCTGAATGTTGTTGTGCATGTGAAAGAGCAGCTGTGAATGTGTCCATAGTTGGACTCCGAGATGGATTAGGAGACAAAGGAGTACCATGAGGCTCAGGCATATGTTGCATATCTGTGGTAGAAGGAAGAAGGTCTAGAACAGGAAACATGGGAGTGCCAGTGATTTGTAGATGTTTAAAAGGAAAAATATTTTCTTGAAATACCATATTTCTACTCATAATAAAGGATTTTGAGTGAAGGTAATAGATCTTGTAGCCCTTCTGAGTTGAAGAATAGCCCAGAAAAGCTCCAGGTACTGCTCTTGAAGCAAACTTGTCCAATTCCTTGGATAAGGTTGCATAACACAAATAACCAAATACTTTGAGATGTGTGAGGGATGAAGCATGCAAATAAAACATATCAAAAGGTGATTTGCCACCAATGACTCTTGAGGGAAGTCTATTAATCAAATAAACAGTAGTAGATACACATCCTCCCTAGAATTTCAAAGGGATAGCAGCCTGAAATTTCATAGCTTTGGCCATCTCTAAAATGGTCCTGTGTATCCTCTCAGCAACTCCATGTTGCTGAGGAGTGTAGGTGCAGGTACTTTGATGAATAATTTCCATGGATGACAAGAGATTGTGTACTTCATGATTAAAGAATTCACTGCCATTATCAGTTCTAAGAGTCTTAACTGATACAGAGAACACATTCTTCACCTTTGTTAGGAAATCTTTCAGAACAACCACTGTATCTGACTTAGAGACAAGCAAAAAAATCCAGGTAAACCTAGAGTAATCATCCACAATAGTAACAAAGAATCTTTTACTGTCATATGTTGTTACCCTATAGGGCCCCCATACATCACAATGTAGCAGTTCAAAAGTAGCATTAGAAGTAGTACTGCTCAGTTTATAAGATAACTTTGTTTGCTTGGCTAAAGGGCATACACTGAAGTGAGTGTGATTGGTGTTTTTCAGGTTACTCAGTGATGTGTACTTCTTGATTACATCTAGAGGTGCATGACCTATCCTTCTATGCCAGATTACACTAGAATCAGAGCATTCATTAGCCATACAAGCAAACTTATTCCCAGACTTAGTAGTTTTATTTACAAACTTCACCTCAGATACTTGTTGAGGAGTTTTATTCCTTAGTTGAGCTGGATTATATTGCAGTCTACCACTTAGTAATGACTTGCCTTGCATTAGGTACAATCCCTGATCCTCCTTACCAATTCCCTTCATCTGACCACTGTAAAGATCCTAGAAGATACAGAAGTCAGGAAATAATGCCACAAGACACTGCAACTCCTTGGTCAGTTTAGACACAGACAACAGGTTGTATTTAAACTCTGGTATGTATAGTACATTACTAATATCCTGATAGTTAAATACACTTGCTTTTCCTATATGTGAAATAGAGGCAACATTTCCTGTAGGCAAGTGAACCTTACTTCCCTTTTGAGATGGAACTGACTGACATGAATTTAACATCTATAGTGTGGATGTCATATGATTTGAAGTTCCAGAATTTATTATCCAGTTGTTATTAACATGATTGGATAATTGAGCTATCAGTTTACCTGCAGTTGCAGCTCTGGCAGAAGGAACTTCATCTGCCCCTTATTAAGTAGCTGATCTATCTCCTGATATTGCTCCTGAGAAAAGAAAGTAGTTGGAGTTGGTGCTTGTTGCTGAGGCATGTGCTGAAATCCAATTGGTGAAGGCATCTGCATTTGCTGAGACATATGCTGAAATCCAGTTGATGAAGGCACTTGCATTTGCTGCAGCCCACCTGTTATTCCTTCTCCTCTTCCTTGTAAATCTCTAAACTACATCTGAGTGTTTTGCATAGCAGGGTTTAGTTAGGAGCAGTGCACCAGAGTTACCCCCTTTCTTCTTTGTATTAAAGTTAGACTTGAAGTCTTGAGGGTATCCTATTAGCTTGAAACATTTTTCCTTGGTGTGTCCTTTGTAGTTACAAAACTCACAAACCACTGTCTTCTTCTGAGCTCTAAATTGTCCATAACCAGTAGTTGGATTTTTGTTGCTATACAGAGCAGTGCTGTCAGCAACTTCTACTACTTGCATCATTTGAGAGAAATTAGCCAGATTCCTTTGGCTTTCCACATCCATAAGTAGAGAGTAGGCCTTGTTAATGCTAGGCACTGGTGACATCATCATGATTTGACTTCGAGCTTGAGAATAAGTATCTTTCAATCCCTTAAGAAACTGGAGTAATCTGTGATACTCAAAATGCTCAGCATATTTCTTTGATTCTGGGCAGGGACAACCAGGACAGGGCATGAGGGTATCAAACTCATACTATAGGTCCCTTAGTTTAGAGAAGTAATCAACCATATTCATTGTTCCCTGTGTTAGAATATGAATCTCTCTATGGAGGTATAGAACCCTAGATCCATTTACCTTATCGAACCTCTCCTTCAGGTCTTCCCACACCTTATGAGCAATAGAAGCATACACGACACTACTCAATAGCCCTGGGCGCACAACATTCATAATCCAAGAGAGCACTATAACATTTACCTTCTCCCATTTCTTGTGGAATTCAGGTTCAAACTTAGATTTTGGGTATCGACCATCCACAAAACCTAATTTACTTTTACCTAATAGACCTATTCTCATAGGTCGACTCCACAAAGCTTAGTTATTTGAGCCAGTTAGCTAAAGAGAAATGAGTGAGCTACCTGGTGTATCAGTTGGTTGAAGGAATAGAGGATGATTGTGATCAATTGTGGGGAAGACAGTAAGTGCTACTGGTGCATTCACCTGTCTCGATATACTCTCGTTTGTTTCGTCTCCAATCGCCATTGATGAAGCTTTCCAGTTGACTAAATCGCAAAACCTAGCTCAAAGTTGTTGCTACTTTCAGACAATTCAGTATAGCTTGACTGAATCGCAGTAACACATATACACACAATTGAGTAAGGAATTAGATTGAGATCGTTATCGCGAGCTCTGATACCATGTTAGCTTCCATGGATATGGAAGCTCTTAGATGAAAGCTCGACTTGGAGAAGAAGCTAAGAGAAAATTCAGAGAAACAGAATTACTGTTCTATTGAAGTTGAAGAAAATGAACTTTCTTTATATTTTAGTATCTACAATGTATTTATACTATAAATTAGTTACTAACCTCCTAACAACCTTTCTAAATATTTAAATAATACGATTAGCTAACTCTACTCTTAACCACCTACACTAAATGTAGTTTAATAGTTCCACTTCTCTTAACAAAACTGTATTGAAATTTTTTTTTCCTTGTGTGCTTGGAATATATGCATTTATATACCTCTTTGACTCTTCTTTGTTTCCTTGACTTTCTTCAATTCAATCAGAGAATATTTTTCTTAATTAATGCATGTTGATTTTATTATTTTTCATGTTTCATGTTTTTGTTATCTTTTTGGGTTTCTAATTTTTACAATGCATGTCGTTCCCAGTTTGATTTTTGGTTGTTCCGGCATCCCTAAGCTTTTCTGGGTGATCGTGATTGGCTCTTTTCTAGGTTAACAATTTATTTTATTTTAATTTTGCTAAGTTTCGTTGCGAGTTCTGCAATTCAATTTCTATTCAAGGTTTGCACGAATTATTTTGCCATAATTTTAACTTAATTCTAAGTAGTTTTTATTATTGCCCGTAATTAACAAATTGAGATTCAAAATGCTTCTTTTTCCTGAATTATATTATTATTTTAATTAGTTGAGTTAAGATTGAGGTGCAATTAGTGGATTAATATTCTCTATTTTTCTTTTGTGTGTTGACTTGGTTAATTGATGGTTGCAGTTAAAGGGATTATTTTTGTCTTAGATGTGAGATCAGATTAGATGTAATATTAAATTTGACTCATGGCTGAAGAACTCACAAGAATGTGAGATTTATGTTTGTAGGAGGTAATCCTTCTTTTATACGATCACTGTGTATCTCTAATTTATTTTAATTTGAGACAATCATTGCCATTGATGGGGATCATTAGACCCTCTTTGCTTTGAAAGTTTGAAGCTTAGACAATTTGTGACAGTTATCATCCTTTAAGACAATCCCTCGAATAGTGGTGATTGAAGCTCGGAAGCAATGAATCTTGAATTCTGTTGAACACGTCTATCTGCTCCAGACTATATTAATGTATAAGTAACACATATAAAATAGGTTTTTCGTATTGGATGTTTTAAATGCTAGCCTTTTGTTTTAATTAGCTTTACGTAGGATAATAAATAAACAAAATCTAATAAATGTCAGGATCACAAACTTTTGGTTTCTGTTGATCTTTAATGAAACTAGTCTTCATATTTTGAGTTGAAATTTTGTATTTCTCTAACTTTACCTAGAGTTTACCTTTTTATTGGGTTCTTATCTCACTATACCTGTGAACTGCTTATCCTGCACTGTATATTGTCTTTTCTCTTTATTTTTTTATTGGTTATTTATTTGAAAAATGACTAAATTTGTAATATGTCTAATTGCTACTCGCTTTCTCTGATCACACTTCAATTACTTTTTTGTGTGCATGTCTCTTCTTAGAGGTGGTGAGGTACAGTTTGCAATATAATGTTGTATGTGAAGCAGATCTTTTATGTCATACCATTTTTTTCCTAAAGATTTCATATGGTTGTGATGGCATAACTTGCCAATTTAGAAGTTAGGCATAGAGTAAATAACCTAAAAATTAAGTTGTAGCAATAGTAGCTACATATGCTTCCTGAATCCTTGTAAAGTACTCCTTGGTTGTAAATAGTAATCAGCCATGATATATACCAAGTAATGACTCTGAGACAACTACGTGCATACCTTTCAGAAAGATGATATTAATTATTTGATATAAATGAAGTAGCTAGGGGAAGTGTCTAATTCCTCATCCAACTCATCGGGATGAGCAGCATCAGCACTAGAAAGTCGAGATCCATATGCGGAGGGTACCATGGCCTCCATTTGTAGTACGAAATTCTCTAAATTCGATGCTACAATTATCTGGTGTGTTTTTGTAAAACCCTAAAAAATTTCTAAGTGTTTTAAGACCATTAAGAAGATTGGCAGGTGCTAATTATATCAATTAGGGTATGAACAAGACTGATAATTTAAATGATATCAATTGATCATGATAATATATGTATGAGGTGCATTAAGAATGGTTTATGGTCTAAGAAGAGCCCTAAGGCTAAGTTAAGTTGAAAATTATATGATGGGATAAAGTTTTAAGTGAGTTCGCACAAGATTTAATTTCAAACGAGAATAATTCTCAAGATATGAAGATTTATATGGTGTATAACCTATCAAATTAAATCTCTTTGAGTCTAGTTTCCAACGCATCAAACCGTTCGTCATTTGGATATGTATGCAGAAAGTTATGACCATTTTACTGGACCTATGTCATATGCGAGCCCAGATGAGCGGCCATGCATATTTGGGAGTTTTTGCCTTGTGTGTGCAGCCGGACGCGCGGCCACTTGCCCAGGTGCGCGGACGCACACATAGGAGCTCATTTAATACCCCCAAGGCCGGTAGAGAGAGGGGTTAAGTCATATTTGAGCTAAAACCTGATATTTTAGAGAGATGTAAGAGCATTTTAGAGAGAGAAGGAGTAAACCTAACATTCTAATCATCTAATCTTGCACCAATCTCCAAGAATCAAGGAAGCTAATTACAAGATCTTCATAAAAAATCTAAGGTTTCATACCCTAGTTTTTAATTTCGGGATTTGGAGTAAAACTAGGTCATAAGAAGTATGATTCTTGGGTGTGAGAGTATTATGTATACATGTATGGATTTATTATGGAAATATGAGTATGAATCATGTATTGGAACTCATGGTATAGTGATTTGAAGCCATAAATTCTCAATTTAAATGAATACCCATTGTAGAAATTGAAAAGTGATTATTTGATGAAATTTTGTTGGTTGGGTGAGAATGGTTGGTCACACATGTGATGTTAGAATTATAAGTTGTTAAAGAATGAAGGTGGGATGAATTGTTGGTAAATGATAGTAGTTGGAAGAACTAAATTATATGGTTAAGAAATGTATAAATATATGCCCACTAGGTGTTTGGTAAATTGTCTAAATGGCATAAACTTTGGAATTGGTTACTAATGTTGGTCCCATTGGATGTTGATATTGTAGATTGAAGTTGTTTAGTATAGTAGATCGTTGTAGTATCATTAAAGGGTGAATTTCAGTTTCGGATCGTTGGCATTGAATTGAGGAGACAAGAAGGCATTCTAAGGTGGATACGTGCGGAATGGAATATCCCGAGTATGATTAGCTTGTTCGACGTTGGGTTCGTCTTGTTGAGGTAAGTAATAGTTTTAAATTTGGTCCTGGGGTATGAAACCCATGATTATGTGTTATGTGATTGATTTTGAGGTGACACACATTCTATGTGACGGGCGTGTGGGCGTACACCGTAGGAATTGTGACTGGGTAAAATTCCATGGAACTGTGTAGTTGAATAATCTGTTGATACCAGTACATTCTCTATGTGTTAGAGAAATTTTAGCCGAGACTCGTATTAAAAATCATGCTTAGACATATGCTGTTATTATTGGTACCCACTAGGATCATTTGTGGTTGAATTATATGTTCAAATTGTAATTTTACATTCAATCATGTTTATTCATTTCATATCATATCTCAGTCTCTATTGCTATTTATTAATACATCATATTATCAATTTTGGGCTGATTATCATGATTTCTGAGAGCCCGAGAGACTGAAAATATTGATGACTGAGTGAGGCCGAGGGCCTAATTGTGAGGATATTTATGGATCGATCTGCACGCTGCAGCATGTTTCATTGATTTATGTCATTATTGGCTTGATATAGTGCTTGGACTGAAGGAGACCCTCCGGAGTCTGTACACACCCCCAGTGAGCACAAGTACCTACTGAGTGAGAGTGCCGAGTGTTGAGTGACTGTGAGGAATGAGTGACTGTGAGGAAAGAGTGAATGTGAGGTTGAAGTGAATGGGAGGATTGAGTGACTGTTACTCTAAGAAGATGCATTGATTTCATTATTTGTTGCATTTCAGCTGTCATATATCACTATTTTGAAAATTTCAAAAAAATATTATTTTCTGTTTCAGTCAAATTTGATATGCAATTTCTGTGAAATTTTAAATGTTGAACTCGAGAGCATGCCTACCCTTTTATGTTGGAAAGTACTGCATTTGGAATTAGCTGAGAAGCTCGTCACTACTTTTAGTTCCTTATTTATTATTATTGCTTACTGAGTTGGTTGTACTCATACTACACCCTGCACTTCATGTGCAGATCCATGTAATCCTGGATACAGTGGGTGTTGATTCTTTCACACAGTTAATTTTTCGAATATTCAGAGGTAGATGCCATGTTTCGTAGACCTTGTCTCTCCTTCCCTATCCTCTTGTTTATTGTATTTGGTCTCAGATCATTATAGACCGTATTTTTTTCCAGACTTGTAATGTATAAATAATCATGTACTCGGTGACACCGAGTTTTGGGAGTGTTTGTATCGGTATTTGAGAGAATTTTGGATTGTGTGGGTTATTGATGGTGTCGGCTTGCCTAGTATTGAGATAGGCGCCATCACGACAGGTTAGGATTTTGGGTCGTGACAAGTTGGTATCAGAGCCTAGGTTACATAGGTCTCACAAGTCATGAGCAGGTTTAGTAGAGTCTTGCGGATCGGTACAGAGACATCTGTACTTATCTTCGAGAGGCTGCCAAACCCTTAGGAAAATTTCACTTTCTTGTATTCTATTGTGCGGAATTGATTCAACTTGAAACATAACTCATTGAATTCCTTTCACACATTAGTGTGAGCTCAGTATCAGCTGTGTATCACTAGCTTGTGATTTCATGAATGAGGTTCGAGATGAGTATTCTGTATTTTGTTGATGGGCCAGTATGGAGGACTTGAGGCTGGAGTTAGACCGCAACTTAAGCTCGGTAGTTCCGGTTGTGAGAACTTGTGCAATTGGACTTATGCGTTCGGTAGTATTCCTATGAGTGGAATTTATGACTCGATAAGTGGGTGAATGACTATATAATAAGTATGATGTGAATGCAGGATGTGTTCAAATGGGTTGAATGAGACAAATAAATTTTACTTGTGGCTTAAGGGTTTGCTATTGGGTACTTGATTCCTGTTTTGATGTGACGTACAGTCTTGAGTTGTGAGTGCGTTGAGGGATCTGTCATGCTGTTTTGTGGAGAGAAATAGATTTTCATGTCGTGTTGATGAGTTCAAACTCAGAAATATTAAGTGATTCCGTGGTAATTATGGCTGCGAAAGGGTATAGCAATATGCCAATTTGAGGCTAAGATACAGAGTAATCTACGTAGGTATGTTCCTTATAATGTTGTTTCTTTTCTACCAGCTAGGCGTATGTGTTAAGATTTGAACTTGAATCTTGTTGAGAAAGTTGACTTGACTGTCACGAGAATAAATGCGAACTTAGCGGATGTTTGAGGTATTTTATGGTGGGTGTTGCGTAAGCTTAATAACTGGAGTATTATGGCAGTAATAAAGTATGGGTATTGTGAGTTATGGAGTATTTTGTTGTATGGCTTTGAGCCAAGTAGGGGAGCCTGCTATTGACAATTCAATTTCATGGATATATGTTAAATTTTAGTTTTGGTCTGAGGCATACATGTGGGTTAGTTATGACTTGCAAAGGTGGAGATCGAGGATGACTCGGGTAAGGAAATTTCTGGATACGGGTTACATTGCACTTTGTGAAAATCTATAAATTATGGAATGATTAAGTTGTTGTTTTGAAGGATATAGTGCGCACAAAGTATGAATTTGATTGGTTATGTTAAGTCAAGGTTACTTCTTTGAGTGTTGATTGTGCTAAAGGAGCACGTGTCTTTTGGCCCATTTGGGCGGAGCAAATTAGATTTGAGCAGAGTGGATGACTCCTGAGAGGGTTCAAATGGATTCAAAATGTATATGTGGCAATTCAAAATTTTTCGAATTTGTATATCACTAGAATCGGTTACTTACACTGAATGGTATCGGGACATGCGATAATTCTGTTTGACTATGGATTCTACATTTCAGTATAAGAAAGGAAAGAGGAACAATTTTAAATTCACATAAGGTCCTTAAGAGTGGGTGTCTCGGTTGTGGTATTTATGGAGGTATTTAAGAAGAATACAATGTCTTATGGGACTTAGAGCGGTGTGGTTTTATGTTGGGATGTCTTGTAGTGAGCTTTGGGTAAGGATCGTAGTGTTCTGACAAGGAGAAGTGTCAACTTGAGGGTAATTCAGAAGAAACTCGAAGAAAATAGGAAAACTTGTGCATTGTGAATTCCTCATGGATGAGAGAAACTCGGATTATGTATTATGATTGGTTTTGAGGTGACGCACATGCTAGGTGACGAGCGTGTGGGCATACACCGTAGGAATTATGACTGGGTCAAATTCCATGGAACTGTGTAGTTGAATAATCTGTTGATACCAGTACATTCTCTATGTGTTAGAGAAAATTTAGCTGGGACTCGTATTAAAAATCATGCTTAGACATATGCTGTTATTATTGGTACCCATTGACATCATTTCTGTGGTTGAATTATATGTTCAAATTGTAATTTCACACTCAGTCATGTTTATTCATTTCATATCATATCTCCGTCTCTTTTTCTATTTATTAATACATCATATTATCAATTTTGGGCTGATTATAATGATTTCTGAGAGCTCGAGAGACTGGAGAGGTTGATGAGTGAGTGAGGCCGAGGGCCTAATTGTGAGGATATTTATGGATCGGGTTGCACGCCGCAACATGTTTAATTGATTTATTCCATGATTGGCTTGATATAGCGTTTGGGCTGAAGGAGCCCCTCCGGAGTCTGTAACACCCCGGTGAGCACATGTACCTACTGAGTGCGAGTGTCGAGTGCCGATTGCTGAGTGACTGTGAAGAATAAGTGACTATGAGGAAAGAATGACTGTGAGGTTGGAGTGAATGGGAGGACTTGGTGACTGTTACTCTGAGAGGATGCATTGATTTCATTATTTGCTGCATTTCAGGTGTCATATATCACTATTTTGGAAATTTTGGAAAAATATTATTTTCTGTTTCAGTCAAATTTGATATGAAATTTATGTGAAATTTTAAATGTTGAACTCGAGAGCATGCCTACCCTTTTATGTTGGAAAGTACTGCATTTGGACTTAGCTGAGAAGCTCATCACTACTTTTAGTTTCTTATTTATTATTATTGCTTACTGAGTTGGTTGTACTCATATTACACCCTGCACTTCGTGTGCAGATCCAGGTGATCCCGGACACAGTAGGTGTTAATTCTTTCAGACAGTTGATTTTTCGGAGATTCAGAGGTAGCAGTCATGTTTCGTAGACCTTGTCTCTCCTTCCCTATCCTCCTGTTTATTGTATTTGGTCTCAGATCATTATAGACTGTATTTTTTTCCAGACTTGTAATGTATAGATGCTCATGTACTCAGTGACACCGGACTGCATGCCACAACATGTTTCATTGATTTATGCCATGATTAGCTTGATATAGAGCTTGGGCTGAAAGAACCCCTCCGGAGTATGTACACACCCCCAATGAGCGCAGGTACCTACTGAGTGTGAGTGCGAGTGCCGAGTGCTGAGTGACTGCGAGGAATGAGTGACTGTGAGGTTGGAGTTAATGGGAGGACTGAGTGACTATTACTCTGAGAGGATGCATTGATTTCATTATTTGTTGCATTTCAGGTGTCATATATCACTATTTTGGAAATTTCAGAAAAGTATTATTTTCTGTTTCAGTCAAATTTAATATGAAATTTCTGTGAAAATTTAAATGTTGAACTCGAGAGCATGCCTACCCTTTTATGTTGGAAAGTACTGCATTTGGGCTTAGCTGAGAAGCTCGTCACTACTTTCAGTTCCTTATTTATTATTATTGCTTACTGAGTTGGTTGTACTCATACTACACCCTGCACTTTGTGTGCAGATCCAGGTGAACCCAGACACAGTGAGTGTTGATTCTTTCACACAGTTGATTTTCCGGAGATTCAGAGGTAGCTGCCATATTTCGCAGACCTTGTCTCTCTTTCCCTATCCATTTGTTTATTGTATTTGGTCTTTGATCATTATAGACCGTATTTTTTTCCAGAGTTGTAATGTATAGATGCTCATGTATTTAGTGACTCCGGATTTTGGGAGTATTTGTATCGGTATTTGTGAGATTTTTGGATTGTGTTTAAACATTATAATTTTAAACTTAAAGGAAATCGTGGGTTATTGATGGTATCGGCTTGCCTAGTATTGAGATAGGCGTCATCACGATAGGTTAGAATTTTGGATCGTGACAGTTTTATTCTCCCCTTATTTTATATTTTTTGGCCTTAGTTTTTCCCAATTTGTTTTACACATATATGGATTTCTTCAGGTAGTAATTTAATTTTCGTCCTCTTTCTTTATGCCCATCAATAGATTAAATGGAATTTGAATTGCGAAAGCATGATTGTGCAACTTCAAAAAAGGTTAATGATTAGGCAAACTTTGTGATATATATTGCTTTTGCTCCTAGGAAGTTGGTGTAGGAAGGAGGTAACAATGTCCGTTCTACTGGTCCTACGGACTCTGTTTTGTACTTTGAACTGTTTACTTTAGCTTTCCAAATATGTTGCATTTTGAATCTCATCAAACATGGCCTCAATCCACTCTTGACTCACTTAGCTTGTGTTATGCCTCTACAATTTTCCGACTCAAACTTTGGTGGCTTTAAGACATTTAAACAAAGAGAAATATTAGCATGATGAAATATTTTGGTTGACTGTGACAACAATTCAGTTTCACTAATTGGGGCATTGATGAATGGGCAGTTCGATACACAAAGTATCCCCATTCATGCAGGGTCTGGGAAAGGGCTGCACCCAAGGGGTGTGATGTAGACAGCCTAACCTAATCGGGGCATTGGTGAATGAAATGGTGCAAATGATCTTGCTAATTAGTTGGCCCTCTTTTCTTCTTCCCTTTGCGGTACAGAAATTAGATAGTCTAAATTTATGATAATAGTATTACAAATCAGAATAACTCAAATTAGGACCAATAAGGAGAAGTTCATGACCTTTTCAATTTTCTCTATAATAGTTTGATTGATTTTAGTTGTTCTGTGGTTAAGAGTGGTAACTCCACTTGAAAAAAGCCTAAATTTATATTTCTAATTGCTACTCGCTTTCTCTGATAATAATTTGATTGATTTTAATTATTCTGTGGTTAAGAATAGTAACTCCAAACGTTACACTTTTTGCTTAGTTAAGATTAGTATGACATTGGCATTGCAATCGTGTAATTGAGTCGTCAGGTTTAAAGATATATGTAGTAGGCAAGTTTTTTATTTCTTCTATTTAAAATTTATCGTTATTAATTCTTAATAAATATCTTATTTTGTACTCTAATTTGCCTTCTTTGGTTAAACTTTTTGAGTGGATTTTCTTGGACAATTAGGTTGTCTTTGAAAAATAATAGAGTATCGATTCGTTCTTGCGCCACATACAACCATGTTTTGGACATAAATCGATCATACTTTACCGAGGAAGAAATATGATAATTGTGCTGTACTATTGTTAAACCAGTGGCTTTTCTTCTTTCTCTTTGGCCAAATTTATTTTTTTGGCTAAACAAAGTGGGTGAAGAATACTTAATCAGGAATGCTTCTTGAAAAAATTAATATAGTAGAGAAAGGAAAGCATATGGAATCCATTGATCTTTGTAGATATTTACGTCTATTTGGATTTGACATTTTATCTTCATTTGGTTGAGGAAGAGGAACTTTTCTTCTGAGTAGAAAAATGGTTGTAATTCAATGATATTTTTCTAGGTTAAGGACTAAAATATTATAGAAAATATTGATATTTCAATGGCCTCCAATAAAGCATTGTTCCAGGTAAAATTTCAGATTTCAATGTGTTCTTACTCAAAAGAAACAGTCTGTTATCCTTATTATCTTTTTTAAAATTTATATTTACTCGACATGTAATCAACAAGTTATGATGTATGACGAGGTGATGCCGTATTTGAAAACTATACTGGCGAATGTAAATGATAAATCTTATCACATGCAAGTGATAAATTATGAGTTGAAGAAGTTCACCTACGAGACACAAGTTTTTCAACGTACATGTGTTAACATATTTATTAATTCTTAGTGATATTTCAAAAGTCCTTTTTGTGCTTTTACTTTGTCTCCTACAGCTTCTCAACAAGCAATTACATCTTTTGGTATTTGAAGCCCGCTTTGAAACCATGCATTCCTCCATCTCAAGAGAAAATATTCAATTATTTTCATCCTCCATTGGAATTGCATCAACTTTAGAGAGTGAATATGTTTAGTTTGTAAACTCTCTAAGTTTTATTATTATAACTTAAATAATTGTACATTAAATACGTGTTGTATATGTTGCTATGATACCATTAGTAACAATTATGATATTATAAAGTTATCATATGTTATTCAACAATTATGATATAAACTTCTATATGTATATATAGAAGTTTGATATGGCATCAACAAAGATCGATGTAAATATTGATCAATGTAATTTATTATGATTTTCGTTGTCTTATGTGACGATGCTTAAATGTCACGATCCAAAATTACACTTGTCATGATGGCACCTATCTTAATACAAGACAAGCCGACAACCTCCATAAATTACAATTTCTTTTAAATGCGGAAAATATAATAATTAATTTAAGAGAAAACCCCACACATACTGATATAAATACACTCCCAAACCATGGTGCTACTGAGTACATGAGCATCTATGCATTACAAGTCTGGAAAACCCGGTCTATAATAATCCAAGGCCAAATATAATAAACAAAAGGATAGGGAAGGAGAGACAAGATCTGCGAAACATAGCAGCTACCTCTGAATCTCCGAAAAATCAACTGTGTGAAAGAATCAACACCCAATGTGTCCGGGATCACCTGGATCTGCACACGAAGTGCAGGGTGTAGTATGAGTACAACCAACTCAGTAAGTAACAATAATAAATAAAGAACTGAAAGTAGTGACGAGCTTCTCAGCTAAGTCCAAATATAGTACTTTTCAATAAAAAAGAGTAGGCATGCTCTCAAGTTCAACATTTAATATTTTATAGAAATTTCATATCAAATTTGACTGATACAGAAAATAATATTTTTTCAAATTTCCAAAATAGTGATATATGACAGCTGAAATGCAGCAAATAATGCAATCAATGCATCCTCTCAGAGTAACAATCACTCAGTCCTCTCATTCACTCCAACCTCACAGTCACTCATTCCTCACAGTCACTCAGCACTCACACTCGGCACTCGCACTCAGTAGGTACCTGAGCTCACTGGGGATGTGTACAGACTCCGGAGGGGCTCCTTCAGCCCAAGCGCTATATCAAGCCAATCATGGCATATAACAGTGAAACATGCTGCAGCGTGCAGCCCGATCCCATAAATATCCTCACAATTAGGCCCTCGGCCTCACTCAGTCATCAACCTCTCCAGTCTCTCGGGCTCAAGATATCATGAAAATCAGCCCAAAAATGATAATATGATACATCAATATATAGCAACAGAGACTGAGATATGATATGAAATGAATGAACATGACTGAGTGTGAAATTACAATTTGAACATATAATTCAACCACAGAATTGACCCCAGTGGGTACCAACAATAACAACATATGCCTAAGCATGATTTTTAATACGAGTCCCAGCTTAATTTTCTCTAACACCTAGAGAATGTAGGGATATCAATAGATTATTCAACTATACAGTCCCATAGAATTTGACTAAGTCATAATTTCTACGGTGCACGCCCACACGTCCGTCACCTAGCATGTGCGTCACCTCAAAACCAATCACATAACATATAATCCGGGGTTTCATACCCTGAGGACCAAATTTAGAACTGTTACTTACCTCAAAACGTATAATTCTTTATTCCGCTATGCCCTTGCCACGAGAATTGGTTTCTGAAAGCCTTGTATCTAGCCACAGTTAATTCGATTCAGTCAATACCAATTATTGTAATTAATTCCATAAGGAAATACTAATTTTCCAATAAAAATCCGAAATTAACTCAAAAATTGCCCGTGGGGCCCACGTCTCGGAACCTGACAAAAGTTAGAAAATTCGGAAGCCCATTCAACCACGAGTCTAACCATACCAATTTTACCAAAATCCGACCTCAACTCGACCTCCAAATCTTCAAATCTTATTTTCAAATCCCTAAGTTCAAATCCCCGATTTACACCTCAAAAACATCTAATCTAGTCAGATTATTCGATGATAATTCAATATTATGAAGTAAAAATGATCACAAGTGACTTACCTCAAGATTTTCCGTGAAAATCTCGCTCACAATCGCCCAGCCCGAGCTTGAAATGCCCAAAAATGACAAAAGCTCGGAACCCCTCTGTTTTTGTACTGCCCAGGGGTTTCCGCTTCTGCGGGATTTTGTGCGCATCTGCGGACACGCTTCTGCGAAGCTGCTCACCAAGCGCCCTTGCGCTTCTACGATCAAACGCCCGCAGGTGCGGGGCTGCTTCTGTGGCTACCTGTCGCTTCTGCGATCGAAACCCCAGCCATACCTGGACGCATCTGCGATGGAAGGCTCGCTACTGCGAGCTCGCACCTGCGATGGAAATTCTGCAGGTGCGATTACATTAGATGGCAGAAACCTTCAGATTTTCTTCTAAGTTCGAATTTGATCCGTTAACCCTCTGAAACTCACCTGAGGCCCCCGGGACCTCAACCAAATATACCAACAAGTCCTAAAATACCATATGAACTTAGTCGAACCCTCAAATTACCTCAAACAACACTAAAACCACGAATCATACCCCAATCAAGCCTAATGAACTTGAAATTTCAAGTTTCTACAAACGACGCCGGAACCTATCAAATCAAGTCGGATTGACCTCAAAGTTTACACACAAGTCATAAATGACATAATGAACCTATTAAAATTTTCAGAATCAGATTTCGACCCCGATATCAAAAAGTCAACCCCCGGGTCAAACTTTCCAAAAATTTGACTTTCGCCATTTCAAGCCTAATTTCACTACGGACCTCCAAATAATTTTTTGGATACGCTCCTAAGTCCAAAATACCATACGTAGCTATTGGAATCATCAGAATTAAATTCCGACGTCGTCTACACATAAGTCAATATCTGGTCAACTTTTTCAATTTAAGTTTTCAATTATGAGACTAAATATTTCATTTCACTCTGAAATCCTTCCGGGCCTGAACCAACTAATACGGTAAGTCATAAAATAACTGTAAAGCATAACTTGAGTAGTAAATAGGGGAACAGGGTCATAATACTCAAAACGACCGGCCGGGTCGTTACATTCTCCCCATCTTAAACAAACGTTCGTCCTCGAACGGGCTTAGAATCATACCTGGAGTCTCAAATAGGTATGGATATTTGCTCCGCATCTCCTGCTCAATTTCCCAAGTAGCTTATCCGACTGGCTGGCCTCTCCACTGTAGCTTCACTGATGCTATGTTCTTTAACCTTAGCTTTCGAACCTGCCGGTCTAAAATAGCCACCGGCTCCACATCATAAGTCAAATTACCGTCCAACTGCACTTTATTGAAATCTAAAATATGAGACGGATCCCCGACATACTTTCGGAGCATGGATACATGGAACACTGGATGAACACCTGATAGACTAGGTGGTAAAGCAAGTTCATAAGCCACCTCCCCAATTTTCTTAAGTATCTCAAAATGCCCAATATACCGAGGGCTCAACTTACCCTTCTTTTCGAACCTCAACACACCCTTTATTGGTGAAATCTTGAGCAGAACCTTCTCCCCAACCATCTAAGCAACATCACGGACCTTCCTGTCGGCATTACTTTTCTGTCTAGACTGTGCCATGCGAAGCCGCTCCTGAATCATTTTAACCTTCTCCAAAGCATCCTGAAATAAGTCAGTACCCAATAGCCTAGCCTCACCCGGCTCAAACCAACCAACCGGAAACCGACACTGTCTCCCATATAATGCCTCATACAGAGCCATCTGAATACTCGACTGATAGCTGTTATTGTAAGCAAACTCTACGAGTGGCAGAAATTTATCCCAAGAACCTCCAAAATCAATGACACAAGCACGTAGCATATCCTCCAATATCTGAATAGTGCGCTCGGACTGTCCATCTATCTGAGGGTAAAATGATGTACTCAACTGAACCTGTATGCCCAATTCTCGCAGCACTGCTCACCAAAACTGTGATGTAAACTGCGTGCCCCGATCTGAAATGATGGACACTAGCATATCGTGTAGGCGAACAATCTTGCGGATATAAATCTCAACCAACCGCTCTGAAGAATAATTAGTACCAACTGGAATAAAATACGCGGATTTGGTCAACCGATCCACAATCACCCAAACCGCATCAAACTTCCTCAATATCTGTGGGAGCCCAACTACGAAGTCCATGGTAATGCGCTCCCATTTCCACTATGGAATTTCAAGTCTCTGAAGTAATCTTCCCGGTTTCTGATGCTCATACTTTACCTATTGACAATTTAAACACCGAGCTACAAACCAACTATATCTTTCTTCATTCGCCTCCACCAATAATGCTGCCTCAAATCCTGATACATCTTCGCGGCACCTGGATGAATAGAGTACCGCGAACTGTGAGCTTCCTGGAGAATCAACTCACGCAAACCATCTATATTAGGCACGCATAGCCTGCCCTGCATCCGTAATACACCGTTATCTCCAATAGTGACTTGCTTGGCATCACCGTGCTGAACCGTATCTTTAAGGACAAGCAGATGAGGATCATCATACTGGCGCTCTCTGATGAGATCATATAAAGAAGACCGAGAAACCACACAACCCAAAACTCGATTGGGCTCGGAAATATCCAATCTAACAAACTGGTTGGCCAAGGCCTGAATATCCAAGGCTAAAGGCCTCTTTGTTACCGGTAAGTATGCTAAGCTGCCCAAACTCTCCGCCTTACGACTCAAGGTATCGGCCACCACATTGGCCTTTCCGGGATGATAGAAAATGGTGATATGATAATCCTTAAGCAACTCCAACCACCTTCGCTGCCGCAAATTAAGATCCTTTTGTTTAAATAGATGTTGTAGACTCCGGTGATCGGTATAAATCTCACAATGGACACCGTACAAGTAATGCCGCCAAATCTTCAAGGCATGAACAATAGCTGATAACTCAAGGTTATGGACCGGATAATTCTTCTCATGTACCTTTAACTGTCTGGACGCATAGGCAATCACCTTATCGTCTTGCATCAGTACTGCACCAAGACCAATACGCGACACGTCACAATACACAGTATAAGACCCTGAACCCGTAGGCAACACCAATACTGGAGCTGTAGTCAAAGCTGTCTTGAGCTTCTGAAAGCTCTCTTTACATTCATCCGACCACCTGAATGGAGCACCTTTCTGGGTCAATTTAGTCATAGGCGATGTAATAAATGAGAAACCCTCCACGAAGCAACGATAATAACCGGCCAAGCCGAGAAAACTCCAAATCTCAGTAACTGAAGATGGCCTGGGCCAACTCTGAACTGCCTCTATTTTCTTCGGATCCACCTTAATCCCTTCACTGGACACTATGTGTCCCAAGAATGCTACTGAACTAAGCTAGAACTCACACTTAGAGAATTTGGCATAAAGTTTCTCCTCTCTCAGCCTCTGCAATACAATACCCAAGTGTTGTGCATGCTCCTCCTGGCTACGTGAGTACACCAGGATATCATCAATAAATACCACAACAAATGAATCAAGATATGGCTGGAATACGCTATTCATCAAGTGCATAAATGCTGCTGGGGCATTGGTTAGCCCAAATGATATCACAAGAAATTCATAGTGGCCATAACGAGTCCTGAATGCCGTCTTTAGAATACACGAATCCTGAATTTTTAACTGGTGACCCCCCGATCTCAAATAAATTTTGGAGAATACCCCGCTCCCGGAAGTTGGTCAAATAAATCAAAGACGAGGTAACCAAACTTTTCAAAATAGGGTCCATTCTGGAATTAAAGTACCCCGAATGGCTAGCAAATGTGGTGGTAGTCCCTAAAAAGGGGAACAAACTTAGAATGTGTATAGATTATAAAGATCTAAATAGAGCATGCCCTAAGGACTCTTTTACTTTGCCTAATATCGATCGTATGATCGATGCCACGGCTGGCCACGAGACTCTCAGTTCTCTCGATGCCTATTCCGGGTACAACCAAATACAGATAAACCCGGAGGATCAGGGAAAGACCTCATTTATCACTAAGTACGGGACCTACTGTTATAATGTAATGCCATTCGACCTAAAAAACAATGGTGCAACTTATCAACGCCTAGTAAACAGAATGTTCGAAAAGAACAATACGCGGCTAAAGATATTTGTTCTTGATTGTAACTTTGTTCAGTTGTCTATAATCTATGCACATCCGCATAGTACCATCTTTCTTTTTCACAAACAAAACTGGTGCACCCCAAGGTGACACACTAGGCCTAATAAAACCCTTCTCAAGGAGTTCCTGAAGTTGCTCTTTCAATTCTTTTAACTCAGCTGGTGCCATACAATATGGAGGAATATCCCTGTCAGGCGGCATACCCGGCAGGTCTCCAGGAAATACATCAGGAAAGTCTCTCACTACTGGTACTGAATCAATAGTAGGAGTATCTGTATCAATATCTCTCACAAAAGCCAAGTATGACAAATACCCCTTCCCAACTATACGTTGGGCTTTCAAATAAGAAATTACCCTGCTATGAACAAAATCTAGAGAACCTCTCCATTCAACCTTTGGCAACCCCGGCATCGTCAACGTCACAGTTTTTGCGTGACAATCCAGAATAGCATGACATGGAGACAACCAATCCATACCCAAAATTACATCGAAATCAACCATACCGAGTAATAAAAGATTAACTCTCGACTCTAGTTCCCCAACAGTTACCACATATAACCGATACACACGGTCGATAGTAATAATATCCCCCACCAGTGTAGATACACGAACAGGTGAAACTAAGGACTCACGGGGCATATCCAAATAACGAGCAAAATATGATGATATATATGAATAAGTGGAACCAGGGTCAAATAATATAGAAGCCTCCCTATGGAACACTGAAACAATACCTGTGATCACTGCATCTGAAGCAATAGTATCTGGCCTGGCAGTAAAATTATAGAATCAGGCCTGACCGCACCCTGATCGGCTTCCCCCTCTTAGACGACCCCTAGCTGACTGACCCCCACCCCGAGCTGGCTGGGCGGGTGGTGAAGTAACTGGTGCTGAAGTTGTAGTCTGACTTCTCTGCTGTACTGGACCTCCCGAGTGACGAGGAAATTGTCTCCACATATGCCCAAATTCCACGCACTAAAAGGAGCTACCTGGTACTAGTGGTTGTGCTGACTGAATCGGGCCCCGAGAACCTGAATAACTGGTAGAAGCACCCGGTGAAAATGAACCCTGAACTGAAGGAGCACGGGACGAACTCTAGGCTAGCAGGGCACTGAGAGATGACTGACCCTGATGAGAACTATATGAACCCTGGCTGGATGATGCACCACGGTAAACTGGACGACCCGTCTGAGCGTGTCTGTAAGGAAGACCCCTACCGCGGTAAAACTGACCCACAAAAGGAACACCGCTGAAATCACCTGGACCACGAGGCCTCTTAGCCTCCCTCTCTCCACGCTCTTAGCTATGGACCATCTCTATCTGCTGAGCAATGTCAACTAACTCATCAAAAGTAGCACCAGATACTCTCTCCCCAGTCATAAGTAACCGTAGCTGATATGTGAGGCCATCAATGAACCTCCTAATCCTCTCCCTATCAATGGGAACCAACCAAACTGCGTGATGAGCCAACTCAAAAAATCTCATCTCATACTGCATCACAGACATACCATCCTGATGTAATTGCTCAAACTGTCTGCGCAGCCCCTCTCTGCGAGACTATGGCACAAACTTCTCCAAAAAGAAAACGGAGAATTCCTGCCATGTAAGTGGTACAGCACCGACCGGCCTGCGCCTCTCATAAGTTTCCCACCATCTGAAGGCAGCTCCAGAAAACTAAAAAGTAGTGAACGAGACCCTAATGGTCTCCAAAATACCTGCTGTCTGAAGCATCCGCTGGCACTTATCCAGAAAACTCTGAGCATCCTCTAAATCAGCACCGCTAAATGATGGAGGTCGAAGCCTCCCAAATCTGCCAAGTCTCCTCTGCTCATCATCTGCCATAACGGGGACTACCGGGGCCTGAACAGCTGTAGCCGGCTGGATTGGTAGTGCCCCCGGTATTTGAAGTCCCTGTACCACCTGATCTGGAGTACGGGCAACAGGGGTATGCGTACCTCCCCCGACCTGAGAAGTGGAAGGTGCGGCCTGAGCCGAAGCTACCTGATCAAGGCCAGTGCAAGCTGTCAATATCTGGGCCAAAGTCTCCTGAAGGAGTGGAATCTCAATGGGCACAACTGGTGCCTGAGCTGGTCCTGTTGGCTCAGCCATATATGGAATCTGCTACTGAGCTGGAGCAACTGGTGGTGCTACAAGTGCTGCTCCAACTGTTGTGCGAGCTACACCTCGACCTCTACCTCGGCCCCGGCCTCTACCACGGCCCCGGCCTCTTGCGGCCCTAGCTGGTGGCACTAGTGGTTGACCGTCCGATTCAGTAGTACGTGTCCTCACCATTTCTGAGAGAATAGAATAACAGAAATTTAGTTTTCGGAATCAACAAATTCGCACGACAGAGTACAAGAAATTAAAATTTTCCTAAGGGTTCGGCAACCTCTCGAAAATAAGTACAGACGTCTCTGTACCGATCCGCAAGACTCTACAAAACTTGCTCATAACTTGTGAGACCTATGTAACCTAGGCTCTGATACTAACTTGCCACGGCCCAAAATCACACATGTCGTGATGACGCTTATTGTAATACTAGGCAAGCTGACAACCTCCATAAACCACAATTTCTTTTAAATGCGGAAAATATAATAATTAATTTAAGAGAAAACCCCACACATACTGATATAAATACACTCCCAAAATATGGTGTCACTGAGTATGTGAGTATCTATGCATTACAAGTCTGGAAAACCAGGTCTATAATAATCCAAGACCAAATACAATAAACAAAAGGATAGGGAAGGAGAGACAAGGTTTGCGAAACATAGCAGCTACCTCTGAATCTTCGAAAAATCAACTGTGTGAAAGAATCAACACCCATTGTATCCGAAATTACCTGGATCTGCACACGAAGTACAGGGTGTAGTATGAGTACAACCAACTCAGTAAGTAACAATAATAAATAAAGAACTGAAAGTAGTGACGGGCTTCTCAGCTAAGTCCAAATACAGTACTTTCCAATAAAAAGGGTAGGCATGCTCTGAAGTTCAACATTTAATATTTTGCAGAAATTTCATATCAAATTTGACTGATACAGAAAATAATGTTTTTTCAAATTTCCAAAATAGTGATATATGACACCTGAAATGCAGCAAATAATGCAATCAATGCATCCTCTCAGAGTAACAATCACTCAGTCCTCCCATTCACTCCAACCTCACAGTCACTCATTCCTCACAGTCACTTATTCCTCACAGTCACTCAGCACTTGGCACTCGCACTTAGTAGATACCTGCTCTCACTGGAGGTGTGTATATACTCCGGAGGGGCTCCTTCAGCCCAAGCGCTATATCAAGCCAATCATGGCATATAACAGTGAAACATGCTGCGGCGTACAGCCCGATCCCATAAATATCCTCACAATTAGGCCCTCGGCCTCACTCAGTCATCGACCTCTCCAGTCTCTCGGGCTCAAGATATCATGAAAATTAGCCCAAAAATAATAATATGATACATCAATATATAGCAACAGAGACTGAGATATGATATGAAATGAATGAACATGACTGAGTGTGAAATTACAATTTGAACATATAATTCAACCACAGAAATGACCCCAGTGGGTACTAACAATAACAACATATGCCTAAACATGATTTTTAATACGAGTCCCAGCTCAATTTTCTCTAACACATAGAGAATGTAGGGATATCAATAGATTATTCAACTATACAGTCCCATAGAATTTGACCAAGTCACAATTCCTACGGTGCACGCCCACACGCCCGTCACCTAGCATGTGTGTCACCTTAAAACCAATCACATAACATATAATCCGGGGTTTCATACCCTAAAGACCAAATTTAGAACTGTTACTTACCTCAAAACATGTAATTCTTTATTCCGCTATGCCCTTGCCATGAGAATTGATCTCCGAAAGCCTTGTATCTAGCCACAGTTAATTCGATTCAGTCAATACCAATTATTGTAATTAATTCCATAAGAAAATACTAATTTTCCAATAAAAATCCGAAATTAACTCAAAAATTGTCCGTGGGGCCCACGTCTCGGAACTTGACAAAAGTTACAAAATTCGGAAGCCCATTCAACCACGAGTCTAACCATACCAATTTTACCAAAATTCGACCTCAACTCGACTTCCAAATCTTCAAATCTTATTTTCAAATCCCTAAGTTCAAATCCCCAATTTACACCTTAAAAATATGTAATCTAGTCGGATTATTCGATGATAATTCAATATTATGAAGTAGAAATAATCACAAGTGACTTATCTCAAAATTTTCCGTGAAAACCTCATTTACAATCGCCCAGCCTGAGCTTGAAATTCCCAAAAATGGCAAAAGCTCGGAACCCCTCTGTTTTTGTACTGCCCAGGGGTTTCCGCTTCTGCGGGATTTTGTGCGCATCTACGGACACGCTTCTATGAAGCTGCCTTACCAAGCGCCCTTGCGCTCCTGCGATCAAACGCCCGCAGGTGCGGGACCGCTTCTGCAATCGAAGCCCCAGCCACGCCTGGACGCATCTGTGATGGAAGACTCGCTTCTGCGAGCTCGCACCTGCGATGGAAATTCCGCAGGTGCGATTACATTAGATGGCAGAAACCTTCAAATTTTCTTCTAAGTCTGAATTCGATCCGTTAACCCTCCGAAACTCACCCGAGGCCCCCGGGACCTCAATCAAATATATCAACAAGTCCTAAAACGCCATACGAACTTAGTCGAACCCTCAAATTACCTCAAACAACGCTAAAATCACGAATCATACCCCAATTCAAGCCTAATGAACTTTAAAATTTTAAGTTTCCACAAACGACGCCGGAACCTATCAAATCAAGTTCGATTGACCTCAAAATTTGCACACAAGTCATAAATGACATAACGAACCTATTAAAATTTTCAGAATCGGATTTCGACCCCGATATCAAAAAGTCAACCCTCCGGTCAAACTTCCCAAAAATTCGACTTTCGCCATTTCAAGCCTAATTCCACTACGGACTTCCAAATAATTTTCCGGATATGCTCCCAAGTCCAAAATTACCATACGGAGCTATTGAAATCATCAGAATTAACTTTCTAGGTCGTTTACACATAAGTCAATATCTGGTCAACTTTTCCTACTTAAGTTTTCAATTATGAGACTAAGTGTCTCATTTCACTCCGAAATCCTTTCGGGCCCGAACCAACTAACACGGTAAGTCATAAAATAATTGTAAAGCATAACTTGAGTAGTAAATGGGGGAACGGGGTTATAATTCTCAAAACAACCGGACGGGTCGTTACATTAAATCATAAACAAAGCTGTTTAAAAAATTTATGATTCTAAGCACGTTATAATATTTTCGTGATTATAACACCATATCATTAGACGTAAAATGAGAAGTTCTAAATTAAATTATTTTCAAATAAAAAAAGTGTTATTATTTTTTAAATAAACCAAAAAAAAGAGTGCACATTAAATATTATTCATATTTCCAATGTGTTGCTAATGTTATTTTTGAAAACTGTAGATTAGTTAAAATCATATAGACGTGCACGTGACTGTATATTTTATAGGAAAAATAAAAATCTTGATGTATGAGTTATTATTTTATTCTAGCTTTAGTTCCTATGATATTTGACTTATTGCATCTAACCTTTAATTAAACAGAAAGTGTGATTTTTAACTCCAAGAGGAAAAGCAGGTCGCCGTCTAATCAAGCGACGCATACAGGTCGCCTTTCACATTAGCGACCTATACAACAATATTTTAAAAACAAGGCATTATTGTTTCTTACCGTTTATGAATTATTTTTGTAGCTCAACCACACATATAAAATATATTACATGTATACATGCAAAGCGGAGGTCATTCTCTAGAGGGTTATTTCCATCTAACCTTGTGGTTTGAAAGGGAAAAACCAATAAAAGTTACTACTTAATTACCAGTATTCTACTGATGTATAGAGTTTGGTGTTCTCACGATTAATAAAACCCTACAATTATTTATTTTATGAGCGGATTTCCTTATCTTGATGATGTCTCTACACATGACGGGTGATGTTTATTGACTGTGAATGAAACAAAAGAACTCACCCAAACCATATTAAAAGACAGAGGACTTTTCAATCTTTCTAAAAAATTTTAATGGCCTAAAACTAATCACTTACTATTCTCAGATTTTCTAATGGTGTCTTTTTGAACCTTTCTATGAGATAGAAGGCAACATACACCTTACATTTTTTCTTTCAAGACACTAGAACTTTGTGAGGAATAAATAAGATCATTTATGTGTCAAAATGTATATAGAAGATTTTGTTTTTCCTTTTACATGCAAATCTATATACTAGTTGATATGAAGGTAGCCAGCAGACAGAGAGAACGAGTTGAAAACTTGTTATGCTTTTTGTCCTTTACAAAAATTAAAAATTAAATTGTATGATTCAAAATTTAGATCTAGGTTTATACAATCAGATTAAATAATAAAGTAGCGAGGGCTAATCTTAGCCAATATTAATATCTAAAAGATAAATCCAATATTTTTGTAGTAAGATTCCACGTGTGCTATTGAGTAGCAATAAATGAGAACAATAATAATATGATCAATGATTCAAGAATATGAAAGATATCAATAAATAACAATAAACGGTATTTAAGTAAATAAATGAGTGGAGGTCACCCGAAAAGGGTGAGATTCCCCAATAATTCTTCTGACAAGGATAGATAATGATAAGCCTTTGAATATTCGGATCCTCCTTGGATCATGGGAAAAAGGGTAGATAAAGATCTGAGAAAAAGGTGAACTTTGTATGTATGTGATAAAGGAAGATTCTTCAGAGAATGTCAATGTCTTGTTTTTTACAATGAATGTCATTCAAATCCCCTCCCATAACTACCCATCTTTCTATTAATAAGGGTACATGGGCCACAAAACCCTAGATAGTACATGTGGGAGAATATTTATTAGAATATTCTTTAGGGAATAGTAATCCTAGAACTAGCTGTTACTACTTTCCGAAAAGGGATGCTCCTCCTCGTCTTCTATTGAGTCACTTCGACCTCGTCGACGATGCATTGTATTCTCGCAACGTTGACCCTTTGAGGCTAAGTTATTATATCTTTTTGACAATACATGGCAGTCTCCGAAGGCTTTCTTCATATCGATTTGGTCAATCATATAACAAGATATTTTTCGCCCATATAGTTAGTCACTCCGCTTGTTGAGGTTGTCCTCATGGGCGAGTTCAATGAGCGGATTAAAGCGGTCGTGGTCATTGTAAAAGGTGAGTGACGTGGCGCCCTGAGGGCCATATGTTTCAAACCTTTAGTTTTCCCAGGTAACTTCTGGAACAAACCTGTTCTTTGAAGGGAAGTGACGTCGTGACGTCATTCGTCATGATGGCGCCTATTACTGATGCGTTATATCGATGCACGTGCGGCTTCTCATTGGTTTTTCCATTTCGATTCTAGTAGCAACCATGATGAGCCGTTTTGGATTCGGTGCCTCTCCTTTATAAAAATAGGGATTGTTCCACCATTATTCAAGTTTTACTTTCTCTAGAACCATTTTCGCTTTGCAGAAACTTTTCTAGCTTATCATACCCGAATTTTCTTTGCTTGATGACTTATAACTTTCCTTCATACTCTCATCTTCCATACCCAACTCTCCATAAACTTCATAGCTATGTCAAATCATCCTTCTAATGTCAATGAAGAGGTCCAACCAACTCCACTAGCTGTTGTGTTTCCCGTTCATGTGGGAGACACCACTTCCACCATTGAAGATGAGGCTCTCCCTTCAGTGGAGGAGATTATTCCTAGCAATCCCGATGCAAAACCCGATTTGCAGCGGCCAACAGAGGTGGTGACAAAGGTTTTCCGATAAAATTTGATGGCTGAGCTCTTAGCTGAGTTCAAAGCCAAACATGGCATCCCTAATCAATTAAAGCTCGTACCTGCTGGCAAGGACGAAGTGGATACCCATCGCACATAATATTGTGCTCTTTATGCCTATCCTTTCACTATTGGTTACTCTCTTCCTCTCCCGCCTTTTGTGGAGGAGTTATGCCGTTACTACCGGGTCTGCCCGACCCATCTCGCCCCTATATATATAAAGTGACCAAAATATTGTCAAAGTTTGCCGAGCTGGCTGGCGTCTAGGTTTCAGTGCGACATCTGATTTATCTGTTCACAACTAATTTTTACCGTGGCAAGATGCTTAATCTACCACATTATGGAGGCAAGTGTTTGGTGGTAAAAATGGACAACAAAGGTAGTCGACAATTTTGGCTCGACTTTTTCTTTATCAAGACCGAGGCCGTCGTGGCTAACGTATCAGGTTTCCCTGAGGCATGGAACCTCAACCGGAAGTATTCATATTCGTCACTTTTAGCTGTAGTCAATTTCGAGTTTGCGTAATAACCCTCTCCATTTTGTAGCTACTGATCGACCTCTTCAGCTGGTGGCGAACCTTGTTGACTGGGTCAAGCGAGTCCTCCCTTGTACTGTAGGGATACGAGACTGGCCGAGCTTCTGGCAAAAATTCAAACCAGCCCTTCCCTCAACGGGTACTTTCATTCTTTTGGTCGGCATCACACTTGTACTTTCTTATATCGTTGTGCTTACCTTTTGGTGCTTCCTATAGGTTCCGTCAGGGGGGGGGGGGTACACGAAGGAACAAGGTTTATGTGCCCTCGTTTAGGAGGAGAAAGGTTGTTATGCCTTCTGTCTCCGCTCCCGTCTCAATTACTGCGCCTGCTCCCTCCTTGGTTTCGTTCCTTGTCGATGAAAAGGAGATTTCTCCACATGACATTGTTACGACCCAAAACTCAACCTGTCGTGATGGCGCCCATCATGATACTAGGCAAGCCGGCAACTCACACATACCAACACTTTCAATTTAAAAATATACTAAAACAGGTTTAAATAAGTGAAAATCTCATAAAATTGAATGGAAATGCCTCAACTCATTACAAAAAATATTTTTTTCCAAAACCTGGGTGTCACTGAGTACATGAGCATCTATACAGTAACACAGTCTAAAACATTGTCTAAGAAAGTAGAACAGAATAATCAAAACTGAGGGATAGGGGAGGAGAGTCAAGGTCTGCAGACGCCAAAGCAGCTACCTTGATAATCTCCGACAGGTAAAACTCCACGATCAACAACCACCATGCCCGAAAATGCCTGGATCTGCACACGAGGAGCATGGTGTAATGTGAGTACAACCAACTCAATAAGTATCGCAAATAAACAAGGCAAGGTAAGAGAAGCTTAAATTATTAAGAATACTAGTTATTCCGGTGTAATTCTGCCTTTTTAGGCCAGCACAATACAATATCTAAATTAACTCATAAAGCTTTGTGAGAAGAATATCCGTGTGTGCATGTGCACTGTTTCTTAAATACCCTGCTCAAACAGTATTATGGCATGTAGAGGAAGGAAACAAGTAAATCAGATAAGTGATCAAGAAAATACAAGTTTCACACACTGCACAAACAACTCACGTACTGCACGGACAACTCACGTGTTGCACAGACAGCTCACGTACTAACAATAGAACCTGTACGGATAACTCACGTGCGACACGGACAACTCGCGTGTCAATATTATCAATATATGAATCAGCATGGACAACTCACGTACTGCACGGATAACTCACGTGCCAATAATATTAATACATGGATCTGCATGGACAACTCACGTGTTGCACGTAGAGCCGTCAAAATGGGCTTGGCTCGTGAGGCCAGCCTAACCTAGCCCGCTACTTGGAGGGTTGGGCTAGGATTTTTGGAGCCCATTTAAAACTGAGGCTTATAAGCCCGACCCAAGTCAGCCCGTTGGCCCTTGAGGCTTGACCAAGGTTGGGCCTGGGCCAGTCCGTGGGCCAAAAATTAATTAACTATTAAATATTTTAAAAAGTAAAAACTAAAACAATTATTAACTATAATCCTCATTCCCCAACCCTAGATTGCTCATTTACCCTTTCATATCAACTAGAATTTAGATTTTTGACATCCATGTAATATGACAAAATTAGTTTTTCTTTTGCTTAATTAATAACGAAGTCGAAAAGTTTTAGGTGGCCAATAATAATATTTTTTCAAAAGAAAATATTACTTTAAGTAGCCAATGATCAGTTTGGATTACTTTAATATACTATTAATATTTAAACAGCTCTTTAGTATAGAAAAAGATCAATTTTAAATACATACACAAAAAAAATTGACCACTAGCAAATTTCAAGAATTTTTTTTTTATGGATTATACTGATGAAATCAGCAAATGAAATTAAAAAACCTCTACATATAAACTTATTGAAGCAATCCCTGAATCTGAGAAAAATAAAAGAAAAGTATTAAGAAAATATTCATGTAACTTTAAAAAAGAAGAGCTAGAGATATAGAAAATTTGCATTTCAATTATGAGATTCCTCGTTAAATATCAAGCTTTTTGTACGCTCTAAGAAAACAGAAGTTGCTTACATAATTAATCGACTATATCACGAAAAAATATTTAAGGATTTAAAGAAATTCTTTTTTAAAGAGTGGGTTGCTCTAGTGGTGAGTACTCTCCACTTCTAACCAAGAGGTTGTGAGTTCGAGTCACCCCAAGAGTAAGGTGGGGAGTCCTTGGAGGGAGGGAGCCGAGGGTCTATCGGAAACACTCTCTACCACAGGGTAGGGGTAAGGTCTGCACACACACAACCCTCTTCAGACCCCACTAGTGGGATTATACTGGGTTGTTATTGTTGTTGTTGTTGTTTTTTCTAAAACAAATTAAAGGGCCAGCCCGCCTTAGCCCGCGACCCTCTTAGAGCTGGGTTGGGCTGACCATTTTAAGGCCCATTCATATAGCGGGACGACCCGTCCTAGCCCACCAAATTTAAAAGCGCACGAGGCTTGGGCCGGGCTGGCCCGTTTTGATAGCTCTAGCTGCACGGACAACTCACGTGCCAATAACATAATGCGCCTGGTATAGCCCCAGGCCCTAGTCCAAACATATCATACAGAAACAATAAAGCAAGTATACATGTATAAGATGAATGAAATAAGATTCCCATGTCCCTGGACTGGTGTAAATGACATGCTAAAGTGTAGGCATGTGCAAAGTGTGCTATTGTAGCTCAAACCGGTAATTTCATCAATGAAAAGCATTTATTAAGTTTGTTCAAGGATTAAACCTCTAAGTGGCCTCATCATGGCTCAATTAGATCACATAAATTGTTACAACATGTGGGATATCAAAGCTTAAAGCTTAACAGTCATTTCTAGGCTTATAAGAGTTCGAGCACAACCCAAACATGAATATATAATCCCGATGCCCGCACATGGTCTCATCCCCACGCATATGCGCACTCAAAAGTACATGGCTATCACAACAATTCAGGCAACTAGTACCTCAACCGAGTTTAAATAAGATACTTACCTCAAGCAAATCGAATCACTCCGCTAGCAAGCCCTTGACTCGCGAATCGGCCTCCGAACATCTCGAATCTAGCTACAAACAATTCGATACAATCAACTCAAGCTATTAGAATCAATTCCATATGAAAATGCTAAATTCTTAATCAAAGTCAAAAAGTCAACTCAAAAGTCACCGCCCGGGTCCACGTCTCGGAATCCAATAAAAGTTACAAAATCCGAAAGCGCATTCAACCACGAGTCCAACCATACCAAATTTACCAAATTCCGACACAATATCGTCACTAAAATCCCCAAATTTAACTCTCCAATCCCTAGCCTAGAACTCACCTCAAAAATACACAATCTAGATGGAAAATTCAATGGAGAAATAATATTATTGAATAAAAATGATCAACAGTGACTTACTTCAAGAAACCCATTGAAAATCCTCTAAAGAAATCGCCTTAGTCCGAGCTTGAAATGTCCAAAATGTTTAAAATCACGAAACCCTCGAGTTTTAAACATTGCCCAGCCTTTTTCGCTTATGCGAATCATTTAACAGCACGTGCGGTTCCACTTTTGCGGTCAAAGCTCCGCATCATCAAAGTTACACTGGAAACCGGCCTTTGCGGCCACTAATCCGCTCCTGCGGCCTCGCTTCTACGAGAATTTTTCGCACCTGCAAAAATTCCCTTCGCACCTACGCAACTCCCCAGCTCACCCAAATTCGCTCATGTGATGCCTCCTTTGCTTCTGCGGTCGCGCACCTGTGACCAAATTCTTCGCAGGTGCGATCGCACCAAACCCGGTGCACTTCAGCAATCCTTCAATTCCAAACTTCGATCTGTTAACCATACGAACTCCACCCGAGGCCCCTAGAACCTCAACAAACCATACCAACATGTCGTAAAACACGATACGAACTTAGTCGAGGCTTCAAATCACATAAACCAACATCAAAAATACGAATCGCACCCTAATTCAAGCCTAATGAAAACTAAGAAATTCCAACTTCTACAATCGATGCCGAAACCTATCAAATCACGTCCGATTGACCTCGAACTTTGCACACAAGTCATAAATGACACAACAAACCTATTCCAACTCCCGGAACTAAAATCTGAGCCTGATAACCACAAAGTCAACTCTCTGTCAAACTTCTTAATTTCCAAAACATCTAATTATCCAACTTTTGTCATTTCAAGCCTGAATCAACTACAGACCTCCAAATTACTATCCGTACACACTCCTAAGTCTAAAATCACACAGCAAAGCTATCAGAACCATCAAAACTCCTTTCTAGAGCCATTTTCACATAAGTCAACATTCAGTCAACTTCTAATCTTGAGACTAAGTGTCTCAACTCATTCAGAAACATTCCCGGAACCGAACTAAATACCCCGAAAAGTCACATAGAAACAATTAAGCATATAATTTGTAGTTGATGGGAGATCGGGGCTATAACACTCAAAACGACCGGCCGAGTCGTTATAGATGCGGATTTGAGACCTCGCAAAAGGAAAGTCGTGGATGTAGGGGAAGGCGTGTCCGTGGCCATTGAATTATTAGAGGACGAGATCGTGGTGCAGGAGTCTACAACCGTATTTATTGGGAAGGGTGTTGGGGCGACCTCTGAGGTGCCTCAGTTAGTAGAGATTGATGCAGCTGTACCTTCGCGCTTCGAAGAGGATACAGTCGCAGGTGGGGAGTTTGGTGATAGCTCTGCGCCTCTCGGGAGCAAGTAGGCTTATTCTTCTAGGCCGACTAGATGCCTCTCCTACTAATGGAGAAAAAGGCAAGGGTCCCGTCGACGAGGGCAACGAGTCAAGTTTTGACATGAACCCCAAGGATCTCAAGATGATCGTTGAGGGGATCACTCAGATCGAGGTGAGGATGGAGGGGGGTTCAAGGACCATCACGATTCTAATGGTTCATGATCTGCTAAGAAACACCGAGGATGTGGTGCCCGCTCTCGGTCCTCTCTGCTCCAAAGCCAAGAGCGTGTGACCCTTAAAGAACTGACTGATGGCAACTTGTCAAGGAAGAATGCAGGCCTCGCCCTCAGGGTAAGTATTGTTGTCCTTTGTTCTTTTTTATTCTTTTTCCTTTGCTTCAAAGTTTTAACTTTTGTTTTTCTTTGATTTGTAGACTGTTATTCTAGAAATTGAAAGCGCAGAGAGAGAAAAGACAAAAAGAGATTTACGTAAAACTGAAGGGTAAATACTAGGAGTTCCGTGGGAAGTATCGGGACGCTTAGAGGCGGCTTCGCTAGGAGGGCGACATGCCGGCCTTGAGGGAGGAGCCGAAGAAGAACGATGAGGAGCTAATGGCAGTCGTGAAGAGGTTCAGCATGCTCGAGAAAGCATTGAAGAGGAAAGAAGAAGAGCTTAAACTGAGCCAGGGCATGGAGGCCCAATGCAGCGACCTCAAGAGTCAGTTGGTTCAACTGCGAAGTCAGTTGGATGGATGCCAGCTCGAGATCGACGCTCTTAGGAGGGAAGTCGCTGAGAAGCAGCGGATGCTTTAGGAGGCGGAGTCTCCCTGAACGGAGGCTCGAAGGGGGGCTGCTATTTTGGAGTTGGTGAACAGGGCTCTTCGTTATGAACGAGATAACATTCTACCAGCGGCCGAATCTAAGGAAGCCAGTCTCGAGGAGAAAATTAGAGAGTTGGATAAGAAGAACTCCGAGCTGCTGGAGCGAGTTTCTATTATTGAGGTCGACAACACGCGATTACTTGAGCGCGTTGTTGCTGTTAAGGCCCTCTATGTCTCATGCCTCTGCGTTTCCTGACATTCCCCGAGAGAGGTACGAGGACTGGATCCTCCCTGAAGCCCGCTTGGACGTGATTCGTGAGTTGAACAAGACGGGCTTTGCCTTCGAGATGCCTATTATGGAGGCTCGAGTCAAAGCTCGTGAGGCTCAGCTGGCTTTCGACTATGATCCCACCACACCTCTGCCTGATTTTGAGAAAGGCGATGAGGAAGGTATGGATTAGCTTGCAAATAGCGCTTGGTATGACTCTGCTTACGATCGAGGTGAGGAAGGAGAGGATGGTGGAGGTCAAGGCAGAGATAGCCATTGAATATTTATCTTTTTTGTTTTTGTTCAACTTTTGTACCATATCTTTTGTTAGCGTCTTCGAACGCCTTTGTAAAAACGTTTTCTATGAATACAAAGGTTCGTTTGGTTTCATATGTACCTTTTGTCTTTGTGCATTCTTGTTTTTGTACTTGTGTTTTGCTTCTGTGTTTTCTTCATTGTTATCTTCCACTAGAGTTTAGGTCGAGGGCTGATAAGTGTTGTTCGAATAAGTCAAACATGTCGTTGAGTTAGGTCGAGGCCAAGGGCCGATAAGAGCGATTCGAGTTGAGCGATCAAACCTTTTCATTTAAGTCGTAGCTGAGGGGTAATAAGAGTCGTTCGAGCTGTTCGAATGTACCTTTGATTAGGTTATGGTCCTGGGCCAATAAGAGTTGTTCGAGCTGGTCGAACTTAACTTTTATTAAGTCATGGCCGAGGGCCGATAGGTGTTGTTCGAGTTGAACATATCATTTTGTTTAGTTGCGTCCATGGGACGATATGAGTTATTCGAACTGGTCAAACTTACCTTTGACTGAGTTGTGACCAAGGGCCGGTAGGTGTTGTTTGAGTTAAAGGTATTATTTTGTTTAGTTACGATCGTGGGTCGATAAGAGTTGTTCGAACTGGTCGAACTTACCTTTGACTGAGTTGTGGTCGTGGCCGATAGGTGTTGTTCGAGTTGATCGAACATACCATTTTGGAGAGCAGTTTCAATTAACGTGCATTTTTATTATTTCGACATCGTTGCTCCGATTTCATCATTTCACCCTTAGGGAACTTTTGGAGAAAATTACAAGTTTCAGGTGTTAGCTGGCGTTCCAATCCCAGTCCTAGTATATCTAGTCCCTTCATTGTTCGACTTGGAGATTCTTGAGGAGTCGGGCAATGAAAAATATGTCTGCTCTCGCATACTCCAACTCGAAGTATCTCACTCGTCTCCTCATTCAAAAGCTCCTTGAGAAAACCCTAGTAGGACAAAACTTAGGTGAGGGAAAAAAGAGTAGGACTTACGGGGCATTTATTATTTTTCAGAAGTTGAAGTACTTGAGATGGCTGGTATTCTAATTGTTTGGTGGGAGCTTCCCTTCCATAGTTTATAATTGTAACGAACCCTTGTCTGCTTTGCCTATGATTTTGTATGGTCCGTCCCAGTTAGTTCCCAACTTGCCTTCTCGTGGGTCCCTGTTTGCTTGGGTTTTGGCTTTGAGTATGTAGTCCCCGATCTTGAGCAATTGAACTGCCTTTTTGTTGTAGTAGCATTCTGCTTCCTATTTCTGTGTGACCATCCTTTTGTATGCCATATCTCGTCGTTCCTCGACCTCGTCGAGGTCTTGTCTCCTATTCCTGTCATTGTCGGTGCCGCTTTCATGGGAGTACCTCAGACTGGGTTCTCCGATTTCGATTGTTATTACTACTTATGTTCCATAGACTAGAGAATAATGTGTCTTTCTTGTGCTCATATTCGGGGTCGTTTTGTGTGCCCATAATACTTCTGAGAGTATTTCCGGCCACAGTCCCTTGGTGTCCTCGAGTTTCTTCTTCATGATGTTTAAGATAGATTTGTTAGAAGATTTTGCCTATCCGTTGTCGGCCGGGTGGTAAGGAGTTGAAAGTCTCCTTTTAATGTGCCACTTCTCGAAGAGTTAAGTGGTTTTTTTTTCTCGTGAACTGGGGCCCGTTGTCACAACTTATCTCTCCGAATCAGTAGATGATGTTTTTCCATATGAAGGTGATTACCTCTTGCTCACGAACTTGAGTGAATGCTCCTGCTTCCACCCACTTAGAGAAATAGTCAGCTAAAACTAAGAGGAATTTTACATTACCTCGTCCTGGTGGAAGCGGTCCCACGATGTACATTCCCTATTTAATGAAAGGCCATGGAGAGGTGACAGAGTGGAGGTGTTCGCTTGCTTGGTGGATTATCGAGGCATATCTTTGACACTGCTCATATTTCTTCAAATTCTAGGGCATCGTTTTTCATGGTGGGCCAATAATACCAGTCCCGTATGAGGCACCTAACAAGTGCTCGGTCACCGGAGTGACTGTCGCAATGACTTTTGTGGACTTCCTCGAGAATGCCTTAGGTTTGGTTCAGGCCTATGCATGTTGCCAAGGGGCCACCGTTCGTTCTTTTATACAAGTCATTATGAAGGAGGTTGTACCTGGCGGCCTGCATCCTTAGCTTTTTGGCTTCCTTTTTGTTATTTGGGAGGGTGCCGTCCTGCAAATAGTTTTATAATACAGTTGCGCCAGTCCCAAGTTAAATTTATAGATTTTACCTTGATGTGTTCCAATGCCGAGCTGAGGAGATAAACTATACTCTTATCCCCTGGAGTTATGCTTTTGGTGGCAGCGGCCAATTTGGCGAGGCCATCTTCTTCGATGTTCTGAGTTCATGAAATTTGGTCGAGCTATTATTCGTCAAAATTGGGCAGCAATCTGCAGATCTCGGTCTAATACTTCAACAACCTCTGCTTTTTGATTTGGAAAGTCCCAATAACTTGGTTGACTACGAACTGAGAATCACAACGGAGCTTCAATCGCTTCGCCTCGTACCTGAGTGCTAGTCTCAATCCTGCAAATACAGCCTCATACTCGGCCTCGTTGTTAGTCATATCTGGGAACCTCGAGCACGAGTCCCAGTCCGGACCCGCATACATTGGACACGCCATCGATATGTAGGACCCAAGGGTATTGTGTTTAAAGGGAAGCTTGAGTGGCTTCTTTTTCAGCCTCAAGCATTACTTTTGCGCTAAACTCAGAGACAAAGTCGGCGAGCACTTGCGGCTTTATTGTTGTGCGAGGCTGATAAGTGATGTCGTGCTCACTTAATTCAATGGACCACTTAGCCAGCCTACCTGATAGCTCGTGTTTGTGTAATATGCTTCCTAAAAGAAAAGTGGTGATGACCGGGATTGGGTGGCACTGAAAGTATGGCCTGAGCTTTCGTGAAGCTACGACTAGGTCCGGGGCTAGTTTCTCGAGGTTAGGGTACCTCGTCTCGGCATCGACAAGTGTTTTACTGATATAATAAAATGTAGATTGCGTACCTTTGTCTTCCCGAACCAGGATCGCGCTTACCTCTACTACCGAGACGACGAGGTAAATGAGGAGGCACACCCCAAGCTCGAGTTTTGAGAGCAAGGGTGGTGACGACAGGTATTCCTTCAGTTCTTTCAATGCTTGCACACACTCAGGCGTTCATTCGAGGATGTTATCCTTTTTTAGTACACTAAAAACTTGTGACACCTATCGGACGACCACGAGATGAATTTTGTGTAATGACCCGGCCAGTCGTTTTGAATATTATAACCCCGTTCCCCCATTTACTACTCAATTTATGTCTTGTAATTGATTTATGACTTATCGGGTTAGTTGGTTCGGGTACGGAAGGAACTCAGAGTGAAATGAGACACTTAGTCCCATAATTAAAAAATTTAAGTTAGAAAAGTGGACTGGATATGGACCTATGTGTAAACGACCTCGGATTTGAATTATGATGGTTCTGATAGCTCCGTTAGCTGATTTCGGACCTAGGAGTGTGTCCGGAATGTGATTTGGAGGTCCGTGGTAGAATTAGGCTTGAATTAGCGAAATTGAAAATTTGGCGATTTCGGTCGGCAGTGAAAAATTTGATATCGGGGTCGGAATGGAATTTCGGAAGTTGGAGTAGGTTCATAGTGTCATTTGTGATATGTGTGCAAAATTTGAGGTCATTCGGACGTGGTTTGGTTGGTTTCGGCATTGGTTGTCAAATTTGGAAATTTAGAAGTTCTTAGGCTTGAATCCGAGGATAATTTGATGATTTGATGTTGTTTTGAGTGATTTGAAGGTTCGGCTAAGTTGGTATATTGATATATCACTTGTTGGTATTTTTGGTTGAGGTCCTGAGGGGCTCGGGATGATTTCGAATGGGTATCGGGAAGTTTGGAAGTTGGAAAATGCAGCTGGAGCTGCTGTTCTGGTGTGTTCGCACCTGCAGATTTGGAACCGCAGGTGTGATGATCGCAGGTGCGTGGGAGGCACGCAGATGCGGAGATGGAGGCCCGGGGCTTGGTCGTAGATGCAAAGAGAGGATCGCACTTGCGGGCTCGCAGGTGCGAGAAGGCTGCCGCAGGTGCGAAGCCTGGTCGGTTAAGTGGAATGCGCAGGTGCGCACCTGTGTCCGCAGATGCAGAAGCGCGGGTGCGATGAAGGGCCCGCATGTGCGAAAAACTTGGGCAGAAACCATAAATAGAACCCTTCGCGATTTTGGTTCATTTTTCACCATTTCTATTATGTTTTTGGAGCTTTTGGGAGAGATTTGAAGAGGGAATCAAGAGGATATCGTTGAGGTAAGTTACTTGAGCCCTAATACTTGTATATATGGTGATTTTCCGTTGTTTAATCTTGGTAGTTAGTGAAAATGAGGGGTAAGGGCTTGGAATTTTTAAGAGTTTAATTTAAGGATATGAGGGACCAAACGATGTCGGATTTTGATGAATTTGGTATGGTTATACTCGTGAGTGAATGAGCTTTCTAGTTTCGTAAATTTTGTTGGATTTCGAGACATGGGCCCAGGGGTCGAATTTTGGTCGGTTTCGGATTTTTGACATAATTTGATAGTTTTTCTTGTGGAATTCATTCCATTAGCGTATATTAATGGTATTGTACTGATTGTGAATAGATTCGGAGCATTTGGAGATCGAGTCCAGAGACGAGGGCATCCCGGAGTAGGATTTTACGCTGTTAAGGTAAGTAACAGTTTTAACTCTGGCTTTGAGGGTATAAACCCGGAGATTTGACATCACGTGATTGTTTGGAAGTGATACCCACGCTAGGTGACAGGCGTGTGGGTGTACACCATGAGGGATTGAGACTTGGTCCGTCCCGTGAGGCTGTGAGGCCTAATGGCCATTATCTGTGATTATGTGTTTATTTATTGTTGAACTTGTTTGCCTTCATGTTAGAGATCATGCTTAGGCTTCATTCATGCTCACGTTATTTGTACTCAATCATAGAAATTATTATACATGTTTACCTCAGTCTCTATTATTTTGTTGATATGTTGTGATACTTGATGTGGGTTGTGTCCCCTTATTGGTGGTGCATTGTGAGGCTGTAGAGGTACATGACTGGGTGAGGCCGAGGGCCTGATTGTGAGGATATTAATACCATAGCGCGTGAGTTGTCTGCGTAGCATGTGAGTTGACCGTGCGGGTCCAGGTATTGATACCATAGCGCGTGAGTTGTCCGCATAGTATGTGAGTTAACCGGGCGGATCCAGGTATTAATATGATGGCACGTGAGTTGTCTATGCTTAGCGCTTGGGCTTTGGGAGCCTCTCCGGAGTCTGTACACACCTCCAGTGAGCGTAGAGTGTTGAGTGTTTTGAGTATTGAGTGCTGAGTGCGAGTGATGAGTGATGGACTGACACTGCTGTGAGGATGTATTTATTTGTGTTATTGTTGCATTTATCTGTTAAACTTCTTTGTGGCATTTACTGAGTTATGGAATTTACCTGTTGATTTCTATTTATTTTTAAATTGTGAAAATAAATAATTGGACTGTTTTACTTAGCTCGTCACTATTGCTCAGTTCCTTAGTTATTTCTGTTACTTGCTGAGGTGGTTGTACTCATGCTACACCCTGCACTTTATGTGCAGATTTAGGTGAGTTAGAGCGCGGCGATCATTGATTTCAGGCCGGCTATCTGTGGAGATTGCAAGGTAGCTGCTAGCGTCCGCAGGACCTTGTCACTCCTTTTATCATTTCTTCTTTTGGATTGTATTGACAGTTAGACAGTTTCATTTCTTAGTTCATAGATTAGATACTCACGACTTACTGACACCCCGATATTTGGGGCTCGTTTCCGTATTTCAAAAATTAAATTTAAAGTTGATTTAGTTTATGAGAAGTTCAAATGTTGAAATGTTTTATTAAATTCTTATAATCGGTTTAGTAGAAATATTTTGGGAAGTAAGCTTGCCTTGTAACACGATAGGTGCCATCACGACCATGGTTAGATTTTGGGTCGTGACAAGTTGGTATCAGAGCTCTAGGTTACATAGGTCTCACGAGTCATGGGCGGGTTTAGTAGAGTCTTGCGGATCAGTACGGAGACGTTTGTACTTATCTTCGAGAGGCTGCAGAACCTTTAGGAAAATTTCACATTCTTGGATTCTTATCGTGCATTCTGTGTATTCTAGTAACTAAACATCTGTATTTCATTCTCTCACAGATGGTGAGGACTCGTGCTACAGGTCAATAGGGTCAACCACCAGTTCGGGCCGCAAGAGGCCGAGGCCGCGGTAGAGGCCGTAGTAGGGGCAGAGGTGCAGCCTGCACAACAGCTGGGGCAGTACCTACAGATTCACCGATTGTCCTAGATCAGGACCAGGTTCCAGTTGTTGATGCGCCAGTTCAGGCACCACCTGTGCCTATTGTGATTCCAGGCCTTAAGGAGGCCCTAGCTTAGATTCTGACAGCGTGTACCGGCCTTGCTCAGGCGGTCTCTATTTCGACGGCCGCAACCACTTCTCAGGCTGGGGGGAGGCACTCAAACTCCCGTCGCTCGCACACCCGAGCAGGTTATTCAGGGGCTTCAGACACCGGAGGCACCACCAGCCCAGCCGGTTGTAGCTGCACAAGATTATGTGGTTCCTGCTATGCCTGGGGATGATCAGCTTAGGTTGGAGAGGTTTGGGAGACTCCAGCCACCACCTTTCAGTGGTACAGAGAGAGAGGATGCCCAGGACTTCTTGGACAGGTGTCGGAGGATACTCCATACTGCTGGTATTTTGGAGACTTGTGGGGTCTCATTCATTACTTTTCAGTTTTCTGGGGTTGCACTTAGATGGTGGGAGACTTACGGGAGCCGTAGTCCTGTTGGCACAGCACCCCTTACTTGGAAACAGTTCTCTGTTCTCTTTCTGGAGAAGTTTGTACCTGAGTCCCGCAGAGAGGAGGTGCGCAGGCAGTTTGAGCAGCTTTGCCAGGGTGAGATGTCTGTTACACAATATGAGATACGGTTCTTCGAGTTAGCTCGGCATGCGGTCTGTTTGGTTCCCACAGACCGAGAGAGGATCAGGAGGTTTATAGATGGCCTCGGTTTTCAGCTTCGATTGCTTATGACCAGGGAGAGAGTATATGGGGTTACCTTTGACGAGGTTGTCGACATTGCTCGACAGATTGAGATATTTCGAGGCCAGGAGAGGACTGAGAGGGAGGCTAAGAGGCCTCGTGGTCAGGGTGGTTCCAGTAGTGCTCCTCAGGAGGTCAGTTTCAGCAGGACCAGTTTCAGCAGAGTCAGTCATCATTCAGTGCATTGCCAGCACAGAGTTCTCATTATGCCCCGCCCGCTCAGGTATCGTCGGGTAATTCTTTTGGGCATCAGGAGCAACAGTTTCGTCAGAGGAGGGGTTGTTTCGAGTGCAGGGATTTTGGTTACATTGCGAGATATTGCCCTAGGATGTTGGGTGGGACTCCGCAGCAGAGTACTCAGCCTCCGACTACAGCACCAGTTACCTCAACACCCGCCCAACCAGCTAGGGGTGGAGTTCAGCCAGCTAGGGGCGGAGCCCAGTCAGCTATGGGTCGCCCGAGAGGGGGAGGCAGATCAGGAGGTGGTCAGGCCCATTTTTATGCCCTCCCAGCCAGGCCAGATGCTATTGCTTCAGATGCTGTGATTTCAGGTATGTTCTTCTGATAGACTCGTTCGAGGACGAATGTTTGTCTAAAAGGGGGAGAATGTAACGACCCTGCCAGCCGTTTTGAATATTATAACCTTGTTCCCCCATTTACTACTCAATTTATGTCTTGCAATTGATTTATGACTTATCGGGTTAGTTGGTTCGGGTCCGGAAGGAACTCAGAGTGAAATGAGACACTTAGTCTCATAATTGAAAATTTTAAGTTAGAAAAGTGGACCGGATATGGACCTATATGTAAACAACTTCGGATTTGAATTCTGATGGTTTTGTGAGCTCCGTTAGGTGATTTTGAACTTAGGAGTGAGTCCAGAATGTGATTTGGAGGTCTGTGGTAGAATTAGGCTTGAATTGGCGAAATTGAAATTTTGGCGATTTCGGTCGGTAGTGGAAAATTTGATATCGGAGTCGGAATGGAAATCCGGAAGTTGGAGTAGGTTCGTAGTGTCATTTGTGATGTGTGTGCAACATTTGAGGTCATTCGGACGTGGGTTGGTTGGTTTCGGCATTGGTTGCCGAATTTGAAAATTTAGAAGTTCTTAGGCTTGAATTCAAGGGTAATTTGTTGATTTGATGTTGTTTTGAGTGATTCGAAGGTTCGACTAAGTTGGTATATTGATATATGACTTGTTGGTATTTTTGGTTGAGGTCCCGAGGGGCTCGGGATGATTTCGGATGGGTATCGGGGAGTTTGGAAGTTGGAAAATGCAGCTGGAGCTGCTGTTCTGGTGTGTTCGCACCTGCGGATTTGGAACCGCAGGTGCGATGATCGCAGGTACGTGGCAGGCTTGCAGATGCGGAGATGGAGGCCCGGGGCTTGATCGCAGATGCGAAGAGAGGATCGCACCTGCGGGCTCGCAGGTGCTAGTAGGTTGCCGCAGGTGCGAAGCCTGGTCGGTTAAGAGGAATGCGCAGGTGCGCATCTGTGTTCGCAGATGCGGAAGCACAGGTGCGATGAAGGGCCCGCATGTGCGAAAAACCTGGGCAGAAACCATAAATAGAACCCTTCGCGATTTTGGTTCATTTTTCACCATTTCTATTAGAGTTTTGGAGCTTTTGGGAGAGATTTGAAGAGGGAATCGAGGGGATTTCATTGAGGTAAGTTACTTGAGCCCTAATACTTGTATATATGGTGATTTTCTGTTGTTTAATCTCGGTAATTAGTGAAAATGAGGGGTAAGGGATTGGAATATTTAAGAGTTTAATTTAAGGATTTGAGGGACCAAACGATGTCGGATTTTGATAGATTTGGTATGGTTAGACTCGTGAGTGAATGAGCTTTCTAGTTTCATAAATTTTGTTGGATTTCGAGACGTGGGCCCGGGGGTCGGTTTTTGGTCGGTTTCGGATTTTTGACATAATTTGATAGTTTTTCTTGTGGAATTCATTCCATTAGCGTATATTGATGGTATCATACTGATTGTGAATAGATTCGGAGCATTTGGAGACCGAGTCCAGAGACGAGGGAATCCCGGAGTAAGATTTTACGTTGTTAAGGTAAGTAACAGTTTTAACTCTGGCTTTAAGGGTATAAACTTGGAGATTTGACATCACGTGATTGTTTGGAAGTGATACCCACGCTAGGTGATGGGCGTGTAGGTGTGCACCATGAGGGATTGAGACTTGGTCCGTCCCGTGAGGCTGTGAGGCTTAATGGCCATTATCTGTGGTTATGTGTTTATTTGTTATTGAACTTGTTTGCCTTCATGTTAGAGATCATGCTTAGGCTTCATTCATGCTCACGTTATTTGTACTCAGTCATAGAAATTATTATACATGTTTACCTCAGTCTCTATTATTTTGCTGATATGTTGTGATACTTGATGTAGGTTGTGTCCCCTTATTGATGGTGCATTGTGAGGCTAGAGAGGTATATGACTGAGTGAGGCTGAGGGCCTGGTTGTGAGGATATTAATACCATAGCGCGTGAGTTGTCCACATAGCACGTGAGTTGACTGTGCGGGTCCAGGTATTGATACCATAGCACGTGAGTTGTCCGCGTAGCACGCGAGTTGACCGTGTGGATCCAGGTATTGATATAATGGCACGTAAGTTATCCGCGCTTAGCGCTTGGGCTTTGGGAGCCCCTTCGGAGTCTGTACACACCCCCAGTGAGCGCAGAGTGTTGAGTGTTTTGAGTATTGAGTGCTGAGTGCGAGTGATGAGTGATGGAGTGACACTGTTGTGAGGTTGTATTTTTTTGTGTTTTTGTTGCATTTATCTGTTAAACTTCTTTGTGACATTTACTGAGTTATGGAATTTACCTGTTGATTTCTGTTTATTTTTAAATTGTGAAAATAAATAATTGGACTGTTTTACTTAGCTCGTCGCTATTGCTCAGTTCCTAAGTTATTTCTGTTACTTGATGAGATGGTTGTACTGATGCTATACCCTGCACTTTATGTGCAGATTCAGGTGAGTTAGAGCGCGGCGATTGTTGATTTCAGGCCGGCTATCTGTGGAGATTGCAAGGTAGCTGCTAGCGTCCGCAGGACCTTGTCACTCCTTTTATCATTTCTTCTTTTGGATTGTATTGTTAGTTAGACAGTTTCATTTCTTAGTTCATAGATTAGACGCTCACGACTTAGTGACACCCCGATGTTTGGGGCTCGTTTCCGTATTTCAAAAATTATATTTAAAGTTGATTTAGTTTATGAGAAGTTCAAATATTGAAATGTTTTATTAAATTCTTATAATCGATTTAGTAGTAATATTTTGGGAAGTAGGCTTGCCTTGTAACACGATAGGTGCCATCACGACTATGGTTAGATTTTGGATCGTGACATCTGGACAGGGCGGCAATTCGACTGGTTAGTCTCTGGACTTGCTTCTTAGTGGTCAATTGTTCTGGTATCTCGTCGATAGCCTTAATTTGATTTGGTTTGACCTCAATCCATCAACGTGATACCGAGAAGCCCAAAACTTCCCTAAGGCTACGCCAAACGCGTATTTCTGAGGGTTTAGTTTTATTCTGTATTTTCGAAGGCCTCCTTTAGGTAGTCGATGTGATCCTCTGCCTTCACGGACTTGACCAACATGTCGTCAATATATACCTCAATAATTTTGCCGTTGATCTTTGAACATTTTCGTGACCAACCTTTGATAGGTAGCCCCTGCATTCTTCAACCCTAATGGCATAACCTTATAACAATACGTTCCCCCGTGGGTGATAAACATAGTCTTTTCTTGGTCTTCTTCCTCCATGAGTATTTGGTTGTAAACTGAGTAAGCGTCCAGAAACCTTAACAGCTCGTGTCCTGCTGTTGCATTGATGAGTTGGTCGATGTGTGGCAATAGGAATGAATCCTTTGGGCATGCTTTGTTCAGGTCTGCCAAGTCCACACACATCCTCCATTTCCCATTTTTCTTTTTAACCATCACCACATTGGCTATTCATTTGGGGTACTTTGACTCCCTGATAAAGTCGTTGGCCAATTGCTCTTTTACTTCTTCGTGGACAACCTCATTGATTGTGGGGTTGCACTTTCGTCGGACCTGTCTTACTTGGGGGTAGAAGGGGTCGGCATTCAACCTGTGTGTGGCGATTTCTTTGGGGATGCCTGGCATATCTGCATGACTAAAGGCAAATAGATCTGCATTAGTTACTATAATTTACTAAATTTACCTAGGTCTCGGAGTTTGCAACCAATATAGGCCTTTTGCTGAGGTCGCTATGATATAGCTGGACGGGGCCGAGGTTTTCTATAGTTGACCCTGTGGCTTCAACCATCTCTGGGTCTATAATGACTTCTTTGGCTTCAACCAGTGGCGACCTCGACCCTACTGATTGCTATGCTTCTTTTTCCTTTTCTTTCTTTTGTTGAGTTGATGTGTCATCCATGGCGATTTGGTAGCATTTTCGGGATGTACGTTGTTCCCCTCGTATGTTGAATATTCCCCAAGGTGTTGGAAATTTGATCACTTGGTATAAGCTAGGGGGGATAGCTCTCATAGGGTGTGATATTTTATACATCAATGCCATACAAGATGGGGGTGATTTCTGTGGTGTCTAATTTTCGCGTGTACTGACTACAGAAGGAGCTGGTTCTTCTAAGTGTTCCTTAACATATTGTTGATGAAATATTAAATGCGGAAAGTAAAGAACACAAGTATTTTTAGGTGGAAAACACCCGGCTCAAAAGGTGAAAAAGATACGACATACTACTCAGTAGGATTTTCTCCCAACACTTCACTAAATCAATGAGCCAAAACAGCATTTACAAAACTTTTTGTAAACCTAAGGATTAACTCTAATCCCGTTGTGGCAACCAGCCTCTAACTGTTGCGACAACTTCAAGTTAACTCTAACTTGAATACTCAGAGTACCTATTAGAATTGCCTCTAGATAAAGTTGAAAGGTACAATTTGAAAACCACCTACTACAATTGAACTAGAATAAAAGACAAACACTTGGAATTGGTTCTTCTATCTGGTTCATGTAGCTTCAGGTTCGCACACTTGAATCACACAAGAATTGTTTGCAAAATGCCTTGCTATTTTGCTCTCAACTCACGTTTAACTTCTGCTTTTGTGCGTGACCATAGAATGAGAACATCCTGCAATATATAGAGTTAGTAGAATGGGAAATAACTAGAGTTCTAATGCTACTCTTCCTTGGTGGAAGAGTTCTAGTTATCCTCAACTTCTAACTCCTCTCTTATCTTGGATAGTGTTCTCTTTGAGTAAAGAGTCCTTCTCTTTATCAATTATGCAACCTTTTCGATCAGGAGATATCAGATATAACAAGTTAAGCTTATATCCTTCACGTGCATTCCTCATGCTCGAATCTGCCCGTGTCTGTGTACACAGAGGATGGACCTGGTTCATGCATGAGCTTCCTTTATCAATATTCAAAACAAAACTTCACTTGGGCCAACAAATTCCCCCTTTTTGATGATGACAAACTCTGTGCTTTTCATAAGCTTAGGCTCTGTTACGACTCAGTTCAACATCAACACAATGTTAGAACATTTTACCTATTTATCACTTATCATCTAGGACCAGGTTTATTAGGTTATAAATATCACTTTTCAAAGTATAAGCACAACATTTCCTCCCCTTTTGGCATCATCGAAAAGTTGCATAGATATGTAAGATAACGAGATTTTAAAAATTACTCATAGCCACTGGGGCTACTTCAAATGCAATCATAGATTAATCATCATATATCAATCTAAGGTTATTAGCCATCTAAGAAATATAAACAAATAGTTAGAGCAAAAGAAAGTGAATTTCAGTGATTGATAAGATCCTACCTCAAAGCATAAGAAGAAATAAAAACATTGTAACATGAGCAAAAGAAACAAAAAAAAATCCTGAATTAGGTCACTGGTTGATCCACACTAGGCTAGGAGGCTTAAGGCTGGGAAGGAACAGGTTCTTGGTTTTTGGCTTGGAGTAGTTTCAGCATATCCTAAAGAATGCCATCATTCTTCTCCTTTTCTTTTGCCAGGTCAGTTCTGAGAGCATTTCTCTCAGTCTCCACTTCTTCCAACCTCTTCTTCAGCCTATCAATCTCAGCATCCTTAGCCCCACTTTCTTGCACCAAGGCTCGCACTTTGCTATTCACTAGTACCTTTTTCGATGAACCAGGTTCTTTAGGAGTGGTTTGGACTTCATAGTCACAAGCAGTCAAAGTATTTACCCCAAAATGATCCTTGCTTGTACCAACCTCCCATTTCTTGATGGGTACCTTGAAGTGCGCAAGTACAACCGTGAGAATAAAACCATAGGGTATGGCATGAGTCTTGGAACCATTTAGAATCTTGTCAAGAAGCTGGATTATAAACTCAGGCCGGTTGATTTGCCTCCCACTATCCAAACATTCCATAAGGACCAGGTCTATGAATGTGGAAATGTGCCTCCTTTCCTGCCTAGGCAACACACATTTGTTTACAAATTCGAACAACATTTTGTGGGGTGGATTCATCTCAATTTTGTAAATAGCCTTGGGCTCAAGTTCCTCTTCATTGTCACAAAATTTCCTAGTAATGGCAAGGGCAGTAGAGAGATTCTCTAGACTTGGCCATTTTAGTTTCTTATAATCATTGTACCCTTCAGCAAGTACACCCAAGATCTCTCCCAGCTCTTTCTCATCAAAAGTTACTTTTACCCCCTTTACCACACTGGTGACCCTACCATCTTTTATCTCACAATTGGCCATAAACTCCACAATTTCATTCCTGGCCAGCCTGCCATCCATCTGAAGGACCATGTCCTTCCAGCCTTGCAACTGTAACTTCTCCAAAAGCATCACCATTCCTTCCTCCTCCAAGTTCCTGAGGAGTTTGCCTTTAAAGATAGTCCTCTTTCCAAATTTGACCATCTTGTCTTTCTCAGCATCAGAATCATCTTCTTCTTCTTCTTCTTCTCCACTCCATTCTTCTTCCTCCGTAATTTTTACTTTTCTTGATTTCACAGCAAACCTGGTTCTTTTAGCCAAAGTGGATGGTTCAGCGGACTTTGACTTTGAAATAGATTTCTTGGTGGAAGTCTTGGCTTTCTTAGCTTTGGGAGTCAGAACCTGAAGTCTTGGCTTTCTTAGCTTTGGGAGTCAGAACCTCCACTTCTTCTGTCTCATCTTCATCTTGAAGGACCATACTATCTTATCAATTTCAACAGCCTCAACAGGCTCACTCACCTTCTTCTTTCCCTTAGTAGCAGCTTTTCTTTTACTTTCTTCTAAGGCTTTTTCCAGTTCAGCCTCACTCTGCTTCTTCTGATTTCTTGTGGCTCTTCCTCTTGTGGGAGAAATTTCAACAGGGATAGAAGAGGTAACCTTCCTTTTCTTATTTTCCTTAGTAGTGCCAGGGGTGTTAACTCCTGAACTTCTTTTCTTCTTTGGATTGTAACTTGCAGTCACCCTTTTTAGTAGGTCTACGAGAGTTTCCTGTTCAGATGGAACAGGTTCATCTATATTTTTTCCAAGTTGAACCAGCTCCTCAGCAGCTTCTCCAGACCCACTTCCCCAGTTTTTCTCACACCCTCCTCTAATGTAGCAGATTCCTCACCCCAAACAGCCATTGCACCTGATTCTTTAGTTAGACTAATAGGAGTGGGTGAATAACCAACCACTCATTTTCCATTTCCCCTCACAGTACTTCGAGCACCCTCACTCTCTTTTTCTTTTTCATTTTTACCACCAACCCTTCCAGACTCAGCAGTTTCAACACCTACCATGGATCCTACCAGCGTAAACCTATTCTCCAAATTTTTAGTAACCTCAGAAATAGTTTCAGGAGTAACTTTAGGGCCAGATGATACCTGTTCAGTCTCAGAAGAAACTGTTTCTTCTCCCTCAGTAGCAGATTTAAATAAATCTTCAAATTTCTGAGGTTCCTGGACCTGGCTATCCATTAATTGTTTGTCTAATTTCTTAGATAATGTGCTCCCAGCCACAGTCTTGCGAGAAAGCATCTTAGTTCTTCCTTTCTTAGACAAAGGTGTGGTTGAAGGTGTGATAGATGGTGTGGGTATAATTTCCTTGGGTGGGGATGAAGGTTTTTAAGAAGGGTTTGCCATTTCTGAGATTGGGAGCTTTCGAAAACGAGTTTGTATGAGAGTAGAAGATGAGAGAAATTTGAGAGAATTTGGACGGCTTGAAAGTTTAGAAGTGAAGAAACAAATAACTCCGAATCAATATAAAGTGGAGGAGTTTACTTGAGTAACGACAGCTTTTGCAGAAGTCTAATCAAACTGCAAGTCAGTTTGAAAAGACGTTCATTTGTAACGGACAAGTCCAAAAAGGATTTGGGATTAGATGGGACTCTTCTTTTAATCATGATCTAAATATAGTTATTTCAAATTATGCTGAGTGTAGAATACATACCAAGTAATCTTAATGAACCGGGTTCTTCACTGAGAAATCTCTTGTGTAAGTCTAAATTTTTCAAGAAAATAGAGATAATATCATTAGAGATTAATGAGTCATTTTAGCACTTGGTACAAGAGTATACTATTGAAAGTATGAGACTGAGCAAAATCTAATCTAACTATATACAAAATTTACAGATTTTCTAACCAAAATTTTTTTCCATAAAATTCTTTTTTCATTTTTTTTTTCATTTTTTTTTTTCAATTGTGAAATTTTGAACTGGTCTTTTTAGGTGATCTTAATCATCCCTAATTCTAACTTGTTCCTTTCAAAGTGATCTCTACTTAGATCTTTTGTAAAGATGTCAGCCATTTGCTTGCTAGTAGCACAAAATTCCATAGTGATCAAACCCTTTTCATAGTTGTCCCTCAAAAAGTGATGCCTAACATCTATGTGCATAGTTCTCTTGTGATGAACCGGGTACTTGGTCATACTAATTGTACTAGTGCTATCACAAAAGATGGGGATACAACCAACATCAATTCCAAAGTCCATTAATTGATGTTTGATCTACAACAATTGAGCACAACATGAAGCATCGGCAACATACTCAGCTTCAGCAGTAAATAAGGCCACAGAATTTTACTTTTTGGTGGCCCAAGACACAAGACATGAGCCAAGAAAGTGTGTCATACCTAAGGTGCTCTTTCTATCCACAAGAAAACCTGCATAATCAGCATCAGCATATCCCACTAGATTGAAATTACTACCTTTTGGATACTATAGACATAGGTCAGTGGTGCCTTTTAGGTATCTCAAAATCCTCTTGGCAGCAGTCAAATGAGACTCCTTTGGATTCGCTTGAAATCTTCCATTTTAAACGTTTTAAGCAACTCTTTTACATATTTCTACTGATGGATTATAGTTCCATTTGAATTTTGTTTAATTTGTAAGCCTAAAAGGAAATTAAGCTCACCCATCATGCTCATTTCAAATTCACTCCCCATTAATTTAGCAAATTCTTTACTTAACTTATCAGTAGTTGCTCCAAAGATTATATCATCAACATATATCTGAACTACCAAGAGAACTTTACCTTTTTCTTTCAAGAATAAAGTATTGTCAATTTTACCTCTCTTGTAGTCATGCTCAAGCAAAAAATTTAATAGTATTTCATACCATGCTCTTGGAGCCTGCTTGAGCCCATATAGTGCCTTTTCAAGCTAGTACACATGATCAGGACATTCCTTGCTTTCAAAGTCTGGATGTTGCTTGACAAACACTTCTTCTTTTAGATAGCCATTGAGGAAGGCACTCTTGACATCCATCTGGTGAAGAGTGAATTCCATGTAAGCAGCAAAAGCTATGAGGAGTCTTATTGCTTCCAACCTTGTAACTGGAGCAAAGGTTTCATCATAGTCTATGCCCTCCTCTTGGCTATATCCTTGAACCACCAATCTTGCCTTGTTCATTGTAACTGTTCCATCTTCATCAAGTTTGTTTCTAAAGACCCATTTTGTGCCAATTACTGATCTGTCATTGGGTCTTGGTACCAGATGCCAAACTTGACTCCTTTCAAATTGGTCTTGCATTGTATTTACCCAGTCTGCATCCTGCAAAGCCTCAGCAATATTTTTAGGTTCAATAAGAGATAAGAAAGTATCAAAAGCACAAAGATTCTTTAACGAAGATCTGGTTTTGATTCCAGAGGTTAGATCAGTAATTATGTTCTCAATGGGATGAGAACTCTGATACTTGTAAGATTTCATAACTAGTTGGCTTCCTCTTGATGTTCCTTCAATGTTTTGTTGCTGAGGAACAGGTTCATGGACAGGTTCCCTTGAGGTTTGAGGATCATTTCCTCTTTGTTCTATCCCCCTATCATGTTGCCCTGGGTGGAAAGACTTGTTCCATCTCATGTTCCTTCCTCTATTGCAGCTTCAGTCTGAGCTATGGTTTCATTTGAGTTTCTTACCAGCCCAATTGCTTCATCATCATGTTCCTGTCTCTTAGAAAGAATGTTAGTTTCATCAAAAACAACATGAACACTTTCTTATACACACATATTTCTTTTGTTATAGACCTTATAAGCTTTACTATGTGAAGAATATCCCAAGAATATTCCCTCATCACTTCTAGGATCAAACTTACCTAGGGAGTCTTTACCATTATTGTGCATAAAGCACTTGCATCCAAATACCCTAAGATGGGATATGTTTGGTTTTCTCCCTTTAAGTAACTCATATGGAGTCTTCTCTACAATAGGTATAGTCATGCACCTATTTATGATATAGCATGCAGTGTTTACAGCTTCTGCCCAGAAGCTATGGGGCAGTTTACTAGAAAGAAGCATAGTCCTAGCCATATCTTCAAGTGTTCTATTCTTTCTTTCAACTACTCCATTTTGTTGTGGAGTCCTAGGAGCAGAGAAATTATGATCTATGCCATGATCATCATAAAATTCAGCAAATTTAGCATTCTCAAATTCAGTGCCATGATCACACCTAATTGATGCAAGTTGATTACCTAGTTGTTTCTGAGTTTTTCTAACAAAAGAGGTAAATATGTCAAATGCTTCATCTTTAGATGTTAAAAATAATGTCCAAGTAAACCTAGAATAATCATCAACAAGCACCATCACATATCCTTTACCACATCTGCTTAATGTTCTCATTGGACTACAAAGATCCATATGGACCAGTTCTATCGTCCTGGTGATGCTTACCATTTTCTTGCATTTAAAAGAGGATCTTACCTGCTTCTCCCTTGCACAAGCCTCACAAACTTTATCTTCCTTGAACTTGATGTTAGGCAGCCCTATCACCAGGTCCTTGGAGACTAATTTGTTGAGTTGCCTTAGACTGGCATGTCCAAGTCTCTTGTGCCAAAGGAGGGGATCATTATCCAACACACTTAAGCAAGTGAGTTTATTTTTTGAAAGTGTGGACAGATCTACAACATATATATTGTTCACTTTTTTTCCCTGCAAAAAAATCTTGTCAGTGGTAAGATTAATCACAAAGCATTTGGTAGAGGTGAATGCTACCATGTTACCTCTATCACATAATTGTTATACACTTATTAGACTGTACTTTAGTCCATCTATCAAGTAGATATTCACAATAGAGTGAGAATAATTCTTACCTACCTTTCCAACCCCAATGATCTCACCTTTCTTCCCATTTTCAAAGGAGATATTACCTCCTTTGAGGTCCTCAAGTGAAAAGAACTAGTTCTTGCTTCCTGTCATATGCTTTGAGCAGCCATTATCCATGTACCATATTTGGTTGCTCCCTTTCACTTGGACCTGCAAAAGGAAATCAGGGGTTAGTCTTAGGAACCCAAACTAGTTTGGGTCCCTTTCTATAGACAAAAGGATAAATCAAATTCTTTTTAGCCCAACTTGGTAGCCTATTTTTCCCTTGAAAAAATTCGTTGTTCTTTTGACTTGCCTTTTCATTTGCAGTGCATTCACTTCTATATAGTGACCTGTTTTACCACCAAGAGTAATACTGGCCGTTGAAGAGTGGTGGCCTAGCAGTGGATTGCCCTTCCCAGTTTCTAGGTGATGCACTCATCTTGATCTTCTCCTAAGGTGTTAGACTCTTCAAGGATAACCCGCTCTGATACTAATTGATATTTTATACGTCAATTCCACACAAGATTGGGGGGGTGATTTGTGTGGTGTCTAATTTTTGCGTGTACTGACTATAGAAGGACCTGGTTCTTCTAAGTATTCCTTAAACTACGGGTGTGAAATAGTAAATGCGAAAAGTAAAGAACACAAGTATTTTTACGTGGAAAATACCCGGCTCAAAAGGTGAAAAAATCACGATCTACTACTCAGTAGGATTTTCCCCCAACACTTCACTAAATTAATGAGCCAAAACAGCATTTACAAAACTTTTTATAAACCTAAGGATTAACTCTAATCCCGTTGTGGCAACCGGCCTCTAACTGTTGCGACAACTTCAAGTTAACTCTAACTTGAATACTCAAAGTACCTATTACAATTGCCTCTAGATAAAGCTGAAAGGTACAATTTGAAAACCACCTACTACAATTGAACTAGAATAAAAGACAGACACTTGAAACTGGTTCTTCTATCTGGTTCATGTAGCTTCAGGTTCGCACACTTGAATCACACAAGAATTGTTTGCAAAATGCCTTGCTATTTTGCTCTCAACTCACGTTTAACTTCTGCTTTTGTGCGTGACCGTAGAATGAGAACATCCTGCAATATATAGAGTTAGTAGAATGGAAAATAACTAGAGTTCTAATGCTAGTCTTCCTTGGTGGAAGAGTTCTAGTTATCCTCAACTTCTAACTCCTCTCTTATCTTGGATAGTGTTCTCTTTGAGTAAGGAGTCCTTTTCCTTATCAATTATGCAACCTTTTCAATCAGGAGATATCAGATATAACAAGTTAAGCTTATCTCCTTCACGTGCATTTCTCATGCTCGAATCTGCCCATGTCTGTGTACACAGGGGATGGACCTAGTTCATGCCTGAGCTTCCTTTATCATTCTTCAAAACAAAACTTCACTTGGACCAACAGGGTGTATCCATGGTCATCCTACGATGGCGTTGTATGTGGTGTACTGATCTATGATATCGAATATTGTCTCTAGAGTCACCCCACCAGTAAGGACGGGGAGTGTAATCTCTCCTAAGTATGTTCAACTGCATTGTTAAAACTGGTTAGTGTGATGCGGCATGACACTATCTTATCCTCGAGTCTCATTTGTGTGAGGACTCGAGGATGGATGATGCACGCTCCACTTCTGTCATCTACCATAATTCTCTTAATATCAATATCGAAAATTCGTAAAGTAATGACAAGTGCGTCATTGTGAGGGAAAGTCAAATCGTCGGTATCTGACTCATCGAAGATGATACTTTCTTTGAGTCTATCATACCGTTCGTGGGTGATCGATCTTTTGAGTTTGTGTGTGGCGATGAATTTGATGCCGTTGATTGAGGCATTGTCACTGCCACCAATAACCATGCTGATGGTGCGGGCTGGCAAATGTGGATTTGGTGGACCTGGACATTCTCGACCTCGCTAAAGTGTTCCTGCCTTTGTCACTGAGTAGTTCATTGAGATGCCCTTGCTGTAGCAAGTTTCCTACCTTTAGGCTTAGAGCGATGCAATATTCTGTTTTGTGTCCATGTTCTTGGTGGAACTCACAGAGGGCGTCAGAATTTCTAGTGCTTGGGTCAGACCTCATCTTATTTGGTGGCCATTTTACCTATGTTCCGAGCTTCTCGAAAGCGTAGACCACTTCTCTAGGTGACACACAGAAGTTGTGAGCAGATAGTAAGGGGCAATACCTCGACCGTTCCTGTGAGTGCCTGACCTCGGCCTAGACGGGTTGTCTTCATAACGAAAGGAGGGAACATATGTCCTGACATAGGGCTGGAGTCGTTCCTTGTCTGGCCACGATACTGGATGATCTCTCATTGTGTTATCCCTGCGTTCTTTCCTAGGCTCGGATTATACCGAGGTGAGCCGTCGAGTTGGTCCATTGAGGTCGTCATTGTCTGCTCTGACCTCAACACAGTAGGCATTATGGATTTCATCCCAAGTGGCTGATGAGTACTTCATTAATCGACTTAGTGGCTTTCTGGTTGCCCTCAAACCCTCTCTACTCAACCCATTCTGAAAGGCTACCACGACCATTCCTTCGGAGACTTTTGTCAAGGTCATCCTCACCCTGTTGAATCGTTCACCCTTGTTTTAGCTTTCTTGGCCCCGGCATGCACCATTACAAACTTATCGGCCATCTCTTTGAACGTTTCTATGGAATAAGCTGGCAGCTATGAGTACCACGTCAATGCCTCTCCAGTGAGAGTCTCACCGAATGTTTTCAGCAAGATGGAGGGCACCCGCTCTTTGGTGAGGTCGTTTCCTTTCACGGCGGTGATGTAGTGGGCTACATGATCTTCATGATCAGTCGTCCCGTCGTAAATTCTGAGATATGGGGGCATCTTGAAGGTCTTTGGTATGGCGTGTAGAGCCGCTTCTTCCCTGTACGATTGTTCCACAAACCTGTCGGCATCTCTTTTTGGTAATAATTTAGGAGCGCATGGTATTTTGTCTACCCGTTCTTGATGCTCTTTCATTTGATCCCTGAGCGCCATGTTTTCATTTTCTATCTCTTCCATTCTTTTCAGCACGTCGATGAAGTCAGTAATAGTATGAGTTTTACCTGAAGTTGGAGGGTCTGGTTGGTTGTCTTGTTCGTTCCTACATCGTGCTGCATAGACTCTTGTGGTTTCTGTGGTCGTGTATGGAGCTTGTTTACTGACCACGCTGACTAGAATATCAGTTAGCCATGCTTCGAGGAGCCTTTTCATAGCGGGTGAAGTCTCATCTCTCGTGGACGTGGAGGCCCCTTTCCCGTTTGGTTTTGTTGTACTGCAGAAAGGTGCAAGTGACCTCTCTCGTCTGGGAGAGACCGTGGGCGTCACCTCCTCATCTTGGGTGTCATAGCCTTTGTTGATGGCACTCATGAGGTTGAGGAGAACATTATCTGTTGCCTTCGTTCTGTTTCCTTGGTTACCTGCCATGGAGATTTTTGTACGCATAGAGAAAAAAAATATAAACTTTGTGGTTTGTTAGATTAACAAGTCACGTGAGCTATGGATCTAATGGAAACTAAAAGATTGGCTGAGAAAATTCTCACAGACGACACCAAACCGTATGACCCAAAATTTATATATAGGTTTATACAATAAGATTTTATAATAAAGTAGGGTTAATCTTAGCCAATATTAATATCCAAAAGATAAACCAAATATCTTTGTAGTAAGATCTCACGTGTGCTATTGAGTAGCAATAAATGACAACAATAATGATATGATCATGATTCAAGAATATGGAAGATAGCAATAAATAATATTTAAATAAATAAATGGGTGAGGTCACCCGAAAAGGGTGAGATTCCCCAATAATTCTTCTAACAAGGATAGATAATGATAAGCCTTTAAATATTCGAATCCTCCTTGGATCGTGGGAAAAAAGGTAGATAAAGATCTGAGAAAAAGGTGAGCTTTGTATGTATGTGATAAAGGAAGAATCTTCGGAGAATATCAATGTCTTGTTTTTTACAATGAATGTCGTCCAAATCCCCTCCCATAACTACATATCTTTTTATTTATAAGAGTACATGAGCCACAAAATCCTAGACAGTACAACTGGGAGAATATTCATTAGAATATTCTTTAGAGAATGGTAATTCTAGAACTAGCTGTTACTGCTTTTTCGAAAAGGGATTCGTCTTCGTCCTCGTCCTCTGTTGAGTCACTTCGACCTCGTTGACAATGCGTTGTCTTCTCGCGACGTCGACCCTTTGAGGCTAAGTTATTATATCCTTTTGACGACACTTGGCAGCCTCTGAAGGCTTTCTTCATATCGACTTGGCCAATCATATAACTCGATGTTTTTCGCCCATATATAAATAAAGTTTAAAAATCCTAACACCGGGATGTATTATAGAAACCATTAAAAGCTATAACACCGGAATGAATTACAACTATTCCGAATCTAGTAACCCCCCTCCCCCTCCCCCCCCCCCCCAAGATTAGAAATCCATTAAATTGAGGAACAATAACATTATATTCATGAATGCAATTGTCTCATAGACCTTAGAGGCAGGGGCAGACCTAGAGCATTGAATACGGGTTTCCGGGAATCCAGTAACTCTTGTGTAGATTCTGTATTTATACTAAGAAATTCACTAAATATTTATAAATATCTAACTGTGAACCTAATTATTATTGTATATTAATTTAAAATTACGGTAGGAATCTAAAAGGCTCAAATCATGGATCCGCCTCTGCTCAGAGGTGAGTGAAACCACGAGACTTGCCAAAAACAATTGAAAAAACTACTGTGGCTATGGTAAAACAATAGGTCAGGATATAAAATAGATTCAAAATGCGCGGTCGAATCCGCTATATATATATATATATATATATATATATATATATAGAGAGAGAGAGAGAGAGAGAGAGAGAGAGAGAGAGAGAGAGGATTTGTCCTCAATTACAGCTGCAATTGTTTTTTGTGGCTAACTATTACAAAAATAAGAAAATGATGTCTTTAACGTACCAACTTGTCATAGGCTGAAACTCATGTAATAAATCACTGTAAAGGTAAAGATCGCAGATAGTTTTTGCTGTTATGATTAATTCTGCCACCTATCACCGCCAATGTAGGTTTACCAAAAAGATTGGCAACAGGCGTTCAATTTAATTTCTCGTAGTTTCCTACTTTCCTTCTTTAATTTCTTCCAAAATCTACATAAAATTCTGTTATAAAATACAAAATTTAATTAATTAAAAAATATAAAGTATATCTAAAATCAAAGTCTAATTAAAAATTGTCTGACTTTCTAATTAGTGAGCAATGTAACCTCAAACAAAATTGCGGCTTAGGTAACCTAGTTTTAAACACTTCTGGCAAGTTGACTTTACCTGCCATTTGCAAATGGAAATTTTGCTGATGAGACCCTCCTTCTGTTCATTTCCAATATAATTACTCTAATTGGTAATTACGTCTGCCATAGTTGTTTTCCTACTCTAAATTAATTTCCCCCATTTGAATCCTCTTCGTTTTAAAAGGAAAAGGAAGCCAAGAATACTACAAATGTAGAAATCCAAACTCAAATGAGCGATCCGCCGGTTTTAATATAAACCAATTTTGACCACAGCTGGAGTGCCGAACGTGTTATGTCTGTCAAACTCAAATGGTTCACTATTTAATATACATAACTTTGTTTCTTAAATATATTTTACCTATATTAGTGTTACTTGAATTTTTTATTACCATTCAGAAGAATCTCCTAGCATGAACATGGACCTAGCCCGATTCTTTGACCAATTACAAAGACAAATCATACGCGCTAGCCTTTTTTGGTAACAACCAACATAAATATAGACAATATTGATTACCAATTAAAGGTCGGGAGATTTACTCTCATTATTCTAAATTCTAAATCTTGACCATTACGCTAAAATCTCGTTGCCCTTAAAAATAGCAAATAATCGACTCTATTATTCAACACCTCATATTCATTTCCTTTTTCCCCAATTCCAAGCAGTGCCAAAGGAACATTCTTCCAATTATTCTTTTTTAACCCTCTTGTTTTTTCCTTGTACCGTCCGCCGTTTGAAAGAATTTTCCGGGTAAATTAACTGCTGACAACGACAGCAGAAAGATTTGCATGCAATGCGTGAGATGTAAAATGTTTTTATGGTCCAAAATTAGTCTCCCATGATTTGTCTATAATGCGTTTTCTTGGCCCTCAAATTTCTCATAATTGTCATTCACCACCCAGCAGTTCAGGCGAATTTTCCGACGGAGGGGTCATGACGGAGAGCAGTTCTTCCTCCATAGCCCCTTTGCTTTTGAGAAACATATTAACATCTGCTTTTATCTTCGCTGATAAACCCTTCTTCCTCTTAGCAGAAAAATACAAACTTCTCGAATTTGTACGTTGGTTCCTTATCCAAGCTTTTCTCTTCTTTCTTAAACTTTTTCCCTCTGGAGAAAATTACAACAGCTACCCTTTGAAGCCTCAAAAGGGTGAGATTTATTCTCCGGCTGCCGTGGGAGGCGGCAGCGGAGAGTCGGGGATATCGAGAGCGTTGACGCAAGTGTTGTCAATTGCGAATGATATTCCGGTGAGTTCTAGGAAATATGAGGTCGTGAGATCACTGGCCGAGAGGCTAATTGATGAGAATCTCTTAGAGGGTAACGAAGCATTAAGGGAAGTGAATTGCGCCGCCTTGTCGGCGGCTTTTACGAGGACGCTTGGTCAGCTTGAAGCCGCCGTGGCGGCGGAAGAAGGCGGAATTGTGTCCGGTGGGGATGGTGGCGATTACATCGGTAAGTTGAGCCGCGGATTGAGGGCGATTAGGTATTATGGTGACGTTGTGTGGCAACGGGGTAGGGCGAGGAACCAGCTGAGACAATTCGGATGCTCGGCTGAGAAGCTGGCGGCGGAGTTGCTGTGGTTGGCTCAGAAGATGGCAGTTTGTGGTTGTGTTGATGAAGCTGTTTATATGTGGGCTTCGGCTTCACAGTTAGCTTGGCTTTCTCTTTCTGCTGAGGCGCAGCTTCAGGGGTCTCTTGTTAAACTTTCAGGTAATTTTCTATGGAATATTCTTTGATTACATTTTCTAATTTTCGCAATTTTTTGGCTATACCTGCAGTATGTATCTGTTTGGAAAAAAAATGTATAAAGACTCATCTAATGTGATCCTCTAGCGAATGTAGTATCAAAATAATACAATACAAAAGGTTATGAAACATATGTAACAACCATCCAAAGCAGAATGCTTGTACTCATAGGCGGATCAAGGATTTGAATTTTGTGGGTTCGAACTCATTATATTGTTAAAGTCATGGGTTCATATATGCTATTTGTTCCTATTTTAGATAATTTTTACACATAAATTTATGCTCTATCCGCTTCGAAATTACTAGGTTCAAAATGAACCTCGCACTGCTATGCTGGATATGCCCTTGTTTGTACTGCAGTAGGATATTTAGATAGTAGTAGTAACTTCATAAGCCTGAATGCTTTCATATGCCTTAGATTAAGTGTTGGTTCTACCAGTTAACATTTTCAGTGCACTTGGATCTAATTCGCTGCAATATTTCTTTCCATTCCCAACATTAAGCGTCTTCACCATTGATCTTTCATTGCACAGAGAAAACTTTTATTATGTATTCTCAGAGTAGTTTTATTGTGTTACTACATCTCATCTTGAATTTCTGTTGTATTTGATATTTGGTTGGCATAAAATAATCACCATGTCTCTTCTTTAATTGCGTTTTGGGATAGTAAAAGTGCCATGTTCTGAATTTCTCTTTATGTTTTTGTGCTCCTTTCTAGCTTTCTTATTCAAGAAAGCCAGAGAAATAGGAAAAGATGCAGAGGATGAAGAAAGTACGAAAGAGCATCTAAGGCGGACAAACATGAACATGCTGATGTCATGGCTGCCATTGCTATGCCGAGCAAGCAATGGCACAGACACTCCAGTCTTGAGCATTAGTGAAAGGGCTGAGCTTGAAAGAATACTAGAGCAGATCATTGGAACATTGGAACAAGAAGAGGAGCAAGAAAAGGTCTTGTCCCTCTGGCTTCACCATTTTACCTATTGCCCTTCTTCTGACTGGCCAAATCTCCATGATTGCTACACTCGCTGGTGCACCGCTTCTCGTAAGCTCTTGCTTCACTGAATTTTCTAAAAAGAACCTTCGACTTAGATTGATGGAGTCTCATCTTTCTGGCAAGGAAGGGGTCTCTAGCTAATGGGTGGCGCAGAATGTGAAGTGGAGGAAAAGATTATAGTGCTGTGTTTATGAAGGTCCAAAGTAAGATTTGTATCAGTTAGCTATGTTTTGTAATTATTTTAGTTTTTCTAGTAGTTTAATTTACAAGTCGAAAGCACACTTACATGCATATGCACGTTTGGTTGTGTTTATATAGTGCTTGAATTCAAAGCAAATTGAGCAGAAGCGTTTACTTAATTTCAGGCCTCAAATTTTCTTTCCTGCAGATTATATATATTTGACCTCTCTTATGGTTTTCGAAGATTTCAAAGTTCATCTTTATCGTAAAATATCGATATAGAAACTTTCCTCATAACTAACTTCTTTCAATAAATTTTACTAGGATAACTACTATTGCCTGTGATCACACACAACATCAGCAGCAGCAACATAAGCCAAGTCTCTGTGTTGGTTCATACATCATTTATCTAAGTTTAACTGTTATCTTCTTATACAGAAATGCAACATTTGATTTCACTATTTATCCCTTTTATGTACATCATCATTCGTCAACATTAGAATCTGGCCTGGTTTAATCAAATATGGATCTAACTACAATATCTTCCATTGAAGATTTTGATAGATAATGTTCATTTCTGATATATCAGTGCAAGTTTGAAGTTCCCTGTCAAATTAATCTGATTATACAGAAATACGACTTTTATCCTCATCAGCTATCCATTTTAAGTGGCGTCAACAATTGAATCAGGATTATGTGATCCAGTAAGGATCATGCTGCACATCATGATCAATTTTAGGAGCTTTTGACAGAATTTGTAATAAGGTTGTAGTATTGTAGTATTGATATACTTGGAATTAGAAAACAAATCGATATTTGAAGTCTGAAGAATGTGACAACATGTATCAGTAGACGATCTATTCTGAGCAAATTTCCATCTGGAAATTTAGTCAGTGTTATTAAAGTTTATAGGGAAATATATGACAATGATTCACTTCAAAACATTAGTATAAGAGTGAATCTACACGCAACTGAAGCCCTTCATCACACATTACTTAACCAAATATGGTAAAAGAAGTTCTGAGATTTATTATAACAAGATTATGCCAGGGAAGTTGTACTCGGGCTGGGGTTGGATACTTCAATTCCTATATAGCCACCATCTTCGAGTGAATATCAAACTGCTCAGAGGCAGATAGTTGAGGCTCCTGGGCGAGACCAATAAAATGCATTAGACGATGATGATGCAATGCTGCACTGAATTTTTTATGACAATCTCATAAAAGCGTACCTGAGTTTCATTTGCACCATTCATGCCTACTCCTTTCTGTGCTTCATGAATCTTATTGTGCATACTCATAAGTAAGCGTCCATAGGTCAATTTAGTTTCTTGCTCCAATGTTTTGATGAAACTATATGTCAGGGCACCCGTCGGAAAGCCTGTGAAAGCCTGCAGAAGTCCAAGGTGCGACAATTTGATGATTGAAGGTGTTAAAAGTGAACGTATCTATAATCTCTCGAAATCTTTGTGGCTTAGTACATAGCAGAACACAATAGAAATAAAAGACCTATACAGGCAGGCAACACAAACTAGTTATGATAACGGCTTAATCGTGTTAGTATACTTACATTAGTTTGGTGTTTACCAGTAGTCTTTTTAATTTGTTTAGAGATTTTAGTGTCAATATAAGAGTAGGTGTGCAATTTGTATATACGGATACTAACCGTTGTATCTCCAGAATTTTGATGATCATCACAGGCACTGATAGAGATTGCTGTTCCTCCTCTGGTACCTTTGAATGTGCTGATACGATGGTCTTCCCACATAAAGTATCCCGCCCTGCTTGAAAACATTTTGATCAATTTAAAGTTTCATTGCATAAAGCATCAAAAGGGGAATTCAATAACCTGTTTATTCTGCACATAAATGGCAAATCTAGGAAAGTTCCACTGAAGCAAGTATCAATTATGCCATGAAGTGTGGCTCCACGAGGTAAAGGCCTAACAATGGTATTATTGATCTCGTCATCTAGTATTCTTCCTTCACTCTCAAAATCAACAGGGCATAGTGATTCATCATGCCCATCAACCTCATCACCGTCGCGGTCTCTTACTCGTGTGCCATGGCCAGAGTAATGGAACACTAGTGAATCTCCTGGCTGGCAACCATGAACAAGCCAACGTAGGGCTGACCTGATATTGCCCTTGGTTGGGATTTTGTATGGATCTTTCTCATCCTCTGCAACATTTTATGTATTATATGTTAGAAATCTGATAAAGAAAGAATGAAGAATATAGGAGACAATAACTGGGAGCGGAGGGAGTAGTAACATAAGCGTTTAATTTTTAGACGTTAAGATGAAGGGGAGCCTTGGAACAACGGTAAAGTTGTCTCCATATGACCTATAGGTCACGGATTCGAGCCGTGGAAGCAGCTACTAATTCTTGCATTAGGTTAATTAGGCTGTCTACATCACGCCCATTTGGGTGCGGCTCTTCCCCAGATCCTACGTGAATGCAGGATGCTTTGTGCACCGAGGCTGCCTCTTTTTGAACTGTAGGAGATACCTGTAAGGACAAGTACAGATGCATTGGGGAAACCCAACTTCTCAACCAGAAGATATCTCATGGATAAAACGTCGTTAATGCTTCCTTTCAGACTCTTGGAATGACCACGGTAAGTAATTCCACAGAGAACTGCTCGTTTTCGGCCATGCACCGCTGGAGGTCGCATAGTAATCTGTGGTGACATGTTGAACGGTTGAGGCTGAGAATTATTGGCATTTGGATTCATCCTTCCTGGCCTTGCAGAAAAAGCTGTGTTAACTACTGCGCCCACAATATTGTTAATAACCCCATTGGCAAAGCCGTTGTTGTTTCTTGGAGGTTGGAGTTGTGTAACAGATTGGCACCTTGGGCAGGAAATGGTTTGTGCTCCAATGGGAGCTGACATTTTCGTGCCGCACCAGTTGCATTTGCATCTCCTGCTGTCCATTATGAAAGAGCAGGGTGTCAAGCTAAGATATATGAAAGTCGTTTGTTCCTTGTTTCTGAATATTATTGAGTGGATTGATCAAGATATATATAGGAGGCATATAAATAACGGGTAGTTTCACGGCGTCCAAATTTCAGCAAATTAAAAAATACAGTTATTCATCCATATTATTCACTAAAAAGGGGTTGTATAATAACTCATATTTATGGCAAAACAATCAAATGTTGAGACTATGAATGACTCTTTGGATACGACTTGACTCTTTTACTACTACTTGAACTCTTATTTTGTGCGTTGATATCTCTTAAAAATATTTCTTTTTTAAAATTTCAGTTTTTAAAACTTTATTTTTTTAATAATAATTATTTTTATAATAATATAAGTAAAAATATTATCCTTAATTCAAAACTCATTTTAGTTGGCTATCTAAAAATTTTAAAAATTCTTTAGCCAGTAAATTCTTTTTTCCAATATGACTCTATTTTGATTTTTGACATTAACCATGTTAAATATCTGAGTTATTTGAATTAAACGTAAATAACCTTAAAATTTAAGCCTTCTAAATAATTATAGATAATCGTTAGATATTAATTACGAAACACTACATGAAAAAAGACTAATATTTTCTCAAATCTCGCAGTGATAATTTTATTTTTGCACTATTCTCATTGGTGTCATTGGAACCTAAAAATAGCCACAAAGCGAAATAATAACTCATATTTATGGCAAAGCACAAAGGTTGACACAATATAAACGATTCTTTGGTTACGACGTGACTCTTTTACTACGACTTGAACTCTTATTTGGTATGATATTATCTTTCAAAAAATATTTCTATTTTGAAATTCCAATTTCTAAAACTTTATATATATTTCAATAATGATTATCTTTTTAATGATGCAAGTGAAGATATTATCATTAATTTAAATTCACTTTAATCGGCTATCTAAAAATTTAAATGATTCTTTAGCCGGAGAATTTTTATTTCAGTATGACTCCATTTTAGTTTATTGATATCTCTAGTCACAGATTTTGAATTTGTAATACTCTATATATACAAAAAATATGTTCTTTGAATCATTAAATGTTAAATTAGTTGATTGTTATTATATAACATTGCATATATTGTTTTAAAATTGCCAAGTAGGTTATTTTTGACACCATACTTGGCTTAACCTCAATGCAAACTACTCAAATTGCATTTAAATTCGAATTCGAATATCATATCAGTTTGTTAGTAATAGTGATTTTTTAAAAACGACACACAATATAAATAAAAAGAATATTCTAACATATCCTTATCTTATAATCTATGAATTTGAGCTGAAAATAATATTTGAAATCAATGAGATTAGCTACCAAATTGTTTATATTCAACAAAGATGAAACATAAGAAGAAATTCGTTATCGTCTCTTATTTCTGGTTTTTAAATCTTTCATACATTTTTTTCAATATTTATTTTCTTTTATCTTATTTTTTATGTCATTCTTTCTTTTGTTACAAAAAACTAATTTATTTCACTATAAACATATGAGTTTTAATAGAAATTGTCTACATAAGAACTTTATTTATATTTTTAGTCTTTGATTGAAATTCTTTCATATTTTTCTAATTAGCCTAAATAGGTGCTCGCCCGACCACTTAAATTAAAATATTGAATGATGTGTAATTTATATATAATCCATATATAATATGTGAATAATCGTGTGTTGTCGGTATATCATCTATTTATATTAGCTATAAAAAGTAAGCAATAAATCTGGCCGGATATTTATGTAAATATTCCATAAGATTTCGGTTTTTTGAGTTTATCTATGATTTGACTTCTATTATAATAATTTTAAAAACTCTCTATAAATGTTCAAAAATATCTTATATTTTTATTATCTTTGAAGTAGAAAAAAGTAAAGAGTTTTTTCGAAATAATTTGTTTACATATAAAAAAAAAATCACGTCATACCAATTTTAAAAAAAAAATATACTCTTTGTTACACTTGAAAATAGCTATAGAAACTATCAATTAGAAACCAATATCTCTCTCGTTGAGTTCGAGAAAAAAAATATTTCACATAATCTAATGATTCAAAACTATTCTTCAACGAAAAAAATATTATACCCTTGCAATATTGGCTTGACTGCAGCTAAATGAAGAGGTTTAAGCTTATACCCTTCAATTCCTAGAATGTGCTAAATTAAAATTAATGATAGCAATTGTATAGACAAAGTTTAGTTATTTGTTTGATGTCCATTTATACAAATTGACTCTTCAAATAAATATTCTTCAAAAGGAAAAGAAAAAAACAATTTTTTTAAAAATATTGACTGATTTTTGTGATGTTTCTTTCTCTAGCATGTATGTTTACTTCATTATATATGTAAGTAAACTTTTACTCGATTTTTAAACTCTTTTTTGTTATTTGGATAAACATAGACGTGTACCCTATATATTACATTTATTTTAAAAGAAATTCGCATTATTCAAATCTAGCTACAGTGTTTTAAAGAACTATAATTATAGGGTTTTAAATGTGAGAATTTTATAGTTATATGGAGTAGTTTTTTTTTTTTTGCGAGAGGCGAAGTAGTATTTAAATAATTAGAAAAGATAACAAAAATTCCTAACATGATCATTAACCGAATTAAGTATGATACCATGATAAAAAAAAAAGATCAATTTTTATTTTTAATTTAAATTCGAATTTTAAAACTTAATCTATAAATTTAAAATTATCTTTTAGCTTCAAAATCATATATATATATATATATATATATATATATATATATATATATATATATATATATATATAAAACATTTGTATTTGACTAACATAGTCAAATATAGAATAAAGTTACCATATACTATTGACATTTATTAGTTTGCCACTTGGCTTAACCATAATGCCAATTATATATGATAACTTTATTCCTTTAATTTATATATATATATATATATATATATATACTTGGCTTAACCATAATGCCAATTATATATGATAACTTTATTCCTTTAATTTATATATATATATATATATATATAAAGTATAGTCATTCCGCATTCACGTGATATTATTTTTAAAAAAAAAACTTATTTTCTAGCACAATTTAATACTAAATTCTTTTTATTTTTCTATGTAGTGTCACATGAATATTATGTAAGGTGAGTTGCTAAAGTAAGCGGCCTTTCTTTCTTGTGTTTCCCTTATTGAATTTAGGATTTCCGACTTTTGTTTTCTAATTATTTTTGTGATGTATATACACATAATTGAGTAACTTTTTTCGTTCAAAAAATTTGCTAATGACTTTAATGCAATAAATGGAAAGTTGAATGACCTGTCGTGAAGCTAACCTATATAAGTATCCATCAAAGTGGGAAATTAAGCACTTCCAAGATCAGAATTAATACACATATGTAGCATAGTTTATCTCCTTATTATTCTTTGTATGTCAAATCAGCAAAAGGCTTTTTATTCTTTTCCAGATGCGGTGATGGAGAAACAAGAATCAATCTATTTTGCGTCTTTCGGCATGATAGATTCTATGTTTTATCTTCTGAAAGGTATGATCCTTTATCACGATTGAGTTTTATATTCTTTCAGAACCTTGAGATTTGCTTTTCCCCAGCACTGTACTTTACCCTTTTGAATGCATTGTATGGGGAAGTCCACGTTTTCAGAATTTTATATACCTCAACTGTGTTACCATATCATTTGTTTTAGGATATATATTGGAACAGTATAGGAAGAGATAGTTGTTCCAACTCTTTGACAAGATAAATGCCAATTTGCTGGTTGCATATAAAAGATGGAATATATGCTAATTTTTCGTGGGATGGGCATTAATTCGCTACTTTTGTAGTCAAAGAATCTTCTTAGTGTTATCATGAAGAATTAATATTTTCAAGAATCCGAATTTTGCTAGACAATTTATATATAACACGTTGCCCGAGGATTGTTAAATTAAGAGAAAAACAATCTTCTTTAATGATCTCGTTTCGTCTTTGGTTTAGAAAATTAAAATTGGCAGCCACTAAGAAAATGAATCTTTGATCTCCGTTTTATCCAAATTAATAAACGAGTGGGCCGAGTTAATCTAGACTGCACTAGTTTGATAAAAGCGATAATACTAGCCTGATTAATATGCACTAGTTTGAGAATCATCTAGTCCTTCTAGATGTATTATACTCTCTTGATTTAATCTTGTGATATATGTTTACCTGAAAAACGGATAGAGTTGAATTTATACATAATTCTAAGGATACGTGATATAAATTGATACAATCAGAAAAAATATATAAATGAATATCGAAATTAGTTATAAAAGAAATGAATGCAAACCGAATGAACTAGTTAGCTTAAGCCTTCAAGTTTTATCACGTCCAAATTGAGTGAAGAACGATTGATAGAAAATAATATGACTAAATATCAAAAGCCCAAGAAGATAATATTTGCTCTATTTTCTGTATATCTCAGAATGAATCCCCTCCTCCCCATTATAAATGATAACCACTCTTAATATAGTGGGGGAATCCCATTTTGGATATAATTAAAAATACATAATGGGGATCTCATGATAGATTAATTAACTAGTTTTTCCTTGATTTAAACCGTGATTTCCGTCGAGATTCTCTCCCCAAATGCAGCTATAACGGCTTTTTTGTTTCTTGACTCGATCTCGATCCTGGCTGGTCTCGGTATTGATCGGTCTCTGGATCTCGAGCTCGATCTTGATTCGATCTCGATCTTGGCCGGTCTCGGTATTGATCGGTCTCTGGGTCTCGAGCTCGCTCTTGACTCGATCTCGATATTGATTGGTCTCTGGGGCTCAAGCTCGATAACCTAACTTCGTATCATGGCTCGACATTACAATGATTAACATTGGACCATCATGTTCCAATCTCGATTAGTCATACGAAGGGCAGACTCGATTTTGACCGTATATAGACAGTCCCCTCATTTCTCGAAAAGAAGATAACGAGAAACGATATGAATTCCGAACTCTGACTTGGTGGATGGTGATATCAGCGACGAGCTAGATTGTGACGTATGCAACAAACATGATGTCGGTCCAGTTACCAAGGCATTAAATGCGCGTCAGTCGATGGTCGGCCACTACCAGTTTTGAACCGTCGTTGTGAAACCAATAAATGGCTCCTTTCTTCGTCATTCCAAACTTTTACTTTCAAATCTTTTTCATTCCTATCTTCATAGTTTTTTGCCTTCTCCAAAGCTCCCTATTTCCAGCTTTTCAAATTTCTTTGCTTGTTCTTCTTAAAATACCAAATACTTCAATCTCCATTCTCCTTTGTTCACAAAAACTAAATGGCAAAAATATCTAAAACCGTTCTGCAGAAAGAGGTTGCTTCCTCATCTGGGCCGGTCGGCAAGAAACCAATGGTGGAGCCACGCCTTGAAGAACTTATTCCAGAGGGTGTGTTATTAATTCCGACTTTAAGGTCAAGAAACCCTCATCGATTGTTGGTCGATGCGAGCCGGTATCGAGATATATATGCTCGATACCCAAAAGTCTTCTCGATCTGGTGAAGAAAGATTGCAATTGAGAAAACAAATAGGTTGTGATATTGGCACCGGAGGAAACGATTACTACACATGTGGAAGGGTACCTGAGTGCTTACACTTATCATTTCACGTTGGGTCCCCTCGATTCGGTCATCGTTGATTTTTGCAAGAAATACCAGGTGACCCTCGGCCAAATTCACCCTTCTTTATGGAGGATCGTGATACTGCTCCGTTTCTTTGTGGACAAAATCGGCGGGCTTCCCTTCACCCTCGATTACCTCGTAAGATTATATAGCCCTTGACTCTACCGAGGTGGGCTGATAAAGCTTCAACACCGAGCCACCAAGGCATTCACCTCGAGTATAGATGAAGATAAAGATCGGAGCTGGATGGGCCGGTCTGTTCAGGTGAAGACCTCGGACCTAATTCCGGCTGAGAGTATGCCATTTCCTGAGAAATGGAATATGAAACGTAAGTATGATCCCGTTTTTAGTTTTTGTTATTTTTACTTCTTCATTTTTTCTTATCAATATTGTTCTCGACGCAACCGTTGCTTGGATACCGGGTGCGGTTCCCCACCTCCAGAACTGGACCAGGAGCCTGATTTCAATATCAACATACGTCGAGCGTGCATGGCGTGATTTGTCAAAGGGCCGGTGGGAGGCTCGTACTCATGGTAAGCCTTCATCTTGGCTTGCCGATTTGCCTATCATTCAAGCATTGTTTTCTCAAGTATGAGTTTATTTACTTTCTCCTTTTGTAGGTCTCGGAAAGGATGCAGCTATGAGACCTTGTCCGGTGATAAAGAAGCTTTACCGCCTATCTTGAAACCGGCAATGGTGATTAAGAGAAAAGGACCTCGAACTCCGAGGGTCAAAAACCAAAGAAGAGAGCGGCCTGTAAACCTAAGGGGAACACAATCCCACTGGCCATGGAGTCAGTCCAAAGACTAAGGGAAGAAGAAGAAGAAGAAGAAGAAGGTGGTTCTGGGCTGGTGGCCCGTGCACGAGCTGGCACCGATATTCAGAAAATTTCGGGGACAATGGGGGTTGATACTGCTCTGTCTAGGCTCAATGAGGTCAAGGAGGAGACTCTGACCCAAGTTCCGGGGCCGAGGAGAATCGAAGATGCTTTACCTCGGGGCAAAGGGACCGTTGAAGAGGCGATGGATGCCGATGCAGAAATCGGGCTTGAGGCTCATCAAGACGGAGGCGGCGCCCCAAAAAACCTACTTGGGGCAATAGAGATCGGGGATTCCCCCTCGTTTCCTTCATTTTCTCAGTCGATGATACGTGATGCTCAGGCCGTGGAGACTTGTCACGGGAAGGGAGCCCATTGTGAGGAAGATCATTTCCGTGGTTATTTTGCTGGGGTAGAGGATGTCACCGGTCTGAGTGACTTAGAGGCTCCGAAGAAGAGCTCGGGCGAGGTGGGAGTTTCTTGTCTTTTCAACGAAGCTCAACTGACCCTGAATCGGGTAAGTTCATTTTCTCTTTGTTAATTTTCATACTTGTATTTTTCTTTCCTTGTATAATTCCTTCTTTCTATTTTTGTAGGCCTCTGTGCTCCATCACGAGGTGTTTCTCCAATCCAGAGGGGATCTGAGGTGGTATGAAGCCGAAATCCGAGGGCTTACTGAGGAGAGAGATGCCTTCAAGATTCTCAGTGAGCAGAGAGAAGGAGAAGCAAAAGGACTTCGGGCTGAGCTAGAAGCAGCTCGGAAAGAACAAGCCAATTTGTCCGAGAAGGTAAAAAGAATCTTTGAAGTTAATAAGACTGACTCAAGCGTGATGGCTAACAGTTCGGTCCCACAGGTTCAGCAAAAGCTCGATGTGATCAGGCAGCTTCGTGTTGAAGTGGACGCAGTGAAAGCGGAGATCGAGGAGTGGAAAAAGAACACGAATCGCCTTGCCTCAGAAAAGGATGCTGCCCAAACTCAACTGGCATTGGCTGAGACCTAACTCCGAACCTTGAGAGAGAAGGTCTTGGTGCAAGCCAAGAAAATCGAGGAGTTCCAGTCTTGGTTGGGCTCAGCAACTTCTGATCGAGAGAGACTGGCCACAGAACTTGCAGCGGCCAAATCGGAGGTCGAAATAGCCATGGCTAATGCTGATGCAATGGTGGCCGTCTACCGGTCCGATGCTGAAGCTTCTCAGGTTCGAGCAAAGGAGGTTGCCGAGGCTGCTCAGGCTCGAGCAAAATGGGTTGTCGAGCATTCTAAATGCCAGTCTCGGAGGGAGACTCTCGAGGAGATCCATGCTCATGGTTTCGATCTTACAGCTGAGATCGATAATGCTAAGGAGCTTGAAGTTGAAGCCATAGTGTTGGCCTTTCCTGATGATGATGATACAGGGAGTATGAGCGGATCTGAAAGAGAAAGAGGCCTCGAGGGCGAAGATGCTGCTCCCGGAGAGGACTAAGTCCTTTAGTATTTTTTTTTTTGTGTTTCTTTTAAGACCGTTTCGGTCTTTTGTAGAGAAACTTGATCGAGCCATGCTGCCCTTGTAAATGATTTTTGACACATATATATAAAACTTTCTTACTTTCCGCCTTATAAAATTATGAAGTTGTATTCTAAGATCCGAGGTTTAAACAATTTGATTGGAACTGAATTAGTATAGCCCTTAGACTTTATGGTCGAGTGAGTGCTTGCTCAAACTCGAAGTAAAGTAACCCTTAGATTTTTTATTTGAGCGAGGACGGTCTCTCGAACTCAAGACAAAAAACAACCCTTAGGCTTTTGTAAAAAAGAATGTTTATGGCCTTGTCCCTTTTTCGGCTTGAAAGAGTTTCTTATCATTTGTATTTGCGAAACTTGTAATGCTTTGGCATGAAATAAGGAATTGTTCGAGAGTTCGAACAATTTTATACTCATTAGAGTTTTTTAGGCTTTGATATTATCGAAGCCTTTTATGATTTTGCCAGGGGTAGCCTTTTTAACCGATTTATGAAATATTTCGAAGGCCTGTTCTGTTACAGAATTCGGACGTCTCTGATCCGTGTTAATTCGGCCGTAGCCTCTTTAGTTCGGGTTTTGCCTCTTGGGCTTATTTTCTCATTTTTCTTCAAGCTTGCCCGAAGTGTCAGTCCCCGAGTGGGGTGGTCGTGGCCTATAAAATCGAGCGTTGCCTAAGAGGTCTTATGATATTCGGAGTTTTTATAATTCGATCTCGTTGATTTTTTGGACGGCAATCCTCGATTTGTGAGGGTAATCATACGAACTCCGGTCATGGTTGGCCCTTAGGCCTGTTCACATAATGGATCGAGAATATGAAGTAGAAAAGTTTTTCTAAGGTACGAGATATCGGTAAAGAAGAATACTTCTCTTTATAAATCATTAAAATGCGTACATGTTTTGTGCCAAGGCTCGAGCAAACTACGCGGGCATGGTTCGTTTGACCGTTTGGCCCTTACAAATTTTTCCTATCGAGACCATGCTACCATTAAGTAACTTCCTTGCATTCGAGGGTGATGCCCCCCCCCCCCCCCCCAGTATTCGAGGTTGATTGTAAAGAGGCCTCGGATACTGTTGAATTATTCTAAGTTAGCACAATCAATGGTTGCTTCATTTAAAACCTCGCCGGAAAACCCATTTGGGACAAAACCGCTCTAAGGAAAAAAGAGTACAACACGTGCTTTCAGACCTAAAGGCTCTGTGTCGAAGAATCCATCGCTTCTTCTCGTCGAACACCTGCAAGGGTTAGTTTTGAAATATAAATGAAAATGGGAGGGGTCGTACCTTAGCAGTAGTATCGTTTTAGGTGCGATACATTCCAATTGTTCGGTAGTTGTTTGTTGTTTATCATGCCGAGCTTGTAGGATCCTTTTCCGATGATTTCGAGAACCCGATACGGTCCTTCCCAGTTTGGATCCAATTTTCCTTCATTCGGATTTCGGGTGTTGAGGGTGACTTTTCTTAGCACCAAGTCCCCGATGTTAACATGTCGAAGATTGGTTCTTTGATTGTAGTATCTTTCGATCTGCTATTTTTGGGCGGCCAATCGGACGAGAGCGGCTTCTCGTCTTTTGTCCAACAATTCTAGGCTCGTATTCATGGTCTCGTTATTCGAATCCTTTGTTGCATATCGAAACCTGATGCTAGGTTCTCCGACCTCGACCGGGATCAGAGCTTTGACGCCATAAACCAACGAGAATGGTGTTGCTCCGGTACTGGATTTCGATGTTGTGCGGTATGCCCATAGGACCTCGGGTAGTATTTCTCTCCATTTTCCTTTGGCGTCGGTCAATCTCTTCTTAAGATTTTGGATGATGATTTTGTTGGTCGATTCGGCTTGTTCGTTCCCGCTAGGATGATAAGGTGTTGATAGGATCCTTTTGATCCTTGAGAAATTTAGTTACTTTGTTGCCGATGAATTGTTTTCTATTATCACATACAATCTCGGATGGCATCCCGAATCGACATAGGATATGGTCCCAAATAAAGTCTATGACTTCCTTTTCTCTGACTTTCTCGAAAGCATGTGCTTCAACCCATTTAGAGAAATAATCAGTCATAAACAAAATAAACTGAGCCTTACCTGGGGCCGATGGGAGGGGGCCAACGATGCCCATTCCCCAGTCCATGAAGGGCCATGGGGATAGGACCGAGTGGAGTAGTTCCCCGGGTTGATGAATCATGGGCGCATGCCTTTGGCATTTGTCGCATTTTCGAACGAACTTCCTTGCATCCTTGCCCATATCAGTCCAATAATACCCTGCTCTGATTACTTTGTGGACCAACGAATCGACACCGGAATGATTTACACAAGTGCCCTCGTGAATTTCCCGTAGGATGTAGTCGGTATCTCCCAGTCCCAAACATATTGCCAATGGTCCATTGAACGTCCTTCTAAATAGTATTCCATCTTTGGACAAGTTGAAACGTGTTGCCTTTGTGCGCAGAGCTCTCGATTCCTTTGGATCTGATGGAAGCTTTCCATTCTTTAAGTACTCTATGTATTTGTTTCTCCAATCCCAGGTTAAACTTGTGGAGTTTATCTCGGCGTGACCTTCTTTGATTACCGATCTCATGAGTTATACGACAGTCCCCGAGTTGAGTTCGTCATCTTCGACCGATGAACCTAAGTTTGAAAGAGCGTCGGCCTCGCTGTTCTGTTCTCGGGGTACATGTTGCAAGGTCCATTCCTTAAATCGATGTAGAGTCACTTGTAGTTTATCCAAGTATCTCTGCATTTGATCTTCTCGGACTTCAAAAGTCCTGGTAACTTGGTTTACCACGAGGAGGGAATCACACTTAGCTTCTACGACTTCCGCTCCCAAGCTTCTAGCTAGTTCGAGACCTGCAATCATGGCCTCATACTCGGCCTCATTGTTAGTAAATTTTATAGTTCTGATAGACTGTCTAACTACATTACCTGTGGGTTATTTTAGTATGATGCCTAATCCGGACCCCTTCATGTTCGAAGCACCGTCCGTAAAGAGGGTCCAGATTCCCGAAGATGTACCCGATTTTATCAGTAGTTCTTTTTCAATCTTAGTACGAAAGCCGGCGTAAAGTCGGCCACGAAGTCCGCCAAGATTTGAGATTTGATGGTGGTCCGGAGTCGATACTCAATATCGTACCCACTGATTTCTATAGTCCATTTGGCTAATCGACCCGAAAGCTCGAGTTTGTGTAAAATATTTCGAAGAGGTTAAGTTGTTACAACACATATCGAATGACATTGGAAATATGGTTTTAGTTTCCTAGAGGCGCTTATTAAAGCAAGCGCTAATTTTTCTAAGTGTGGATATCTAGTTTCGACCTCACCCAAGGTCCGACTGACATAATAAATAGGGAATTGTGTACCTTGTTCTTCTCGAACCAGGACTCCACTTACCGCTATCTCCGAGACAACTAAGTACAGGTAAAGTTGTTCGTTCACTTTCGGGGTATGAAGCAGCGGCGAGCTCCATAAATACCGCTTTAGTTCCTCCAAGGCCTACTGGCATTCCGGAGTCCATGCAAAGTTGCTCTTCTTCTTAAGTAGTGAGAAAAATCGGTGGCTCCTATCTAAGGATCTCGAAATGAATCGTCCTAGGGCGGCTATTCATCTCGTTAGCCTCTGCACGGCCTTTACATTATCCATTATCGTGATATCCTCGATAGCTTTAATTTTATCGAGGTTGATCTCGATTCCCCGATTGGACACCATGAAACCAAGAAACTTGCCCAAGCCAACCCCGAATGCACACTTTTCGGGGTTGAGCTTCATATTGTACTCCCTCAGTATATCGAAAGTTTCCTACAAATGCTTTAAATGGTCCTCTGCTCGCAGGGACTTAACTAACATGTCATCAATATAAACTTCCATTGATTTTCTTATTTGTTCTTCGAACATTCGGTTTAGTAGGCATTGATAAGTTGCACCAGCATTTTTTAGACCGAATGGCATTACATTATAACAGTAGGTACCGTACTTAGTGATAAACGAGGTCTTTTCCTGATCCTCCGAGTTCATCTATATCTGGTTGTACCCGGAGTAGGCATCGAGAAAATTGAGAGCCTCATGGCCGTCCATGACATCGATCATACGATCGATATTAGGCAAAGGAAAAGAGTCTTTGGGGCATGCTTTATTCAGGTCTTTATAATCTATACACATTCTAAGTTTGTTTCCCTTCTTAGGGACTACCACCACGTTTGCTAACCATTTGGGGTACTTAACTTCTCGAATGGATCCTATTTTGAGAAGTTTGGTTACCTCGTCCTTGATAAAGGCATGTTTGACTTCGGACTGAGGCCTTCTTTTTTGGTTTACCGGATTGAATTTCGGATCCAAGCTTAGTCTCTGAGTGGTGATTTCCGGTGGGATCCCTATCATGTCAAGATGGAACCAAGCGAAACAGTCTATGTTAGCTATAAGAAATTGAATAACCTTTTTCCTGAGCTCGGGGCTTAACCCTGTGCCCAGGGATACCTTTCATTCGGGAAGATGTTCGATTAATGTAATTTTCTCCAGTTCTCCGACCGTTGATTTGGTAGCGTCGGAATCATAGGGGACCACGAAGGATAGTGGGATCCCATAATCATCATCTCCGTTAGTTTTCTGCTTCCCTAGTTGGGTCAAGGCCGATGTTTGTGATTACTATTTGGTATCTCGTTTTTCCTTTGAATTTGATCCCTTTGTCGATGAGAGTGTTGATATCGGAATTACTTCATCAACGAAAAACATTTCCTTTGCGTCTGGTTGCTCTCCGTAGATTTTTTTGATTCCCTCTGATGTTGGGAATTTTAGAACCTGGTTAAGGGTCGAGGGTACTGCTCTCATGTTGTGGATCCACGGCCTCCCGAACAGGGCGTTATACCTCATGTCGCCCTCAATCACGTGGAACTTTGTTTCTTGGATGGTTCCGGCCACATTTACTGTCAGAATTATCTCGCCCTTAGTAGTTTCACATGCCATATTGAATCCGTTTAGTACCAGGGTTGCGGGCACGACCTGGTCCTGTAGACCGAGTTGCTCTACGACCCTCGATCGAATGATGTTGGCCGAAATACCTTGATCAATTAGCACACGCTTAACTTGAGTTTTATTCATAAGTACAGATATTACCATTGCATCGTTATAAGGTTGCATGATTCTTTATGCGTCTTAGTCATTAAAGGACAAGGTTCCTTTAGGTATGTAATCCTGAGCTCGAGATCACTTCTCTCTTACAATCAACATCTTAGTGCGTTTAAGCACTGGCCCCTGGAGGACATCAATCCCTCTGATGATCATGTGGATAATGTGTTGTGGATCTTCTTGTTCGTTTTGTCTATTGAACTCTCTGTTTTTAAAATGATTCTTGGCTCGGTCACTTAAAAACTCTCGAAGGTGCCCTTCATTGAATAACCGAGCTACCTCCTATCTCAACTGCCTGCAATCTTCCGTTCTATGGACATGGGTGCCATGATACTTGCACATTTGATTGGGATTTCTTTGGGCTGGATCGGACTGCAGAGGTCGAGGACATTTAGTATATTTCATGTGTCTGATATCCGACACGATGACGGATGCATCAATGTTGAAGTTATACTCTGATAACCGCGGTGCTTCCTTAGGTCCGGTATGCCTGTCGAAACCATTCTTGTTCATCAGCCCTCGAGACCATTGGCCTCGATCACTTCTCCTTTCGCCTCGTACTGAGTTGCGTTCTGGTTCACTACCCCTACAATCTCCGTTATACGGCCGGTATCGGTCCATGTTCAACCTCAGTTCTCGGTCGATGTCCCTTTTAATAACGGACCCAAAACCCAACTGGTCGTCTTTGACTCTAATCTTTGATTGATATCGATTGTGTACATCGGCCCAGGTAACAGTCGGGTACTCAATCAAGTTCTGTTTCAACTGCCGTGAAGCCATTGAGCTTCGTTCGTTCAGTCCTTGAGTGAAAGCTTGAACGGCCCAGTCGTCCGTGACCGGTGGTAGATCCATTCGTTCCATTTGGAAACGAGATACGAACTCCCTTAGCATCTCGTTATCTTTTTGCCTTACCTTGAAAAGGTCCGACTTCCTGGTCTCAACCTTTGTGGCTCCGATGTGTACTTTTACAAAAGAATCTACAAGCATGGCAAAAAAATCGATAGAGTTAGGCGATAAAATATGATACCATATCATTGCTCCCTTTGACAGGGTTTTCCAGAATTTCTTTAATAATACGGATTCGATCTCGTCATCCTCCAGTTTGTTCCCTTTAATAGCACATGTGTAAGAGGTGACATGTTTGTTGGGGTTAGTCGTTCTATTATATTTAGGAATTTCGGGCATGCGGAACTTCTTGGGGATCGGTTTGGGAGTTGCGCTAGGGGGAAGGGATTTTGTACGAACTTTTTGGAATCCAAACCTTTCAATATTGGTGGTGCCCCCAGGATCTGATCAACCTTGGAATTATAAGTTTCTATTTTTTGGTCGTTTGCTTCAATCCTCATTTCTCCTGACTCTATCCGTTTTCTCAATTCCTCGAGCATCTTTATAATTTTGGGGTTAGTCCCCCGATTCTTGTTCATTTGACCTTACTACAGCTGGCCTCATTCTGTGGGTGACTTCTCGGGGTGGACCGGGCTTGGGCCTTCTCGGTGCCTGGGTTTGGCTCTGCAACTGAGCTATCGCTACCTGTTGAGCTTGCAACATTTCGAAAATAATACGCAGGCTGATCCCGTCGTCAAAAAAAGGAACCTTTCGTCTCCCCAGCCATTTCGGGTCTCCAACATTTTGGGTATTTCGAACTGCATATCGAGTACCACCATGAATGATGTTTTCGGGGTCGGAATGTTGGTTTGCTTCAATGGCCACATGTGAATTAACGTCTATTGGATCTACAGCCCGAGTTCCAACGGGGTCAACGAGTGGCCTTTCATCCCTGGGCGTCAGGTTGTTATTCTCATCTTGAAGGCCAGCTTCGTTGTCGATAGGTAGGGCCATTAATTGAGAGTTCGTCTTTTTTAACCTGAAATCGAAGATATTTCCAAGAGCAAGTGTAAAATAGTGCGTTTTACAGAGATTCGTATCAAATAACCACTATTATTCTTAGCCCCGCGGTGAGCGCCAAATTGTTTACCCCAAAAATAGATAGAGTTGAATTTATACATAGTTCTAAGGATACGTGATATAAATTGATACAATGAGAAAAAATATGTAAATAAATATCGAAATTAGTTATAAAAGAAATGAATGCAAACCGAATGAACTAGTTAGATTAAGCCTTCAAGTTTTATCACGTCCAAATTGAGTGAAGAACGATTGATAGAAAATAATATGACTAAATATCAAAAGCCAAAGAAGTTAATATTTTCTCTCTTTTCTGTATATCTCAGAATGAATATGTGAATAAATCCCCTCCTCCCCATTACAATTGATAACCACTCTTAATATAGTGGGAGAATCTCATTTTGGATATAATTAAAAATACATAGTGGGTATTCCATGATAGATTAATTAACTAGCTTTTCCTTGATTCAAGCCGTGATTTCCGCCGAGATTCTCTCCCCAAATGCGGCTATAACAGCTTTTTTGTTTCTTGGCTCGATCTCGATCCTGGCCGATCTCAACCTTGACCGTTCTCTGGGTCTCGAGCTCGATCTTGATTCGATCTCGATCTTGGCCGGTCTCGGTATTGATCGGTCTTTGGGTCTCGAGCTCGATCTTGACTCGATCTCGATATTGATCGGTCTCTGGGGCTCGAGCTCGACAACCTAACTTCGTATCATGGCTCGATATTACAATGATTAACCTTGGACCATCATATTCCAATCTCGATTAGTCATACAAAGGGCAGACTCGATTTTGACCGTATACAATATACATGTTAAAACTTCCCCTGTTAATGTTAAAAGAAAAGAAAAAAAGTACTAGTATGTATGGATTACAAGCAGAAGAGATTGAGGAGCTAGTGGATGGCAGAATGAGAGAACAAATTATTGACTTACGTAGTTGCTTGGACGTGTTTTACAAATGAAGATAACGTTTTATTTTCTTTATTATTATCCAAATTATAGTTGTATTTTACATAGCAGCTGTAGAAGTAGCAAAATGGGTAAAAGTGTAGGTGCGAATCCAGTTATAGCTTACCAATTTATCAACCATTACATATACTGATAGGCAAAAGCTTAGAAACAGGAATTTCAACATGCTGATCTGATAGAAAATAGCTCATGATATTAATTGGAAAGGGCGCCATCAGAATGCAATTCTTTATTTGAAAACTAGTACTATCATTTATTAACTCAGAGATAGAGTCACAAATAATATGGAGAATCAACACAGAAAAATGCCAAAGAGAGATTTGATACAAATCGTTGGATTGCCTTTTCAAAAAAGATAGGAAGGCTAAAAATAATGGAAGTAATATAAAAGACAAGTATGAAACAAGCAGCAGCCTCCTTTGGCATTCATCTTTCTGCTGCAGAATTAGAGCTTGAACTTTGAATTAGTGTAAAATTTTTCAGAAGATGATAACACTGGTTCCTGCAAGGTTATTATCAATAAATATCATATCAGAAAAATAGATATAAGCAAAATATGCCATAAACCTTACAAATAATTAATGCTTATTGATGCAGGATACTTTGAGATGGAACATCTCAGGCAAGGAGATGAGATACCTGGTCTATCTTGCGTTGGAATACCTTCAGCAGCGGACATCTAGCGTTGTTGACCTTTTCGATGGCCTTGTGCATATAATCAAGTAACCCTTGGTATGTTATATCTGGATTTTCCCTGAGAGCTCTAATAAATGTGCAAGTCATGGCACCAGTCATAGTTTTTTCAGCAGAGAAAGCCTGCATACATGAAGGGAAAGGGTGTTTACAGATATATCGACTGTCTCAATATGTAGAATCTGGGGCCATAATATTCATATTATGGTAGTTGAGGATAGGGTATATAGATCAATCATATAAAGAGATGGAAACAAATATTACAGAGGTATCTGCAGCTAGTTGATTATCCTTGCAAGCACTCAAACTGATAGCCCTTCCACCACTCGTGCTCTTATTAGCGCCGGATGGGGGTCTGTTATCAGCCCATCCATTCCTGTTAAGAGTCAAATAACTGATATAGACAGCGCCTCCAAATAACATGCTACTGATTATCAGAATATTGCTGAAATATTAGTTCATCTGAGCTTTGTAATTGATCTGGCAATGCATACCATTAATTTCTCCCATTTGTATTATCAAATTAGTGGAAGATTATAGTTTAAATGCATTCCCAAGAAAATGGTAGCAAAGCGCATAACAAATCATAGCTAGAAAAATGGGAAAATGTATGCTTATGTGATTTGAATACACAGACATACAAATCTAAAGCCGTTGACCGGACAGACTATTTCCTGGTGAAAAAGCTGCTGAGATTTGATTTTTCTCAATATGGAGTAGTTGTTGATAATTTCTTTGCATTGTGAAAAGTAATTCTACTAACATATCACACAGTAACGTTATTAGCGGATTAAAATGGATACATAAGGTGTCTTATATTCCTTGAACCGAGGATCTATCGGAAACAGCCTCTACCTTCACAAGATAGGGTAAGGTCTGCGTATACACACTACCACTTATGAGATTACACTACGTTTGTTGTTGTTGTTGTTGTAAGGTGTCTTATGTTATGGACTTATGGGCTAGAGGTTCAGGCAATACATATATGAGTTTAACTTTTATATAGTGATAGTGTAAAAGAATTAGGTCTCCTAAAAGATGCTCCAACTAGAGATAACAAATAGATTTAGTTAGTTGAGAAATAAAGCAGGTAACTTTGGGAAGGTAAGAACATACTCTTTGTAGACCCAAGGTAAGTCGAGAACAGTTCCACTATGACAAGAGTCGATGATAGCATGAAGTGTAACACCAGAAATTAGTGGCTTAACAAGAATATCATTGATGGCATTATCAATGATCATGCCTTTAGTCCTAAAGTCAAGAGGACATATTGTTTCATCAAAACCATCTGTTTCATCGTCGCTAAAATCAGGTTGTCGTAAGCCATGTCCTGAGAAGTAGAACACCAACGAGTCACCTGATTTAAGGTCTGCCATCAGCCACTTGAAAGCGTCTAAAATGTTTCTCCTGGTTGGAGGATTATAGGCCTCTTCTTCTGCATGTTGTTTCCATTCAAAATCAAAAGTAAGATACAAAACTGTTTCTTACTCATTATCAATAGATTCACTAAAATACCTGCTAGAATGAGAATGGATTCATCTGAAAAGTTAAATTTTTGGACCAACAAATCCCTCATGCTGTTTACATCATGCGATGTTCCTCTGAGCCTGAACTTCTCCTTCTTGTAAGTCACTCCACAAAGGAATGCGCGCTTCCCACTTGGTGGTGGCTTTGTAAAAATAAGAGGTAAACGAGGACTAACACTCGGAGAAGGAGATAGACTCTTCGTTCTTGATCTATTTCTCCTAATTTTATCCCGAAATCTTCTCATTCTAGAACTCATCCTACCGCGCTCTTGGACCTGCAATGACCTATCACTATTGCCTAGTTGAATCAAATTGCTACACTCACAACGAAGTCGTTGACTATACGGTGGCAGTGTCAATGGCAGTCGACATTTTTGACATGCCATAGACATTATCTCTGTTCAATAAACTAGCTCTGCTCACTAAATAAAGTTAGCAAACAGTAAGTAATTAGCACTAGGAGACAAAGTCACTTCAATTGGACTAGTTCTTGAAAGAATGTGAATTGATCAATGATTATATATAAGCTGGAACATATTCATGTGTGTTTTATCAAAATGTGAACATGAGCTGTTCCACTTCACCAAAAGTAAAGACATTTCTAATTGTTTTTTGGTTGATTCACAGTTAAGATTGTCCCTTCATTTCCATATCGTTGATATTCAATTGGCAATGTGCTGATTTAGAAGAAGATGCCGCTACAGAAGCAAGGAGATGAAACTGGCTTTGCCTTTTCCATCGCTCTTTTTGGAAAGTGAAAATTCGTATATATAGTGGCTGATAGGGTGTACAAACCAAACCGATAATTCGCACTAACCCGATAATCCGAGTCAACCCGGAAAAAAAACCCGACTAGTGGTTTGGTTTGGCATTGAAAAATAAAACGCGATCATAATAAGTTTGGTTTGGTATTAACTAAAAAATGTCAAACTGAAACCAAACCAACCCGACATTAAATGTATACATATTTTATATATTAGATAGATAAAAATATTTATTAGAATGTAAGTTATAAATATTTCTTAATTTTTTTATAATTTCTGTATTTAGCATAATATTTTAAGTGTGTTTCATAGCCCATGTAAATATTATTTTTTTTGTCTGGCTCATAAAAAAATAATTGAGCTCAAACCAAAAACTAGTCCTAAAGCAAAACTAGACTAGTCCTAAACTAGTTCTAAAACACTAAAACAATTTTGCCTCTTCTCCACTAAATTGTGACTATTTCAGTGTCTCCGGATGCGATTGCAATGGACACTATTAAACATGAGAAAGTTAGAAAATTTGAGTAGTTTGTTGATCGCCGTCTGTACCAGATCTTGTGGATGTGCAAATGTTCTATAAAGGACTTCTCTATATGTTCCTTTAAAAAGATTATCTTTGGAAGAGGGGGAATGATTGATTAAAGTTTCCATTAGTTTTCTTGAACTGAAATTGGAACCATACAACCTATTTACTAGCATAGTTGAGGTCAATGCTAAAAATAAAATATGGTTGGTATTGGTAAAATCATATTTAGGACTAAAGAAATATTTGGAGCATAAGTTTATCGGAAAAAACTCCGAAAAATTCGAGAAACCCGAGAAAAACCGATATTAAAAAACCCGACTTTTGTTGGTTTGGTTTGGTCTATAGATTTAAAAACCCGATACAATTGGTTTGGTTTGATAATTGCAAAATTCGAATCAACCCGACTTATGTACACCCCTAATGCTGAGCACATTAGCATATCCGGAACCCTGTCTTGATCAATGAATCGAAAAATATTAAGGTATTTTCCATGACTTCAAACTTTGCATAGCCCTTTCACCTAATCGGTCGTGGCTCTGATGCTCTCTGCGTCCGTGGGATCAACTCCACCTTAGAGATCTTCCAGATCCGCAACTACAAGCTCTCGAGTGAGAACAGGATTTCCTACTGCTGATAAGTATGCAATCGAAGAATCTGGCGAGATATGGAGAGGATATGCTCGAACCGGACTGCATCTCCATTTGCCCACAGTAAAATATACCGGAGAGGGGGAACTGATTTTTCTTCTAGATCGATTAATTAATTGGATCGAAGTACAAAGGAATTGATCGAAGTCTGATGTCAAGTTACGCCCAAGCTAGTACAACTAGTTGCTGTCATTCGACGTTCCCTATTCCATAAAGGCCGAAGGAATAAGTTCCATTTTATATATGCTCTTGATCAAAAGAAAAAGGTACTACTTTATTCCGTTACATATACAGATGAAATATCAAATTTGCTCTCTTTCTCTTGTACTAATCCACCCAAGGGATTTTATTCCGTAACATAGTATAAATGAAGATTGGAGGGAATGGTTAGCAATTTAACGTGTAAAATGAAGGGTGGAACAAGCGGTCCACAAAAGCAACTTTATTCTTGCTTATATAAAAAAGTACAAGTGTAGCATGCTGTTAATAACTTAATCCCTAAGGAAAATACAAAGCATTTCCCAGAAAGTTCCTGCTCTTTATGATCATCAAGATTCTGCAAGCTCAGTGAGATTAATTTGTCAAATGCAACTGTATACACTACTTGAATCCATTTAATTTCTTTTACCGACAAAACTGTGCACAAAAATCAAAATATTTTGAGCAAAAGTTTTTATGGTTAAGTGTATCTTCTCTTTACTACGAATTATTAACAATATTTGTAATTTATCCAATATTAGTGGGTTCCTTAATGTTCTTCTTTCCCGTAAAGGAAATAGGGTAATTAGGACGTATACTATATGTATATGTATATGTATTTTAGACTCCTTCTAACAACTTATGCCATAGCCACCTTCACGTTTTAATGTTCCTTGCCTTTTTTAAATGAAGAATAAGGAACAAGATGCTCATCTTCACAAGTCCAGTAAATAGAAAGCAGGAATCTAAACTATCGGTCGTGGATAACCCACAACAAAAGGCTATATTAAATGGCATTGACTCATTACTAAGAAAACTTCACCAGAAAGCATGTTAGAGCAATAGTAGGAGTGACAGTATTACAAATTCAATGTGGCAGAATAGTGCTTCAGACATGATTAACAGAGAAAGGGGCAAATTTCCTTGGCCGTCACATCTTTTGCTTCCTTGAGAAAATATGCAATTTGCATCGACTATACATCATTGTTATTGAACCTGTCCACAATCTAAATTAATATGAATTTTAAAAGCTTGGCAGAAGCTCATAACACAAGATTAACAGGTAAACACGGACTGAGAAAGCAAGTAGAAAGCCGAAGGGGTATAACTATACCTGTTAATCGGGCCGGGCTGACCCGTTTACAGCCCGGTTCAGCCTGATACTGTAGCGTGGGGGACGGGTTGGGCAGGGAGCGGGTTTCAATCGAATAATTTTTTGATACCGGTGCATCGGAACCCACTAAGCCCGTTAACCCGTTAATGGGTTGTTAACGGGCTACAACCCGGCTCAGCCCGTTAACGGGTTGTTAACGGGCTACAGCCCGGTTCAGCCCGTTTATTAACGTTTTTTTTTTTAATGGACCAACTAAAACTCCTGATATTGACACTTGTATTTCTTATCTACACAAATATTTAGAAATATTATATGATTATTATGCTAACATTGTTGATGCTTCTTCTGCTGTAGATGCAAATATTCCTTCAAGTTCAGTTTCAACATCTGGGACCAGTGCTTTGGATGATAATGATGGTGTTGAAGATTATTTGATTTAGTCTACAATAGGGAAGTATCAACAAACCAGTAGCAGGAATATCAATGAACTTCAATTCTACTTGCAAAAGTCAGCAGAGCCCCGCACAAAGGAATTTCTACCATTGGGTTGGTGGAGGAGCAACTCAAATCAATTTCCTGTTCTTTCGGCCATGGCTCGAGATGTGCTAAATGTGCCGATTTTAACAGTCGCATCAGAGAGCGCATTTAGCCAAGCAAGGCAGCAACTAGGAGATACCCGTCATTCATTGGGTAGCAACGCTTTGGAAATTCTAGTGTGCTTCAGAGATTGGATAAGATCAGAACGACGAAATCAAGGGCGTGACGAGGTAGATGAAGCGGAGGACCAAGAAATTGGAGATATAATGGTTTATGGTTCTGATTCAACCAATGCCGGAAACCAAGAACCTCATGTTGACATGGATGAACTTACAAAAATGATGCAAAGCATGTGATGTACTATTTGTTTTTTTATAATTGTTGTAAACTTTTAATTTGCAAGTTCAAAAATAACAAAATCAAAAAAGAACTTGCAACTTAATTTGAAGTATTATATATTATTCAATAAAAATATCAAATGAAAGTTTTCGGAGCTTGATCCTTACATATAGGTCTTATTAAATAATTTTTTATAGCCACTTACTTTTAAATTTTAATTTTAACATTATAAAATTCAAATTTTAAATTTAAAATTTTAAACTTCAAAGTTTAATTCTAAGCCTTAAAAGTTTACAAACACTTAAGTATCAATAACATTAAATAAGAAAAATAAAATTTACTTTTAAAAAAAAAAAAAAATTACGGCCCGCTAACAGCCCGCTAACAACCCAAACCCGGACGGACAAAAAAAAACCCGAAAAAGTACAGCCCGCTAACAGCCCGCAACGTTAAACGGACGGGCTAATTTTTTTTTTTGTCCAGCCCGTCCCAACCCGCCCGTTAAACACCCTTAGGTATAACCCTCTCAAATACAACTAGATTCTAAAGACCTTATAGGAAGGGGTGTCAAATAAACTGAGTAGGTAGGTAAAAAAAATAAATTATATGTATATATATACTATGTATTGACTCCCCTTAGTTTTTTGGTATGTTTACTTTTATATATTTTGACACCCCTTAACGAAAATTCTGGCTCCGCCACTGCATAGAGCTAATCCGTAAACAGATACATGCATCTACATAATCAGAACAGACACTATTCACTTCACGCATAGAGACACATCTGCTGTCTTCTGAAATTTACATACCAGAATGAGGACTATTACAAACTACACTATTCCATTGATGAATTTACAGCAAACCGAGGATACCAGTGAAAACTCCATTTCCAAGAAAAGAGCACATGCATGCTTTGTAACAACCATCTCTTTAGGCGGAAAGTAGACCTGCATCTTCTGCAATTTAAGATGATAAATGCTGATAAGCTCGCCAAAGAATAAACTATAATGGAGTTGTATTTTAGCAAGAATCACTAGCCAATTTTTCACAGTTGAGACATGAAGAAAGAAAGAAGTGGCAAAAAGATTTTGTTTGTTACTCATTATAGCAGCTATAACTTCAGCAAGTCAAGGAATTACCACATGTATCAGGACATTGAGCAACAGCAGCACGAGAGAGCCGAGTGGAAAATCAGAAATTGTGAGGACTCATGGAAAGACCACTCTCCAGATGTCCGGATATTTTAGCCTTGCAGTCTGGACACATAAATCCAATTGAATCCGAATGAGCTTCTGTATCATAAGCTTCAAGCTGGAACTCTGCTCTGCACCACACACATACTGTTGAAAGCTGATCTGGTCCTTCCATGTTTAAGATGATTCCTCCAGAATCAAATCCAACTGACGCAAAAACCTCTTCCATCCTCGCATCATTACCCAACCCAATAGAAACAGAGGGTAAAGATGAAGATTCATGTCCAACATCAAAGCTATATTTGAAGTGTTCTATCTCATCCAGCCTAAGCTCCTCAAACCCCGTTTCATTATCCAGATTCTGACCAATAGCAGAAAATTCACCATTGTCCTACAGAGGTTGTAGTAAATAGATTACGAACCCGTGAAATTAGGGAATTATTTGAACAAGAGTTAATAGGAGATAGTATCTATCAAACAGAATGATTGTGAAATAACCTATATTCCAAATCCTCAATGCATAAAATCCAACACGACAGCAATCTGCACATTTTGAATTGCCAATAATGGCGATAGTTCTCAAAGAATTAAAGCCTTTCCAAAAATCAGGATAGATGGAGCTAAGTTAAAACAGGTTAGATTAATGTAAACGAAAAAAGAGGATAGAAACAGGCTCACCACTCTAGTAGATGCTACAATGAGTGGGATAAAAAGATATAACATCTTAAAGATTCCTAATGATTATAAACAGAAGGATAAAAACGTTCATCCTGGGTGCATCAGGTACGTTGGGCAATGGATAAACTGTAGAAATAATCTCCTACATTGATCAGTATAAACATAGAAATGCCCAGGTGTTCGCTTGATGCTGGATTGTAGGCATATTGAAGTGTTTATCAAACCAGGGATGTATTTAGAGCCTTGATAAACCCTGAGAGTAGACGGGTCTCTTAACATAAAAATCTTTTCTGAATGCAGTAATTGTCTTCCTGCAAATACATATTTTGGGCACTCTCATCTTAAGTCTATATATTCAGTTTCCAGACAGATTGGAGTAAGCACTTGTTAGCCTCGTCCAAATTGACCTGAAATAGTCATCATAATCAAGTCATAGCCTTCTTCGTTCTCACCTATGTTGGAGATGAACAAAAGAGGCCCTATACAAAAACTCCCAGGCAAGATAAACCTATTTAAATTTTGAATAATCCACAATCATCAAGAATCAACAAAGTTGACCATTTGTCAGAAACCATGAAAAAGGAGGAAAATTTTGTAGAGCGTTGCTTGATACATTTTTTACAAGACAAAGACAAAGGCAAGGTGTCCTCAGCATCTATGAGATAAATGTATGACCTGTATAGATGCAGAAAATGCATCTTTACCTTACTTGATCCTGAAAGAATGCCAGTAAAGTTGTGGAATGATTGCACCATAGGCTCTGAAAAGCTAGCTAACCCATCTTGAGTAGCATTTTGCTGAAGAGTGAATTCCATAGTCTTGGATTCAACATCATTATTTGCTTTAGTCAGGTGGTTTCCAAGACCAACTGCTAGCTTGTCATTCCCATCCTTCCTTATGTCATCACTCTCAGGGTGCTCAGAATCACTACAGAATAGTTGCACCATAGACACTGAGGAGCTTGTTAACCTATTCAGAGTAGCATTTTCCTGAAAAGTCAGCTCCATAGTTTCTGATTCAACATCATTTGCTTTAGTCAGGCTGTTTCCATTACCCGCTGCTACCTTAACAGTGCCATCCATCTTCATGCCTGCACCATCAGAGTGCTCGGAATCATTATGCAATGACTGCACCATAGACACTGAAGAGCTGGTTAACGCATACTGACTAGCAATTTCCTGAAAGGTTAGTTCCATGGTCCCTGATTGATGATCATCATTTTCTTTCATCTGCTTGCTTCCCAAGCCCCCCATTGGCTTGTCGCTTCCAGCCTCCTTTGCTTCATCACCCTCAGGCTGCTCAGAATCATTGGTTGAAATCACTCTCGGACTGAAGTTGTTGGCCAAAATCTCGCCACTCTTATCTTTATCTACTTCCATGCAGGTTTTATCAGGCTGATTTCTGCCTTGTTCATGACATGTTTCAGCTTTAAAATCATTGGCACCTGACACCCCAGTATCAGCGCTTGGCCTCACAACTTGGTCAATGTTGGTAGGCGTACTTCCATCGAAGTTCATTGTCGTACTAGATGGCATGCTGCTGACCTTGGTCGCAACTCTAGCAGCAGAAGTTTCTACAACTGAATTTTGGGCAATTTCAATTAAAGCATCCATTTTACATGTCCCTAAAAGCAACCCATCTTGATGTGGAGACTGAACACGCTTGTCTGCTGCAACAACAGCAGATACATCCACAGTACCTCTTGCATTGTTTCTCACATGGACTCCTACATGACCATTGTAACTACGCCTTTCTTCAAATACCTTATGGCAGAACTGGCATTCATATTTTCCATCTCTAATTATGACCCCATCACCTACAGATGGCCCAACCCTATACCTTCTTGTAGTCCGCTGGTGAAATGAGAACAGATGCTGCAAATATGCATTCTTTTCTTCAAATGTCAAGTTGCATTTATAGCATTCAAAAATGTCTTGAACTTTAACCTCAGGGAGATTATCCATCTCCATCAAGGAAATTTCATTGCCATGTAGATCTAGAGTAGATGAACTGGGTACAGCTGAATGTGCAACTATGTCATGCTTCGCCAAATCACCTTCTCGAAGAGAATGTGGATTTTCTTGGATGTCTGTTGACAACACCAAACTGGTATTACTATGGAAGTTACTTACACTTTTAGAGACAGTGTCATCAGCCTGCTGAGTAAGCTGGTTTGCTTCACCAGTCAAAAAATGGGACCGCAAGTATGATGAAGCCTCTTTGCATGATATAAATTGCTGACCAGTAGGGCTAGAAAAGTAAATGCCAAGTAAGAAAAAATTACAGGACTTGGCACACATAACAAGAGAGAGGCAGTAAATATCTTAAAATTTAGGACATCACACTGTTTCAAATCTATCAAGCACAGCCTATCAAGTGAATTATCGTCATGAATAAAAGGTGCGGTTAAGTCATTTAACAAATTAGTAAATTCGAATATGCATAACGAGCAGTGGTTCCAGCCCAGTGTCCTAATCCTCTGAGCTAATAACCCCGACTCCAACTGGAGTACCCTCAGCAAAGGAATTCAAGAGACTTACCCAAAGAAAGCAAAAGGAATCCAAGACTAAGGTAGCTGGTGCAAGTTTTGCCTATAATTCATTCTTCATAATTCTGGAGAAGGAATTCTGGGGGACAAAGGTTCATTTATTTGCACCAAGCTGCACAGGAGCTTATTCAAGGTCGATTCGAGATTTCAAGTTAAAACTAGATTTCCATTTATCAGCTAAAATGAGTTCCTTGTGCAATTGACTGATTATCTAAATCTAAGTAACTATGCTAAATCTGGTAATAACGTTTGCATCCACTAACTTGACAATGATGATCTCCAAGATACAACAGACTCATTTTACCCACTTCACCAACCCTAGAAATTCAAAGAAGTGGATTTCTCCAACCATTCCTACATGTAGGCTGCAATGTGCTTAGGATTCGGAGTCCATGAGCTATGATTCCTGGTTCTTGAGGGAAAACCCCGTGGGAGTCATCCCATTCCAGTAGCATCAATTGGATCAGTGGATACAGTTTCCGGAAGCAAATATAAAGTACGCACAAACTCATCAACGAGCTAACCATTTTTCAGAACAAAGCATGCAATTTCATGATGCTTCAACAAACACATGAGATGATTTTGCAACACAAACTCTACATAGATCATGATTCTGTTTAATGAACATACAACAGAATAGTGACTTGCAATTTCGAAGTAAGCAACAACGTGCCACATAACACGGATGCATACAAAAATTTACTAAATGAATATGTAATCAACAAGCAAAAGTAAGGAATGAAAAAACATAAAACCTGACATATCTACGGCAATAAACCCAGACGCGACCATCGCGTCTTCGTAGAGCTAACAAGAGCTTCCAACCTATAGGCAATGTATCGCCAAATCCACTAGCATCAACATATTTCCTCCTCTTCCTTCTGCTACACCACTCCCCCTCCAAATCCCTTACAAACCCAAGTACCTCTTCTTCACTCTGTAATCCAACAGTTCTTTTATCCAATTCTCCACTGTACAATTCATCCCCATTATTCTCCAATTTTTTTAAATCCACCACCTCACCATTTTTATTCATAATTTCCACTTCTACCCCAACATCATTCTCTTTCAATTTCATTTTATCCTTAGGTTTACGTCCTCTCTTCCTCTTTTTCTCACGATCATTCATTAAAAGTAGGGTTTTTTCTTGAACCCCAGAAATAGCCGGCTGTGTCGTCGTAGGAGGAGGAAGAGGAGGTGGCGGAAGCGGTGGCGGAGGTGGTGGTGGAGAGTGAGAATTAGGATTGTGAATGAAGAATTTAAGGAAATGCATAATTGCGTGATTTTCAGGGTCGGAAGAAGAAGGGGGTTTGGGTTTAGAAGTGGAAGGGTGAAGACCAGGCACACGAGAACGGTGGTGCTGGTGGCGGAGACGGGAATAGGTTTGACGGCGACTTCCGGCGGATTCATTGAAGAGGGAACGATCGAGCTGAGGAATAACGACGTCGTTCGTTCGCCGGAGGTCGTAAGCTGAGTCGGAGCAGAGGGAAAGTGCGTGGAGTTCGGATTGGGAAAGTTTGCCGATATCTATGTGTGATAGTGCTTCTAGCTTGGGCCCACAAGTGGGCGAGGGTGCAACTGTCGTCATTTCCGATGAGAATTCCGACAAGGGACAATAAGGTGGTGTTGGTGTTGGTGTTATTGACTTGCAGTTAACTCCATTGTCTGGAGGACATAACTAAAAGAGTAAAAGGAAAGCATACTGTACTGCAATGTACTCTTATGGTGAATAGTCAAATTTAGGTCCCCAGTGTTTGAAACTTTGTATTTGGGTTGGTTTCGTTCACAAACTAATTAGGCAGAATTTTAATTTAATAATGAAGTAATTACCATATTATAATTAATAGTGAATTAATTTTTATTTTATAAGAAATTATTAAATAGTCCAAGCTGCATACTAAGATTTCCAAAGAGAGATGAGAAAATTACTTTGTCCCAAAAACACAAAGTGGAATGAAAATAGAATCGATGTTTTAAAAATAAAAATTACATCTTTAATATCTACTAATAAGAGTATACTTTGAATCACAATTTTTATACCTACATCTTTTTAGATTTTTTTTTTAAATCTTTGTCAATTAAGAGATTGTTTTACTTTTTAAATTATGTAATAGAATATAAGATGTAGATATAACAGTTAAAGTAAGAAACTTTATAAGAAAATTTTAAAAAAATAGTACTGAATTAGTAGTAAAATATGCATTACTATAGTAATAAATTTCAGGAAGTCAAAGAAAGAAATCAAATATAATCAAATCCTACCCTTTGTAGCTAGGTACCACAAGAAAGCTATCCTAGGCGCTGCTCAAACCTCAATTGGTTACAAATATAAATTACACTAACTTACCATATAACTTTTATTTAAATTTATGAAGTGGTAACTATAACATGAAAGTTTTATTTGAGATGAATCAAATTTCAAGTAATTAAGTAAATAAAAAGTAGAAAAAATTTCAAGTGAGTTCATTGAAATTGAACAAATAACACTATGATTCAAATGGTGCATCTTGGCTACTAGTAACTACCAAGATGTCCCCTTGAAAGCTCAATCGGATAGTAATGTTTCATTTGGGCTAAACGCGATGCAAACTTATCTTTTACCTAAAGAAGAAATATTAATAAACATTGTATACGGTTAAAATCGAGTCCATCCAATTTTTTTATCTGACCAGGACCAGGGAGTTGCATCGAAGGTCGGCCCCGTAGTGGATCAGACCAAGGTACGAGGACAAAGTACCAAGTTCGGGATTCGAGGTACCTGTCGAGATCGAGGCCAGCAGCGATCGAGACCGAATAAGACAGGCATCGAGCAAGATCGAAGATAACATAATAACGGAAAGGCGAAATATCTATGACTGGTCGAAGATCGTGGCGGAAATCTCGGAACGAATCAAATTAGGAACGGTTAATTAGCTAATCATGGGATTTCCTTCTATAACTAAAGTTATACCATAAGTAGAATTTCTCTACTATATAAAGGGAGTATTTACCATTTGTAAGGACACATTGTTCACGGATATCAAAATTATATAATTCTCTTTCTCGTTTATGCTATTGTTCGTCAGTTTGTTATATTTTGATTGTTCTTATATCAACCAGTTCGAGAATATCCAAACTTGAGGGCTGAGTTCCATTCTAACACTGGTTTGCTTTACTTTATAGTTTATTTCTATTATTAATTTTCATATTTATCAATTGGTAGTAAGTGAAATCACATATCCTTAGAACCACATTTTAAGTTTAATTGTTATCCAATTTTAAGGGTAAACAGTTTTGCGTCCACCGTGGGGCCAAGGATAATAGTGATTGCTTAATACTGATTTTGATAACACACACTGCTTTACACTTGTTCTCGTAAGAATCTTTGATTTCAGGATAAACATGTCAAACTCACAAGCAGCACCTACACACGGTGACAACGGCCTCGGATTTCACGGGGAAAATGACAATATAGTCGCCCCAAGGATCGAGGCGCCTCAGGCTGACCTCGAGGGAGCACCAATTGCAAATCTCGTCGATGTCAGTTCACATGTCGCCCTAAATGCAAATTTGGGTGTTAATCCCGAAGGTAGCGTACGCAGGGAAGTTCGATCAGGTGGTCGAGGTACGCAGGGCGGAGAAAATGGTTGAGTTAACCTCCAATTGATATTCGAAATATTACAAGCTCAACAAGCCGTTATAGCACAACTACAAAATCAGCACCGAACACCGAGTAGGATCGAACCAGAAGTCGTCCACAGGACTAAGCCTGTGCCGGAAAGGTCGAACACCAACGAATCGGGGACTGACCCCGCCATTATGAAAATGCTCGAAGAGCTCACTAAGCGGATTGAATCGGGAGAAAAGAAAATCGAGGCAAATGACAAGAAAGTAGAGACATACAACTCCTGCGTTGACCAAATACCGGGGGCACTACCGATTCTAAAGGGTATGGATTCAAAGAAATTTGTACAGAAGCCTTTCCTTCCAAGTGCGGCACCGAAACCCATTTCGAAAAAATTCCGAATGCCAAAAATTCCTAAGTATAATGGGACCACTGACCCTAATGAGTATGTTACTTCTTATACATGCGCAATAAAAGGGAATGACTTGGAAGACGATGAGATTGAATCTGTTTTACTGAAGAAATTTGGAGAAATCTTGTCGAAAGGATATGGTACCACAATTTGCCGCCTAATTATATCGATTCCTTCGCCATGCTTGTAGACTCATTCATAAAGGCATATGCTATAGCAATAAAGGTTGCAACTAGGAAGTCAGACCTCTTCAAGGTGAAATAAAAAGACAACGAAATGTTGAGGGGATTCGTATCTCGGTTCCAGATGGAACGCATGGAACTACCACCGGTCACAGACGATTGGGCTGTTCAAGCCTTTACTCAGGGTTTGAACGAACGAATTTTGGTGGCATCGCAACAGCTAAAGCATAATTTAATTGAATATCCAGCGGTAATATGGGCCAATGTACATAATCGGTACCGTCAAAGATCAGGGTCGAGGATGACCAATTGGGAACCCCTTCCGATTCCGTTTATCCAAACATGCCTGTCGGCAGAACTCAAAGGGATATCGACAGAGAACCCCGGTCGAACAGAGATCGATATCAACCATATAACGCAGATCGTAGAAACAACGGCCCAGGACGCAATCCCATCCAAAATGATCGAAGGAACGATCGAAGACAGAGCTCTCGAGGGCTCATGAGCAAAAGTGGCTTCGATAAACATGCCGATCCCACAGAAGTACCACAGTTATCAGAATACAACTTCAGCATCGACGCATCAAGTATTATGTCAGCCATTGGGAGAATCAAAGATACTAGATGCCCCAAACCCCTACAAACTGATCCATCCCAAAGAAACCCCAATAAAATATGCAAATACCATGGTACACATGGTCATAGAACCGAAGACTGCAGACAACTAAGGGAGGAGGTGGCCCGTCTATTCAACGAGGGTCACCTTCAAGAATTCTTGAGCGACCGAGCTAAGAACCATTTCAAAGACAGGGATGCGAAAAGGAAAAACGAGCAGGAAGAACTACAACACGTGATTCACATGATCGTTGGTGGGGTCGATATTCCACAAGGGCTCGTGTTCAAACGCACTAAAGTATCAATCACCAGGGAAAAACGAACTCGAGACTATGTGCCAGAAGGCACTTTATCATTCAATGATGAGGAAGCAGAAGGGATATCACAACCCCATAATGATGCTTTGGTAATATCTATCCTTATGAATAAAATTCAGGTTAAACGTGTTTTAATTGATCCAGGAAGCTCGGCCAATATTATTTGATCGAGGGTCGTGGAGCAGCTCGACCTACAAGATCAGATCGTACCCGCAACTTGGATTTTCAATGGCTTCAACTTGGCGAGTGAAACAACTAAAGGCGAAATCATCCTACCAGTAAATGTAGCCGGAACTATTCAAGAAATAAAGTTTCATGCGATCGAGGGCGATATGAGATACAATGCACTGCTCGGAAGACCTTGGATTCACAATATGAGGGTGGTCCCCTCAACCCTTCACCAAATACTGAAGTTCCCAACACCGGATGGAGTAAAAATGGTGTATGGGGAACAGCATGCTGCCAAAGAGATATTCGCGGTCAACGAAGTAATACCGATATCGGCACTTTCGTCAACAAAGGGATCAGAATCCAAAGGAAAATAGAAAGCTAAATAGCAATCACAACCACCAGCCTCGACTCAGTCGGAGAAGCAAGGAATGGACGAGGACGGTGACTACTGGATCCCTCGATCCTTCATAATCCCCGAGGATTCCGACGCCACCAAATCGGCAGTCGAAGAACTGGAGCAAATCATATTGATCGAGCATTTACCCGATCGAAAGGTATACCTAGGTATGGGGTTAACCCCCGAGCTCAGGAAAAAACTCATTAAATTTCTTATCAATAATATGGATTATTTTGCTTGGTCCCACCTAGATATGACAGGGATCCCGCCAGAGATCACTACACATCGACTGAGCTTGGACCCGAAGTTCTGCCCGGTAAAACAAACGAGAAGGCCCCAGTCTGAGGTAAAACATACATTCATCAAGGACGAGGTAGCCAAACTTCTCAAAATAGGATCCATTCGGGAAGTAAAATATCCCGAATGGTTAGCAAACGTAGTCGTAGTCCCTAAAAAGGAAAATAAACTTAGAATGTGCGTAGACTATAAATATTTAAATAAAGCATGTCTTAAAGACTTTTTTCCTCTGCCGAATATCGATCATATGATCGATGCCATGGCCGGCCATGAGATCCTTAGTTTTCTCGATGCCTACTCCTGGTACAATCAAATACAAATGAACCCGGAGGATCACGAAAAGACTTCGTTCATCACTAAGTACTGCACCTATTGTTATAATGTAATGCCGTTTGGACTAAAATATTGCTGGTGCCACTTATCAATGCTTAGTAAATCGAATGTTCGAAGAACAAATAGGTAAATCAATGGAGGTTTATATTGACGATATGCTAGTTAAGTCCCTGCGAGCAGAGGACCATTTGATACATTTGTAGGAGACCTTCGATATACTAAGGAAACACTATATGAAACTCAACGCGGAGAAATGTGCATTCGGGGTCGGCTCGGGCAAGTTCCTCGGCTTTATGGTATCAAATCGGGGGATCAAAATCAACCCCGATAAGATCAAGGATATCGAAGACATCACAGTCGTGGACAATGTTAAGGTCGTATAAAGATTAACATGGCGCATAGCCGCCCTAGGTTGATTCATCTCGAGGTCTTCAGATAGAAGTCACAGGTTCTTCTCACTGCTCAAAAAGAAGAACAATTTTGCATGGACCCCGGAATGCCAACAAGCATTGGAAGAATTAAAGCGGTACCTCTCAATCCCGCCACTGCTTCATACTCCGAAAATGGATTAGCAACTCTACTTGTACTTAGCAGTCTAGAAAATTGCGGTAAGTGGGGTCCTAGTTAGAGAAGAGCAAGGTACGCAATTTCCCGTTTACTATGTTAGTCGAACTTTAGGTGAGGCTGAGACCCGATACCCACACTTAGAAAAATCAGTGCTTGCCCTAATAAGCGCCTCTAGGAAATTAAAATCATATTTTTAGTGTCACCCGATCTGTGTGGTGACTACTTATCCGCTTCGAAATATTTTGCATAAGCTCGAACTTTCGGGGCGATTGTCCAGATGGTCCGTCGAGATTAGTGGGTACGATATCGAGTATCGACCCCGAACGACCATCAAGTCTCAAATCTTAGCGGACTTCGTGGCTGACTTTACGCCAGTCCTCGTACCCGAGGTCGAAAAGGAACTATTAAAGTCGGGTACATCATCGGGGATGTGGACTCTCTTCACAGACGACGCTTCGAACGTGAAGGGGTTCGGGCTAGGCATCGTTTTGAAGCTGCCCACGGGTAATACAATTAGACAAGCTATCAAAACTTCCAAGTTAACTAACAATGAGGCCGAGTATAAGGCCATGATTGCATGTCTCGAGATAGCTAAAGGTTTGGGAGCAGAGGTCATTGAGGCCAAATGTGACTCCCTGTTTGTGGTAAACCAAGTCAACAGAACCTTCGAGGTTCGAGAAGATCGAATGCAGAGGTACTTGGACAAATTACAGGTGACTCTACATCGGTTTAAAGAATGGACCCTACAACATGTGCCTCAAGAACAAAACAGCGAGGCCGATGCCCTTGCAAATTTGGGGTCATCAGTCGAAGACGACGAGATTAGCTCGGGGACTATCGTACAACTTTCAAGGTCAGTAATCGAAGAAGTCCATGCCGAAATCAACTCCACAAGTCTAACCTGGATTGGAGGAACAAATATATAGAGTACCTAAAGAATGGGAAGCTTCCATCGGATCCTAAAGAATCGTGGACTCTACGTTCGAAGGCCGCACGATTCACATTGGCCGAAGATGGAACACTATATAGAATGATATTCGATGGACCAATGGTAATATGTTTGGGACCAGGAGATACCAACTACGTCCTACGAGAAATCCACGAGGGCACATGCGAAAATCATTCCGGTGTCGAATCATTGGTTCACAAAGTCATCAGAGTAGGATACTATTGGGCCGATATGGAAAAGGATACAAAAGAGTTTGTTCGAAAGTGCGGCAAATGTCAAAGGTATGCGTCAATGATTCACCAACCCGGAGAGCAACTCCACTCAGTCTTATCCCTATGTCCATTCATGAAATGGGGAATGGATATAGTCGGCCCTCTACCATCGGCCTCAGGTAAAGCTAAATTTATTTTGTTTATGACTGACTATTTCTCTAAGTGGGTTGAAGCCCATGCTTTCGAGAAAATTAGAGAGAAAGAAGTCGTAGACTTCATCTGGGACCACATTATATATCGATTCGGGATGCTTGCCGAGATCGTATGCGACAATGGAAAGCAATTCGTCGACAGCAAAGTGACAAAGTTTCTCGAAGATCACAAAATAAAAAGGATCTTGTCAACGCCATATCATCCTAGTGGGAACAGACAGGCCGAATCGACAAATAAGACCATCATTCAAAATCTAAAGAAAAGATTGAACAACGCTAAGGGAAAATGGAGAGAAATATTGCCCAAAGTCATTTGGGCATATCGAACAACACCAAAATCCAGTACGGGGGCAACACCATTCTCTTTAGTATATGGCGCCGAAGCTCTGATCCCGATTGAAGTCGGGGAACCCAGCATCAGGTTTCGATATGCAACGGAAGAGTCAAATCACGAGGCTATGAATACAAGCCTTGAATTGCTAGATGAAAATGGGAAGCCGCCCTCGTTCGAATGGAAGCACAGAAATAGCGGATCGAAAGGTACTACAATCGAAGAGCCAATCTTCGACACTTTAAAATCGGGGACTTGGTTCTGAGTAAGGTCACCCTCAATACTCGAGACCCAAACAAAGGAAAACTTGGCCCGAACTGGGAGGGACCGTATCAGGTCCTCGATATCATCGGAAAGGGATCTTACAAACTTGGCACGATGAACGGCGAACAATTACCAAACAATTAGAACATATCACTCCTCAAATGATATTACTGTTAAGGTACGACCTTCTTCACTTTCGTTTATATTTTATACTAACCATTTGCAGGTGTTTAATCAAAGACATCAAAGGATTCTTCAAACATAAAGTCCTTAGGTTTGAAAGCACGCGTTGCACTCTTTTTTCCTTAGACCATTTTTTTGTCCCAAATAGGTTTATCCGGCTAGGTTTTTAACGAGGCAATCATTGTTCGTGCTAAACTTAGAGCAATTCAACAGTATCCGAGGCTCCTTTACAATCAATCTCGAATACTGGGGGGCATCACCCTCGGATAGTTACAAGGAAAATACTTCGTGCTGACAGGGTCTCGATAGGTAAATTTTGTAAGGGTCAAATGGTCGAACGAACCATGCACATGTAGATTACTCGAGCCCTAATGGCAAACATGTACGCATGTTAATCTATTGAAAAAAGTATTTTTCCTTGCCAGATATTTCATGCCTTAGAGAAATTTTTACTTTACAATGTCGTGCTTATGATCTATTATGGAAACTAGCTTAAGAGTCGGTCACAACTAAAGTTCGAACAATTGACCCCGCACTCGGGGACTGCCATCCAAAAAATTGACATGATCGAATTACTAAAACCTTGAGATCGTAAGACCTTAAAAAGGCAACCCTCGATTTTATAGGCCACGGCCACCCCACTCGGAGACTGATACTTCGAACAAGTTTGAAGTATAACAGGGGAGCAAGACCAAAAGGCGAATCACAAGCTAAAGGCTACAACCAAATTAACACGGTTCAGAGACGTACGATTTTCGTTATAAAACAAGCCTTCAAATATTTTCATAAACCAGTTAAAAAGGCTACCCTCGACTAAATTACTGAGGGTCTCGATAATATCGACCCTCGAAAACCCTAATGGGTACAAAGTCATTCGAACTCTAGAACAAATTATTTATTTTATGCAAAGGCATTACAAAACAAAGGGTCTCGATAATATCGACCCTCGAAAACCCTAATGGGTACAAAGTCGTTCGAACTCTCGAACAAATTCTTTATTTTATGCTAAAGCATTACGAAACAAAGGGTCTCGATAATATTGACCCTTGAAAACCCTAAATAGGTACTGAATCGTTTGAATTCTTGAGCAAATCCCTTATTTCATGCTAAGGTACAACAGATTTTATATGACTAAACAATAAACTTTTCAACCCGAAAAGGGGGAGAAAGCCATTCTTTTTACTATGGCCGTATCGGCCTAATTGAAGAGCCTAAAGGGCCATTTTATTTATGAGTTCGAGAAATCATTCTCACTCAATTAAAATCTAAGGGTCACCCTACTCCGAGTTCGAGCAAGTACTCACTCGATTAAGACTACACTAGTCCGACTTCGGTCTAGTTGCTTAAAGTCCCAAACTTATGAGCAAAATCTCCATAAGGCATGAAGGCATTAATGAAATAGAATTTTCACGAGGCAGGAAATAGAATAAGGACAAGTCAAAAAGAAAAAAGATCTTTTATATATATATATATACGAAGATATTTACAAGGACCGATCAGGGTCCCGCACAAAAAATTAAAAAAGAAAAAGCCCAAGATTCCTAATTTTCCTCAGGGATAGATTCTTCTCCATCGAGGTCCTCCCCATTCTCGGACCCGCTCTTGATGCCATCATCATCATCATCATCATCGGAAGAGGCCAGTGCTCCAGCATCGTCTTCATGCTCTCTAGTCTTTATTACCTCGTCGGTAAGATCGAAACCTCGAACGTGGATCTCCTCGAGGGTTTCCCTCCGAGATTGGCATTTGGCAAGTTCAGCAATCCAATGTGCTCAAGTTTGAGCGGTCTCGGCTGCCTCTCTTGCTTGGACTTGACTGGCTTCAACATCTGCCCAGTAGATGGCCATGATCGCCTCTGCCTCGGCCTTTGCCTTTTCGGCATCATATTTGGCCTTTGCAAGTTCGGAAGCCAACCGAGCCTCGAGCTCCTCTATTTTCTTTGTCTGAGCTAAGCTCTTCTCATTCATGCCTCAAAGCTTACTTTTAACCGACGACAATTGGGCTCGAGCAGCCTCTTTTCCAGCAGCAAAGCGATCCATACTTTCTTTCCACCCCAAGGTTTCTGCCTTCATCATGTCGACTTCTTTGCGGAATTGCTTGATCCTCTCGACCTTCTGCTACAGCTGTGAGATTGAAATGGTAGCCACCATTCCCGAATCGAGCCCATAAGCTTTTAAGATTTTTATTACCTGCTCGATCAGGTTGGTATGATCTTTGTGATCCGTGGCTAACTCGGCTCGGAGGTCCTTGATCTTTTCTTCTTTTTGCCCACCGAGAAGATTGAGGGAATTCCTCTCCTCGGTAAGCCTTTGAATGTCGGTCTCGTACCGACTCAGCTCAGCTCGAGAATGAGAAAATACTTCCCGATGAAGCGCCGAGGCCTACGCAAAAAAAAGAAAAGAAGTTAGACAGGAAGAGAAAAATGAACACAAGAGTAATATCAACAAAGAGAGTTAAGGCTTACCCGATTCAGAGCTTGCTGCGCTTCATTGAAAAGGCTCGATGCCTTGCCTGAGTCCTTCCTCGAGACCTCCAAGTCGCTCAGGCCGGTAGCATCTTCGACCCCAGTAAAGTAATCACGGAAGGGGTCCTCCCTTCCGTGGGATCCTATGATGGAAGGGGTCTTCAAGGCCCGAGCCTCTTGAATCATCTCCTTAGAAAACGAGGGGAGCATCGGGGAGCCTCCAATTTCTATTACCCCAAGTGGATCACTTGGGGCGTTCTCTCTATCTCGAGGGGCCTCGATACCAGCCTCTACAGCCGTACCCACCATTGGCTCATTATGGTGGGAGGCATCTTTAATCCTCGATGACTCGGGGACCTCGCCCAAGTCTCTTCCCGAGACCCCCTCATCTCAAGATGGAGTCTCTGCAGCCTTCACCGATTTAGTGGTCTTTGGGGACTCGGTGCTTATTCCCACTCAGGCCACCAGCCCGGAGTCATCTTCTTCCTCTTCTTCATCTTCCTCCCTTAGATGCCGAACAGAGTCTTCGGTCAGAAGGATGATGTTCTTCTTCGGCTTACGAGCCTTCTTCTTCTTAGGTTCTGGATCCTTGGAGGTTGAGGTCTTTTTCCTCTTTTTGTAATTCGTCGATTCGGTGCCAAGATCGAAGTCTCCTCCTCACCAGATAGAGGCCTCATGACCGCATCATTGCCCAGGCATATACACGAGAAAAATTGAATAAGTAGAAGAAGAGCATCTTAATCGAATAATCAAATACACAAAAATGGTCTTACCATGAGTCTTGGCCTCCCATCGGCCCTTTGATAATTCGCGCCATGAGCGCTCAACGTATGTAGAGGTCGAGGCCAGGTTCTGAACCCAGTTCTCGAGGTCGGGAATCGCATGTGGCATCCAAGCGATCGCTACATCATGGAAAAAGACATCGATGAGAAAAGACAAAGGAATAAATAATACATGGAAGCTAACAGTGAGACGATACTTACGATTCATGTTCCATGTCTCAAGAAATGACATCTTCTCGGTTAGGATTAGGTCGGAAGTCCTCACTCAAACGAACCGGGTCATCCATCCTCGATCTTTGTCCTTGTCTATGCTCAAGAACAATACTTTATTAGCCCGACGTTGGAGTTTTATTAACCCGCCTCGATAGAGACGGGGGCTATACAATCTGATAAGGTGATCGAGGGTGAATGTCACGGCCCAAACCGATGGGCCGCGATGGGCACCCGGTATTTTACTCAACCGAGTACCAACATAATATATCTTTTCGTATCATACTATCATAGATAACTGAGTCGGAGAGGATGCCGTGAGATAAGTAGAATACAACATGTAATACCAACTTATACATAAGACATATGTGCCTCTAAGACCAAAATAACTACTCGTACACTGAACATAGGCCGATAAGGCCATGCAATCTTTTACGTACATGACATCTGTCTACAAGTCTCTAAGAATACATAATTGTCATAAAGGTCGGGACAGAGCCCCGACGTACCAAACAATACACATCTAAATCGTACTGACCAAACAAGAAACTCCGGAGCAAATAGAGTGCACCAACATCTTCCATTGAGCTGATCGCCTACTTGGAGGACTCTCGACCTATCTATCGAGACCTGCGGGCATGAAATGCAGCATCCCCAGGCAAAAGGGACGTCAGTGCAAATAATGTATCGAGTATGTAAGGAATAAAAATCAGTAAGTAATAAACATGAGAGAAACATGGAGTAAAAAACTCGACATGTACGTCTGCATAGCTCTAAGAATCATTTTATTTTTTATAATGTCATGCATATGCGTATAAATGTCATACTATGCATAGGTATATGCGTTCATAACATCATCAAGCCTCTGAGGGCATCCCATCATATCATTTCGACCACTGTGGGTAAATCATCAACGTATACCAACTGATCAGGTGGTGGTGCATATATAACGCCGTAATCTTTTTTCATACCCCATATACATATAATATATACGTATATAACGACATCTGGTCATGGGTCAATGTATATGTATAAATGCATGAAATGCATAAGAAATACGTTAATAAGATTTCTCGGAATGTCATAAAAAAGTAATATGCCTGTCAGATAAACTTTATCAAATACGTATTTTTCTGAGACCCATGAACAGAAGATATAATAATAATTCACATGGGGAATCAAGAATATAGACACCCCTAGTATTTCTATGAATAAAGTCATTTATGAAAGTTGTGTATTTTGCTCGTTTCATTTGTATCATTTGGACCATGCCAAAATAAAGAAGGGATAGCCTTAACATACTTGGAGTAGGGAAAAATCCGTGTGATATTCTTGAGAAGGATTACGCCATACTCTCTTAGAATCGAAAAATCTCGTTGCTATAATATTATGGAGTGACTATCGTCCTTGGCTTTGTATTCTGTATAATTCATTTGCCAAATGAATTTTGGTATTCATTCAAGATAAGAGTTCTTGGCTTTGCAAATGTATAACCCACTTACGAAATGGACTCTCGGCATTCATTCAAGACAAGAGTTCTTGGCTTTGCATTTGTATAACCCACTTACGAAATGGACTCTCGGTATTCATTCATGACAAGAGTAGGGATACGTATTATGACTCCTCTTTCTATGTGTTTGCAAGGAGTGTCTTAGAAGATTATCCATGTGTCGGCTTAATTAATTGTCCAAAGTCAAGTAATATCCAATCCTCCTCTACTTGCTGCCACGTGTGGGGGGAGGGGGGGAGAGGGGGGAGGCTTTGTCCCCACCTACAATTATCCATAAATTCTTAATCGCATGGTTAATCTCCCATTAAACCAATAATTAACCAATTATCACGTAATTAAGAATTATCTCAAATTACTTAAAATACTACTTATTTTTAATACACCTTATACATCATAATATCATGGTCATATGGTACCTTGTATGACACGAGTCCATAAATACGGGGTATTATAGCTTGGACCGTATTTTATCTAAAAATGTCAAACTTTGACGAAAATTCATTTTCTTTGATTTGCTTACCCTCTCACCTTCATGAATTTACTCATCACTTGTTTGAAGTAGGATAATGCTTATAATCTCCAAATAATCTCATTCCCGAACTTACGCTGATTAACTTACGACGAAATTTTAACGTACAAAAATGCGGAATGTAACATCTCATTTCCGAGCTTTTATAAATTTATTTATGGCGTACTTTCACGTACAAAAATATGGGGTGTAACAGTGAAAGGGAGCCCCTCGATTTTGCTCACGATGAATCGGAGCAGAATAACAATTCGCCCAAAGGAAGGATGGATTTGGCCTAGGGTTATTCGATATTGACGGCAAAAATCGACGATGATGGGGCCGAGGGGGGCCAGTGTGAAAGGGTAAGTGTAAACACTTAGAAACCCTTCCACATGGGTGGTGATGTCTTCTTCGGGGGTCGGGATCACCACCTCTTTGCCCTCCCAGTTGCAGTCTTTCTTTACCTGCTTAAGGTATCCCTCAGTTATCGAGCATATATACCTCGACACTGGCTCGCATCGACCAGGAATCGACGAGGCTTTATCGATCTTGAAATTGGAGTTTAGCGCGCACCCCCCCAGGAAAATGCATTCTTCAAGACGGGGTTCCACCGGAGTTTTCCCACCAGCCGATTGGGAAGATGAAACAGCTTCTTTTTGTGGTACCATTTTCGATTTTTTTGCCCTTTTTGTGTAAGTTTAAAGGAGAGGAAGATAATAGGACTTGGCGTTTGAGAAAGGATTAACAGCAAAACCTAAAGATTTGTAAAAATGAAGAACTTAAGAGATGTAAAAGCTTTGGAGATTATAAGGAAGTGAAAGTAAATTTTGAATCAATGAGGAAAGGGTCTATTTATTGGATTCACGACGACGGTTCAAAGGCACTAGTGGCCGACCACCAACTGACACTCATTAATGACTTGGAAAACTGTACCGATGGGACGTTTCGGTCACTTCTAACGCCTACGTCACGTTGGTGACGTCATGTCAGGTCGAGGTAAAAATCGAAGGCTCAATTCGTTTCTTGTCATTACACTCCAAACAACAAGGGGACTATTTGTATACGGTTAAAACCGAGCCCACCCAATTTTTCTATCTGATCGGGACCAGGGAGCTGCATCGAAGGTCGGTCCCGTAGTGGATCAGACCAAGGTACGAGGATAAAGTACCAAATTCGGGATTCAAGGTACCTGTCGAGATCGAGACCAGCAACGATCGAGACCGAATAAGACAGGAATCGAGCAAGATAAAAAATAACATAATAACGGAAATGCGAAATATCCGTGATTGATCGAAGATTATGGCGAAAATCTCGGAACGGATCAAATTAGGAACGGTTAATTAGCTAATCATGGTATTTCCTTATGTAACTAGAGTTATACCATAAGTAAAATTTCTCAACTATATAAAGGGGAGTATTAAGCATCTGTAAAGACACATTGTTCACAGATATCAAAATTATATAATTCTCTTTCTCGTTTATACCGTTGTTCGTCAGTTTGTTATATTTTGATTGTTCTTACATCAACCAATTCGAGGGTATCCAAACTTGAGGGATGAGTTCCATTCTAACACTGGTTTGCTTTACTTTATAGTTTATTTCTATTATTAATCTTCATATTTATCAATTGGTATTAAGTGAAATCACGTGTTCTTAGAATCACATTATAAGTTTAATTGTTATCCAATTTTAAGGGTAAACAAACATTTTATCCGAATGATAAAAGTTAATGCAATACAGGTCGCACCATTACTTTGAGTTAGGTTTCAACTTTCAACTAGCCAAAAGGAGAGCAAACTGGCCTAATGAGATTTCTTCAATTATTAGTAAGGTAGTCAAACGCAAAACTATTGCGCTTAGATTCGCTAAAATTTCACATATAATCTTCCGATCAAAATCATAAAACTAAAATTTGTAAATACATAAATAATTTAATATTTCTTATATATAAAAATATATAATAGAAATAAAAAATATTAAATTCGATTAATAATCATATATAAGCTGTCACATGTATAAAATTATTATGTAAAATATTAATCACGTTACGAAAATGGGCCAGATATTTATTCAATTGGTAAGGCAGATGTGCCCTTTTACAGCGAACCACTATTGAAGCCTAGTGGTATAACTGCAGATAGCCCATAGGTGGGTATTCTCGAAACCCCTTTTTCTCTCTCGTCTTTTGGGAGCCTCATCTTCCACTCTTAACTCGCTTTTCGCCTGATAGAAGCTAAACTTCTCAATTACTGCTCTCAAGTCTCAACCACCACACTATCGTCGCCGTCTTCGTTGCCGCAGCGGCCCCTCGCTATCACAGAGCTCCGGCCCATAGCACAGTCACAGGTCCGCTACCTAGTTCAGTCTTTCGTAGGTTATTGAACTCCAATTGTATTGAGTAAAGACGTAGATAAAGGAACACACTATGCGTATTCGCTTTCGTTTTGTATGGTTGACACCTGTTTACTACGCTCTGCTCTAAAACTTTATCCTGTTTGCTTACTATATTATGCGTTTAGTTTTGTGCTTTTTTTCCATTTAATTATGTGTTAATACCAGTTCTTTAGGCGTCTTGTATTTGTTAATAATATATATCAATGTAAGTGGAAAACCTGTAATGAATTTGTTGAATCTTTATTTCCAAATCATTGGGTATGATAATGACATCTAATTTCGATTTTCCCACAATAACCATGAATTGGTGCAGAGTAATGTCTTACTTTAAGGGGTGGGGTAGGGCTGCTCTTCTATTTCAAATTGTTCTTTCTTAGGTGATTACTATCTGTATTTACGTTATTCGTTAAACAGTGTAAGCAAATCGACCGTGCTAGTGTGACTGTGCGTAGCTATAGATTCTCAATCACTTCCACTTTTGTAAATTAAGGTGGATCTTTCCCCCTTTGTGGCTTTGCCCATCTTCTTGTGGATTAGCAGAAAAAATCTATCCCTCTGTCAGAAATTCAGAATGCTTTAAGTGCTATACTTTAACTTGCAATGTGTTCCTGAATGAAACTTATTTGATGTTATGCTCGATGTACTTGCAGTATATTGGATGGCAATCATACCTTGTGGAAGCACATGGGTCGCCCAGTGGGGAGTTCAGCCTCAGTTTCTGCCAAAATCTTATGTTACCAATAAATTAACAGCATCTCCATTTTGGTGCGTCATGCTAGGGCATTCTTGAATGCGAATCACTTATTTGTTGTATAAGAACCGTGCTTTCTTTCTAAATTTTTATGGATTTTCTGGAAATATTTCTGCTTTATCTGTGACAACTGATCTTGTTATATTTTTGGGTATTTACCTGTTAAACCCCCACCCTTTTGCCAAATATTTTCATTTCAACATTTTAAAACTCTCATAGGTTGTCAAGTCATTCTTGCGCTGATCTTTTTATAATGCCTGGTTAACATTACAGCCTATTCCCTAATATATTGTTTTAGACATCTTCAAACTCTGAATGTGACATGCTGTAAAGTCATTCATCCGAACTTTGTTTGTTAAAGTTCACGTAATAGGTGGTGCAATTTAATTTACAAGAGAGAATCTTTGTTGTCCTCTTCTGAATAGAGACATCAGGAACTAGTAAATTTTCTAGGTATGACTCCTGTATTTCAGGTAGGCTGTGAATTTGAAGGTGATTGTTGTTCCCCCACTTACCCAATGAATTATGCATGAAAGACAAATGAAACATTGATCCAGCCCAACCCCATGGCTGATCCAAAAAGTAATGATAAGTATGTCGTTCATGTGTTCTTGTTTGGAGGATACCCTTCTTTAATTTGATCAGCCATGCTTGTGAGAACTTGACTTGTCTTTTTACGCACATAAGCATGTACTTGCTATTTTGGCCTTTATGACATAAGAGAGATGATTGAAAATTGAATTTCTTACCTATTGTTAGGGGCAAGTTCAAATTCTTTTCCTAAATTATACTATTTCCACTTAAGAAGTTTATGATAATTGGCATGTTTCTACCCCAAGAGATGACACCCGTATCTACCTGGCATGTGTCCACACTTACTGACCTTGTTATCGTCTATGCAGTTTCTCAAGCAAGATAAGAGCATTAGCATCCCCAAGTTCAACCCTTTTTGGTCAAGAATCCCTGCAAGCACTTTTCAGTTCAGTGTCGAGCAAGAATCAATATCAACGAAGGGGGACCCGGTTAGTTGTTAGAGCTGAAAAAGTAAGATGCTATGCAAAACCCTTTTATAGTTTGTGATTATGTGATCAGAATTTGAGTTACATTTATGTGTGTGCGACTTAGTAAATATATATGCATAGTAAAGCTGGTTGAATGTGTTACATCTTTCACAGGATTACTATGATGTCCTTGGTGTATCTAAAAATGCTAACAAATCGGAAATAAAAAGTGGTGAGTACCACCTTCATTTACATACTCAAACTATTTTCTGCTAATCATTTGTATCTTTAAATTGTGACTGTAATTTAGAACTATATATAGGTTGCTCTTAGAACCAAGTAGTTGAAAAATGTACATTGTTGGCTGTCATGTTATGTTCCTAATTCTCCATTTTTTTCTTGTATTAGCGTATCGAAAGCTTGCAAGGAGTTATCATCCTGATGTGAACAAGTGAGTATAGTTCCTGGAATTCTGATGTGATGCCTTTTACTGTGGTCTTTTTGTTGAAAGATGGTATAAAGTAGTACATATTTGGCCTTTTCTCTAGCTTTAACTTTACTTCTGCATCTTGTTGAAGAGTCATGTTTACCTATTCTAGATCAGTTGGTTGAATTCTTTCATAGATTTTGCTTATAGTTCCTGTAAATCTGAGATGTGATGCCTTCTACTGTGGTCTTGCTGTTAAAAGATGATATGGAGTAGTACATACTTAGCTTTTTCTCTAGCTTTAAATTTTTCTTCTGTATCTTGTCGAAGGATCGCGTTTTCCTGTTCAAGATCAGATGATTGACCTCTTTACAACTTTGGTTTTTTCCTTCTTTTGTGCGGAGAATAATAGTAGAAAGTGAAGTTTTAGACATTAAGGAATAGTTATGGGGGAAGATGGACTTCATTGAGATTTTCTTTGGTTGGTTATTTTGGAGTGGACATGTGAAATTTACCGTAAAATAGCAGATCTTGTCTAGATAGAAAATCAAGGTTGTGTTTTAATCTTTGAGAGGGTAAATACTGAAAACGCTGCAAGTTGCTGCTGCAAGGTATTGCCATGGTATTTGTCTCATCTTTATTTGAAAAGCCACATTACTGTGTCCTTGCACTAATTGTTTGTCTCTGTACATGAAAAACCACTAATTGTTTCTTACTAACATGCTTTTTACCTATATAGATTTTTCTCTTCCCTTGTGCCCTATCTTTAACTAAGTCTTCATTGATTCCAAGAATTTGTTGGTCTTTTGACCTAGCTTAGTCTGCATTGATTCCAAGGATTTGTAGGTCGACATATAAACCCTTGGAAATGCAGACTTAGCTAAAGATAATGCACAATGAAGAGGAAAATCCATAAAGGTGATACCTACTAGTTGGGACTTGGGAATAGGTTTTAGACTGGTAGAGAATTATTAGCAGTGTTATCAAAGGCGAAAAGCGCAAAAAAGCTCTAAGGTCTGTTGGGGTTTTAAGCGCAAAGCGCAAATAAGCATGGGCGTTAATGAAGAAAGGCGCAAATGGAGAAAAATTATAAATATGTATGCGTAGTCCAAGACTAATATTTATAAGCATGAATACTAAATATATGGACAAAGAAATTGAGGAAAATTTACGATAAAGTGAAATATCAATTGTTTAGTGTCGCCTCTTCTGGATTACGCTCGTTAGCAAGGAATAGTATGCCTTAGAGCCTTGATGACAACACCTGAAGCGACTGTTAAGCGAGGCGAAGCGCTCAACATGTTTTGAGCCTCGATTCAAGGCTTAAGCGCGCCTTTGATAACACTTATTATTATTATTATTATTGTTGTTGTTGTTGTTTATATATATATTTTTTTAACTTTATTTTATTTTGGTGATGATGATGATGATATGAGTTAAGCTTAATGAAAGGAATGGGGATCCATATTGCCGACCCCAACTTGTTTGGGTCTGAGACGTAGATGTTGTTGCTTCTGTAGTATGTTTGAAATACACGGAAATTAGCAGAACATATTCATATGATTCCAACCATGAAATCTAAGGGTTATTTTTTCGATTAGTAAAAGGAAAGGTGGGGCTGCAATAACAATTGAGGTATTTGGTCACTAATCACTGTAACTGACCAAAAAAATGAGGCATTTTTATGGAGCATTTACTGGAAAGGTCACACCAGCTACTAGTGAAATGTATCTTCTGAAAAAGAATAAAAGTGAGATGTTCAAGATTGCTATTAAGTGTTATTAGTTGTAACCTACAAGCTTTAGTTTCCTATTGACATGTGTAAGTATATATTCATATGAAGGTGCATAGTCATTGTTAATGTAGTATTATCTCTACAGTATGTAAGATCCTTATGTGCATTCATGTTCACCGTGTTGTAGAGAAGCTGGAGCTGAACAGAAATTTAAGGAGATCAGCAATGCTTATGAGGTAGTTTTCTTTCTCTTGGTGCCTTGTGTGCTTTTAATAGGTAACTGAAAAGTGACGACCATGATGGAAGAATATTGCAATCACTTCTTATGGCATATATTATTTTGCGATAGGTTTTGTCCGATGATGAGAAACGTTCCATATATGACAAATACGGGGAGGCTGGCCTTAAAGGAGCTGGCATGGGTGGCATGGGGGTGAGAATTTCTTACTTTTTGAGAAAATTTAGCAATAGTAGCAGATGGTTATATCGCCCATGTAATCTTGACGTATTTTTCCTTATTCATAGGATTTTAGCAATGCCTTTGATTTGTTCGAGTCTTTGTTCGACGGCTTTGGTGGTATGGGCGGCATGGGTATGGGAGGCAGAGGTTCACGGAACCGAGCCACCGAAGGTGAAGACCAGGGCTATAATCTGGTGTTGAATTTCAAAGACGCTGTATTTGGTGTTGAGAAGGAGATCGAAATAAGCAGGCTTGAAACCTGTGGCACCTGTGATGGATCAGGTGCAAAGCCTGGGACTAAACCATCGACATGTAACACCTGTGGTGGGCAAGGGCAGGTTGTGTCGTCAGCAAGGACCCCACTGGGTGTCTTCCAGCAGGTGACAACATGCTCTGCTTGTGGAGGGACTGGAGAGATCTCTACTCCTTGCAGCACCTGCAATGGTGATGGCCGAGTGAGGAAGTCAAAGCGCATTAGTTTGAAAGTTCCACCTGGTGTAGATTCAGGTAGCCGTTTAAGGGTTCGTTCAGAAGGTAATGCAGGAAGGAGAGGTGGACCCCCTGGAGATCTTTTTGTCATGATTGAAGTTCTCCCAGATCCTGTACTAAAACGGGACGACACCAATATCCTCTATAATTGCAAAGTTTCTTACATTGATGCGATCTTGGGTACAACTATGAAGGTTCCTACAGTTGATGGAATGGTTGATCTAAAGATTCCATCAGGTACCCAGCCAGGGACAACACTGGTAATGGCCAAAAAAGGGGTGCCATACCTCAGCAAACCGAATATGAGGGGCGATCAATTGGTGAGAGTGCAAGTAGAGATTCCAAAACGGTTGAGCAGTGAAGAGAGAAAGCTCATAGAAGAACTTGCCAATCTAAACAAGGCTAAAACTCCAAACAGTGTGAGATAGCTCGTAGCTCTTTGATACTTCCAAAATATTCCTGCTTTGGGTTTCAGATACTTCTGCTGTTTGCTCTACATACATGCACCGACGATATTAGCTTTGATTCCTCAATGATTCTATGTAGCATAGTTGTAGTCATAGGCAATTTTGAGGGTTGATTATGTATAATGTACAATATCAACACCCAGCGAAATGCTGGGAAAGAACAAGAGGGACAAATAATGATGTTCCAGTATTTATTCTAGATTTAACCATTTGCTTATCCATCAAAACTGATTTGAGGTTGAATTGTAAGTCTTTTGCAAAAACTACTTCCCAATTTCTGCATATTACCTTCAAACTTCTCCCCAACCCCATGTGGCGGTAATTTAAAGTTGCTGCTTGTTTTTTTATTATTCCAGTTTTCCTTTCCAGCACCACCGATATAGTGATAATTATCAACAGTAAACTACTTGGAATTAGTAACGAGTGCAACGATGTATGATGAAGAATCCAACATATGGGCAAGAATTGGATTCGAATCTCATGATTTTCAGATCCAACCTCATCATCGAAGGCAAAAGCCTTATGGTAACTAAGAAGATAGCCATTTATCGGAATAAAAAGAATAGGATTATTATACTAGGAAAAAAAATGAAAGGGATGAATAAAAAAGGAGATGGGGTGAGAGAGGCTCGAACTCTCGACCTCAGGATTTCTCAGAAGCTATGAGACCTACGCGCTAGCCAACTGCGCCACCACCCCTGTTGTGGTATTTTCTACATGAAATCTTATTACTTAAAGAAGTTTTCCTTTTTTTGAAAATTCAACAATTCAGGGTAAGTAGAACAAGCCACGGTTTTTAAAAGGCAAAGATTGTTGGAGACAAATAACATAGAATCTTCAAGATCTTCGATTATTTAAATATAGAGCAACTAAAGCTGATAGTGTATCGCTCACGTGCAAAAGACGGTCGCCAGGTCTTGAATGGATCATCCCGTTCCCCGACTAATGGGACAAAATCACAAATAGTCACAACTAATAATTGAAAAATAGTCGCAATTTTAAAAGTGATCAAAATTTAGTCATCTTTCATGTAAAGATAAAATTTGAATAAAACTAATCTTAAAAATCCGAAAAAATTCCAGCATGCTAGAATTCGAATTTTTTACATATGAGATTCCAGCATAATATGCTAGAATTTTATATGTTGGAAGTTTATACACTGGAGCTCCATAATCCAGCATATTATATTGGATCCAACATAATATGCTGGAAGTTTATACGCAGGAGCTCCATAATCCAACATATTACGCTGGAACTTTCCGTGTTTCAGCAAATTAGTGATTTTTTTTTCAATGTTTTTGTAAACTCTGATTATTTTTCAATTACCAGCTCCATAATTGGCTAGCCGTGCTATTTTTACCCAATAAATTAATTAACCAAATTATAATACGGAAGATGATTGCTCTGGATTTTGGCTCTGTTTGGTTTGGCATAATGCATCATCACAGAAGGTATCTGTTGAAAATATTACCAGAAAGAAAAATCATATTTTTGAGCCATTTTCCGGAACATTCATTTAGAAATTTGATAGCATGTGATAATTGTAGATGTAGGAGCAAAAGTGTGACAAAATGTCAGGTGATAACAGAGAGGAAATATTTCTTGTTGATAAGGTTCAACACAAGATGTCTGGATATAAATATAGTGACATAACAGCTTATATTTATCGCAAAAATAGTTCTCTTACGTCTGTTTTTGTCTATTCTCTTGGTTTCTTTCACTTGCTCTAATTGTTCATGATTACCCACGTCTGTTAGTCAGGGCCGGCACAATGGAGTAGGAGTGCTAAAGCTAAATAATTAGAGGTCTTAAAATATTTAACAAAATTTTTATGCATATTTTATTTTATTTTTATTCTTCTAGCTCTTATTTTCAAAGATACTAATTATATTTTACAGCAAACTCTTTTAATATTTTCTTCCTAGTTGATAATATAGCCAATCTATTAAAATTTTCTAAAGATATTATTGATTTTAGGCAAAATTTTATTAACCTCATTTTCGAAAAACATCTTTCAGCTAAAGGAACTACCAATTGTCTAAAATTTTCTATGAGCAATTAGATATGTGAAAAACAATCAAGTTTTTTTTTAAAAATTTGGATTGAATATATTAATTATAGAGTAATATTTTCTACTTATACAATTCTTTCTAGTACTCTATTTCAAGAAAAATTCGAACATATTAATATGGGGCTAATTAGGTCAAAGTGTGTGCAGAAGCCATTGTAAAAAAGTGAAAATTAATTCAAAGTCGAGTAAATAAGAGGACTGAAACAAGAAGTAGTTTTGACTTCATGAAATAGCATAACATTTGGAACTATGCCAATAATGATTATTGAGAAGTTGATAGTAAATGGTTCATCTAAAGATTTACTAAATTAGTAATAAGTAATTCTCCAATTATTTAACATATATACATAGTATATACTATGAGTAAAATTTGGTGCCTCTGCCTCATATACTTTGAGGCCTAAAGCAATGGCTTTAGTTGCCTCGGGGTTGAGCCCCCTGCTATTAGCGCGAGGAAAATCATTTTATAGGTAAATATTTTTTATGATAAAATTATTTTCTGATATTTAATTATCAGAAATTGAAATATTTTCTATCGAAAGGGGAAAATGCATAAGTCATTTTTCTACGAATATCTTAGTTTTTAATTTCGCATTACTTGTTCCACAAAAACAAAAAAATACAAAGAGAAACACTGACCTATATAAATTCTAGACAGTTATTCAGCCAGGAAAACCAGAAAGCCACAAACTCATTACTAGAAACAGAGAAAAATGGGTTCTCTCAAAGGAAAAAAAGCTCAAAAACCTCATGCTGTTTGCATACCATTTCCATCACAAGGACACATAAATCCTATGCTAAAAATTTCCATACTTGTTCACTCCAAAGGCTTTCACATAACATTTGTCAACTCTGAATATAATCACAAGAGATTTCTCAAATCCAGAGGCCATTCCTCTCTTGAAGTTTTTCAAGATTTTGTCTTTGAAACAATTCCAGATGGACTTCCTCCTATTGATGCTGATACTACTCAACATATTCCTTCTCTTTGTTTCTCTACAAAGGAAAATTGTTTAGCTCCATTTAAAGAGCTTTTAATCAAGATTAACTCATCTAACGATGTTCCTCCTGTCACTTGCATCATTTTTGATGGAATTATGACATTTGCTGTTTTGGCTGCTCAAGAAATTGGTGTTCCAAGTGTTAGCTTCAGAACTACAAATGCTTGCAGTTTCATGTGCAATAAACACTTGCCTCTCCTCATTGAAAAAGGAATTCTCCCTCTGAAAGGTTAGAAGTTTTTTGAAAAATTAAATCTTATCGTCTTCTCATTATGTTTAATCGAGTTTAAGCTCCTTACACCGACAGCGTACAATTTTCCACACCATCATGTTTAGTTGACATGTAATAATATATAACTGGTTATATCAAGCCTAATCTAATAACCTGAAAATAGAGTACGGTAACCGGTTTAAACGTGTTAAACTGTTAATTACGCCAACAATGTAAAATTTTCTATTGTAAGTGTATATAACTTAAAACTTAATTGTAACATGTTGACACCGATTTCATTAAAATGCATCGTTTTGCTTTAGTCCGTGTGATCGTATATATAGTTCTTTAATTTAAGTAAAAATCAAAATTTCCATGTAGGTAGTTTGTCAGTTTTGTTAATTGTCTTACTAATTTAGTCCAATAATCAAAGCAAATACTTTTAAGATTATCAAATTAAGCGCGAGATAACCACAGAAAAATTTCATTTTGCAGACATAACTTGTCCAAGTTGATCTTCTTGTAATATGCATAAATTATTGAAGTATTAATGTAATTCTTCCCCTTATTATTTTGCAGATGCAAATGATATAACAAATGGATATTTGGACACGGTTATAGATTGTATACCAAGTATGAAAAATCTTCGTCTTAGGGAATTTCCCAGCCAAATCAGAACCACAGATATAAATGACAAATTGCTGAATTTCATTATGGGAGAAACTGAAGGAGCTTCAAAAGCATCAGCCATTATTTTCCACACTTTTGATTCACTCGAATTTAATGTCTTAAGAGATTTATCCTTAATTTGTCCTCCACTTTATACAATTGGACCTCTTCATTTGCTCACTGATCAACTTCCAGAAAATAATCTAAAATTCCTCAGAGCCAATTTATGGAAAGAAGATGAGGACTGTCTCCAGTGGCTAAATTCAAAGGAGGAAAAATCAGTGGTTTATGTAAATTTTGGTAGCATAACAGTTTTGACAAAAACACAACTCATGGAATTTGCATGGGGACTTGCTAATAGCAAGAAAAACTTTTTTTGGGTAATTAGATCTGATGCAGTTATTGGTGATGATTCTGCAATGTTACCAAATGATTTCGTCAAAGAAACTAAAGAAAGAGGGCTAATTTCAAGATGGTGTTGTCAAGAACAAGTGTTGAAACATTCATCAATTGGTGTATTTTTGACTCATTGTGGGTGGAATTCAGTGATGGAAAGTATAGGAATTGGTGTTCCTATGATTTGTTGGCCATTTTTTGCTGATCAGCACATAAATTGCAGGTATATATGCATTTTTTTGTATTTGTTTCAAAAGTTACTCATTTTATGTGACACTTTTTTTGGCGTGTCCCAAAAAGAATATAACTTTATTATACTATTACAAACAATTAAACTTTAAACCTTGTGTTCTTTTATGCTTAATGACATGATGTTATAGCTCAACTATCTATGACATATTTTAGACCATTATTTTAATAGTCTTTTTTTTTTCTTTCTAAATTGTGTCTAGTGTCGTCGCATAAATTGAGAGGGAGGAGTATTATGTATATAGTATATCAGTATATGCATCATATTACACATGTTTAGGGACTTTTTTAGTAGTTTCTGTCCCTTTTTTGGTCTAGTACTAGTACTTAATAACAAAATTAAGAAGGGGGATTCAAAATAAAAGATTTCATCATTTTCATGTGCAGGTATGTATGTTGTGAATGGGGTGTTGGCTTGGAAATTGGCAAGAATGTGAAGAGAGATGAAGTGGAGAAAATTGTGAGGGAAGTTATGGATGGAGAAAAAGGTAAGAAGGTGAAGAAGAAGGCGAGTGAGTGGAAAAAATTGGCAGAAGAGGCTACTGGATTAGAGGGTTCATCAAGCTTGAATTTAGATAAATTAGTGAAGGATGTACTTCTGTCCAAGAATTCAGTTCATTAGTAGATATATTGCTTAACTCAAAATAAACAGAAAAAAGGTCAAACCTGAAAGTTTGAGTTACTTACTTTTAGAAGAAAAAAGAGAATGACAACAAGGATACAAGCAGTATCAAGTAAACAAACAGCAAATTGGAGGGGTAGTAAAACACTGCATCTTATTTCCACCTCTACAACTTCTCTCTTTATTCATGTACAATTTCCTTTTTCATGTTTTTCCTTATTGTGTTTCCTTTCTGAACTTCATGTGAATGCACTCTTGGCACATAATGTGCTCAATTCAACTTATAGCTTACAAACCAGGAAAAAAGGCAAGAAAATGACCAACTACGATAGTACCTAGTTGTTCTGTCCTACTGACTTAATTCACGGGCGCAAATTGTTGATCAATCAGTCGTTGAGCCCTTTCAACTATCCTCTTTATCACTTCACCTGCAGGTAGAATTTCCTTTATAAGACCAATGCTCTGACCAGCATACATTGCCATGCTTTCGATATCTCCCGTAGTTGAGGCATTTGGAACTGTACCAGCAAAGCGACGAACCTCTCTTTCCTGTTCAAGAAAGAATATGAAACTAATTACATTTTTAAGAACAAGGTATAGATAGAAGAAATCTGCTCATAAAATAAATGCACTATAAGTATCAAATGATAAGAGGAGCTGCTATCATTGTCAAATTGAGAACTAGAAAGTTAATAACATTCTAATTTCTTTATACTTAAAAGGTAAAATGCTGATCGCAGAGTGGAGCTTGATATGACAGAACATTTTCAAGATTTTTATTAGGAAGAATATAGCAGGATATTCACCTTGCCGTGTATGATTGTGCGGCCAATGACCGGTTGATTTGTCTCATTCTCATGACTTGGGAGCGCCTTCCATTCCTTGAAGAACGGGGTTGCCAGAACGCGATGTGGTGCCCCTGGCCACCTTGCGCGACCAAATAAGTCCGTGTATTCCGTTTGCTCAAATTCAATGAGCTTCCTCTTGTATGTTGGGTGCGCATAGCTTTCCTCTGTTGTGAGAAACCTGAAAAGGTATTAGAAGTATAAAAGTAGTGACCTTTTTGGTATACAAATGGACATGAACAGTTTTAATGCGAGGAAATCCCAAAATATTCCTGTCTGATGCACTGAAACAACTAAAATCACCGGGTATGTTACCACCTTGTGACATATATTTCATCTTTACTGTCAGACCAAACATTTCACCAAATAAAATTAAGTCTAGAACCTATTAATTTAAAATTCTTGATCCCTCATATATGAAAATGTAAGGTAAGAAAATACTGAACAGATAAGAATTCACACTTACCAACAACATTAAACTCCAACGATATATAACACAGAAATATTTCATGTATTCTCTTGTGTAAGAACAAGACAATATCTATCTAAGCTAGAAGGCACAGCAAACTGCAATTTAAAAGTGAGACCTCCTTCTAAAGACAAGTAGATCAGTCTGAACAACAGGATATAGATTAAATTGGAAGCAGGTACTGATGACAGATTAAACACCTTAGGATGTTCGAAGTTAAAGTTCAATACCTAGTGCCTAATGACACACCCTGTGCACCAAGGGCCAGAGCAGCAACATAACCACGCTCGTCCACAATTCCTCCAGCAGCAATTACTGCAATGTCACGACCACAAACAAGATCGACAACTCTAGGCAATAAGGTAATTAAACCATCCTAAAAGGAATTCAGCCAAGTAGGTGATATATTAGTAATCTTACATATGATGTAATAAAAAGTGAAATCTGCACGAGCATGAAGGTGGGGGTTTGAAGTGAAATATTCTTAAGGCAGAAGTAATAAGAATCTAACGCATCTCATTAATGTGATCACCATTATACCTGGCCAGCAACATGGCCTCCTGCTTCCCGACCTTGGACAATAAGTGCATCTACACCAGCATCTGCGGCTTTCTTTGCTTCTTCATAGCTGCCAATCTTTAAAAAATAAATGAGTTTTATAAGGTACATTTCAGAAACAATAGATTAGGAGGCTAAACTTCTATTCTTTCACACATGTGCCGACTATAAATCTAAAGCAACAAGTAGAAGCCACTAAACTTGCAGAAGCATGACTATTCATGAATCATTCTGCAGGATAAATAGAGGGAAAAAGCAGAATACTTCAAAAGGAATCATCTATCTGAATTTTTCAAAATTCGTAATACCATTACATGATTATCTATGAACTCCTAATCCTTAACACTAACTTGCAAGTAAGAAACAACCCACAATGAAACAGAATAGAAGTATATGGTAATTCATATCTTACATAATTCAACTAGAACAAGTAAATAAAAATACGACGAATAAACTTGATTTGAACTTCTTTTACTTGTGTCGCAAATCAAGTCATTTCTTAAAATTTGTGTTCTTGGTGAAGAGTTACCTTCATTTGTGAGGTACATTTAACTAGAACAGGCAGAGTAAAAGTTTCGGAGCAGTATAGAGGAATTTGAAGTTGATCCCCACTCTTATCCAGTTAAAGAAAATTCACATAAGGTTCTATCATTATGTAGTGCATTAATGGCAAAGAAATTCACATAGGGTCCATCATTAAGTTTTGCGATTTGAATGACAAAAGTATGAATTTTGAAAGTTCAAAAAAATTTATCTGTTGAGAACTTACTTGGGGTACAACCTTGACCCCAGCATTATGAGCTTCAAGAACCAACTCTTTTGAGCATTCACCCCAATAAAGCTGTAATACTGCAACCTTCTCATCCAATATAGCCTTTAAATTTTCCTTGTGAGGAAATGCAAGAACTACACCTATCCCAAATGGTTTGTTAGTCAAGGTTCTTGTTTTCCTTATGAGCTCCCTCACACGATCAGGATCTTCCTATCACACAAACGTACAATGTTACATTCCTCTGGACTTTTGTCTAATCAAAGAAAAGACAGCCAATAACTTAACAGGGTAATTGGAAGTCAACTGTCACTTCTGAGACAGTATACTAGTTGCTGCAATAAATTAAATTATACTATTGATAGTACAAAAATTCTAAATTAAATCCAAAAGTAATAGTATATGTCTCACTGGAAAACAAAGAAGAGGAAGTGTAGGAGAGATACCCAATCAGGGGCTCTAAGAAGAGCGAGAGCACCAGCATTAGCAACAGCAGCAACAAGCTCTGGACCTGATATATCTGGTCCTAAGGGTGCCTGCACAATCCCATACTCAAATCCCAATATCCCTCTCCAACCCATAACTCTCTTTCTTCAGCTGCCCAAAAATAGATCCCTGACTATAACTTCTGAGGTGAACTCATGTTTCTGGAACCAAACTTGGACATTTTTATATATTATTATCACACATGGCTGCTGTCTTATCTGAATTTTCGAATAATGTACAAAGGTTGTCAACTATTGTGATTTATACGTAAGCCACTACGTCTAAAGCAACTGTAGTATATAAATTAAATATAATAGTAAACGTAAATAAATATAGTGAAGACAAGAAAAGGACGAGTGTCAACATATTGGAAAATGAATGAGGTGGGTTATTGACGGGCTTCTATTAGCTTTTACGATCCATTGAATTAAGCTGAGAAATTACTCGGGAGTTGATTACACAAGCAAAACAAATGAATTATGTCTCTATACCACTGATGCGAAAAATCAAACTTTTCTCAACTCACTTTTTTACAATTCAATTTGAACTCTGATTTCCTACTAATTTTTTGTAGTCAAATTGAACTTTGGTTTCTTCGTTTTCCTTTTCTTTCGATATATGACAGTAAAATTTATGTAACAAGATGACTTATGTCAGGGACAAAAACGTTTACGCTACTCCGGTGGTTTCAATTTTTGTTACTAGCAATTTAGCATAGTATAATCATTTCAAATCAACTGACCAGAATTATGTAATATCCGCAGTTCATATAAAATTGACACACACACACACATGTGGCATTTTAACTTGGACTCGTATAGCCATGTAGGGGAGAATAACACTACAGTCAAAAGAAGTGTTCTTCTCAAAACACTTCTAAAATAACATCAAGCTTCTCAAATAAGCTTATTTGGAAAAGTAAAACTGTTTCCACGACTCGAACGCGTGACCTCCTGGTCACATGGCAACAACTTTACCAGTTACGCCAATGTTTCCCTTTCTTATTTTGGTGATAAGCAGTTTGTGTTTGGCTAATTAATTTGAAAAGTACTTTTGAGCAGTAATTAGTGTGTGACCATACTTTTAAAAACTGCTTCTAAGTATATTTTTCTCAAAAGTGCTTCTTTTGAATAGAAGCTACTTTTTTATACTTCTCAAAAACTGCTTCTACTTCTACTCAAAAACACTTTTTTTTCCTTCTCAAGCTTGACCAAACACCTCAATTTTTGAAAAAAAAAAACTTTTAGCCACAAAAAAAGCACTTTTGGCCCCAAAAAAGCCTGGCCAAATACACTATATTTCTGTGGGGAAAAATAAAAAATAGCTAGATTTACAACTAGTAATAGAAAAATAGCCATAATTTCAAAAGTAATGAAAATATAGTCACTTTTTTATGTAAAGATAAAATCTGAACAAAAATACCCTTTAAAATCCGAAAATATTCCATCATAATATGCTAGAGTTCGAATTTTTTACATATGAGCTTCTAGCATAATGTGTTGGAGTTCTAACATAATATGGGGGAAGTCTATATGCAGGAGCTCTATAATCTAGCATATTATGTTGGAACTTTCCGTGTGGTGGAGTTCCAACATAATATGCTGGAAGTTTATATGTCCATAATCCCGTTGGAACTTTCCGTGTTCCAGCAAAATAGTTGTTATTTTTCAATGACTTTACAAACGTTGGTTATTTTTGAATTACCAATCTGAAAACTGGCTAACCCGTGCTATTTTCACTACTTTTGTATGTTGTATACAAAAAATATACAAAATTTATATATTCTTTTGGCTACCAAAGTGACCTCGGGCTAAAGGTGGGGGGAAGTGCACAGTTAGCCAGTAATAAAAGATGTATTTACTTTTAAGCTACTGTTTAAAATGTCTTTAGTCTTTAGCCACTACTTTAATAAACTTTTACCCGCCCAGACGAAAATACCCCTCTGCTATAATAATTTCGCTGAAACCTACGCTCTTTATTTACTTGATAACTTCGCTCAGCTTATTTACGTGCAGAGAACGTAAATAAGCTTTTTGGGATTGCAGAGAACTTCACTCAAACTTTGCATGTGATCGTACAAATTACAGAAGGTTTTCTCCTCCTTTCTCCTCCTATTTCAAACTAGAGAATTCAACTTTCTCGTCCAAATTTTACCATAAAATTACAGTAAGTTCTAAAATTTCAGATATCTCTATATGCTTTTATATGTTTGTGTGGATTTTTATTTGATTGGTGGAGAATAAGATGCAAGGGATTTGATATTTTTTTCCTTTTCTGGATTGCATTGTATTGATAAAATTTTCTGTATTTACAACTTGTATTGATAAAGTTAAGGACATCGTGTCCTTAACTTTATGACTGTTGTGTAAATATTGAGGACAAAATGTCATGTACTTGCAACTTTTATTGATAAAGTTAAGGACATTGTGTCCTTAACTTCATGACTGTTGTGTAAATATTAAGGACAAAGTGTCCTGTATTTGCAATTTGTATTGATAAAGTTTAGGACATTGTGTCCTTAACTTTTATGACTACTGTGTAAATATTAAGGACATAGTGTCCTGTATTTGCAACTTGTATTGATAAAGTTTAGGACATTGTGTCCTTAACTTTTATGACTACTGTGTAAATATTAAGGACATAGTGTCCTGTATTTTCAATTTTTATTGATAAAGTTAAGGACATTGTGTCCTTAACTTCATGACTGTTGTGTAAATATTAAGGACATGATGTCCTGTATTTGCAACTTGTATTGATAAAGTTTAGGATATCGTGTCCGTAACTTCATAACTGTTGTATAAATATTAAGGACAAAGTGTCCTGTATTTACAACTTGTATTGATAAAGTTTAGGACATCATATCCTTAACTTTATGACTACTGTGTAAATATTAAGGACATAGTGTTCTGTATTTACAACTTGTATTGATAAAATTTAGGACATTGTGTTCTTAAAAACTTCATGATTGTTAGTGTAAATATTGAGGACAAAGTGTCCTGTATTTGCAACTTGTATTAATAAAGTTTAGGACATCGTGTCCTTAGTTTCATGATTGCTGTATAAATATTAAGGATAAAGTGTTCTGTATTTGCAACTTGTATTGATAAAGTTTAGGACATTGTATCCTTAACTTCATGACTGTTGTGTAAATATTAAGGACAAAGTGTCCTGTATTTGTAATTTGTATTGATAAAGTTTAGGACATTGTGTCTTTAACTTTTATGACTACTGTGTAAATATTAAGGACATAGTATCCTGTATTTGCAACTTTTATTGATAAAGTTAAGGACATTATGTCCTTAACTTCATGACTGATGTGTAAATATTAAGGACATAGTGTCCTGTATTTACAACTTGTATTGATAAAGTTTAGAACATTGTGTCCTTAACTTTTATGACTACTGTGTAAATATTAAGGACATATTGTCCTGTATTTGCAACTTTTATTGATAAAGTTAAGGACATTGTGTCCTTAACTTCATGACTGCTGTGTAAATATTAAGGACATAGTGTCTTGAATTTCCTATTTTCTTGACTTGCAGGATGGATACAATATGTATTATAGTTGCTTTTAATAGTAGATGGACCATAGACTATAAGTATCTAGATCATCAAACAAAGCTTGTTCTAGTACCTGAAGCAATTCGATTTGAAGATTTCGTCAACCAGGTCTTTGAATTTATTGAATTGGATATAGACAAATTTGAAGCAATAATATGGTTTGATATCAACCTGGGAACAAGCAAGGGAATGCTTGTATCCAAAGATTTAGATCTTCACACATATATAGAGTTACTAAAAAGTCATTCACTCTTCAAGGGCTGTCGTTTCATTGTTGATATTTCGGATAAAGGTTTTGGCTCTACAAGCACCTTTGAACATGCCAATATAGAAACTCAACAAGACAATCAAGACAAATGCCAACAGATAATGGAAATAGATATGGTTGAACCAGAACTAATAATTGAAGAGGTGCTTCAAACATTTAATTCTATTCAAGTGGAAGGACAAAACATTATAGAGATTGACAACCAACAAGCTTTGGGTATTCAAGTCTTAGAGAGTGCACCAGTAATAGAAGAAGTTGCTGAAAAATCTCTACTCAACTAACTAGACGAAGGTCAAAGTCGAAAAAAAAGAATCCCTAACTACAATACTAAGAGAAAATGCATCGTTGGATGAAATAAAAAGTGGGATCAATATTTGACAAAACGAAGAGTATATTTAACTGTTTTTTGAATATAGAAATTAAAAGACATTTTGAATTCAAAGTTGTTAGATCAAGATCAACAAGATATTCTTTGAAATGCAATGATGAAAATTTTGGGTGGTGTGTGCGTGCTTTCAGAATTAAAGATTCAACACTATTCAAGATAGTAAAGATTGAGAAAAATCATGACTGCTCAGTTGACACTATGAAAGCTGATCAAAGGCATGCAACTTCAAAGTTGATTAGTGGTTACATTATTGACAATCTTCGAGACCCAAGGTTTGAAGTTACACCAGCCTTTGTCATGGCAGGAATACAAAAATTGCATGGACTAGACATTGGGTATCACAAGGCGTGACGTGCTATTCAACGTGCTTCAGCTTTAATAAGAGGAACTCTTGAAGAGAATTATGCATTGTTGTCTTCATACTTGTACATGATGAAAAGTAAAAACCCGGGAACATACACTAACATAAAGATAGACGACAACAATAGGTAAACAAAAAGAGTTTATTAGTCTGTTTTAAACTTTAGGACATGATGTCCTTAACTTTGTTGTGTGCAGTGTAAATGTTAAGGACATCGTGTCCTTAACTTAACTTTGATGTGTGCAGTGTAAATATTAAGGACGTGGTGTCTTTAACTTTGATGTGTGCATTGTAAATGTTAAGGACATGGTGTCCTTAACTTTGATGTGTGCAGTGTAAATATTAAGGATATAGTCTCCTTAAATTTGATGTGTGCAGTGTAAGTGTTAAGGACATGATGTCCTTAACTTAACATTGATGTGTACAGTGTAAATATTAAGGACTTGGTGTCCTTAACTTTGATGTGTGCGGTATAAATAGTAAGGACATGGTATCCTTAACTTAACTTTGATGTGTGCAGTGTAAATGTTAAGAAAATAGTATCCTTAACTTTGAAGTGTGCATTGTAAATGTTAAGGACATGATGTCCTTAACTTTGATGTGTGCATGTGTAAATGTCAAGGACATGGTGTCCTTAACTTTGATGTTTGCACTGTAAATATTTTGGATATTATGTCCTTAACGTTTTTATATGCAGTGTAAATATTAAGGACGTGGTGTACTTAACTTAACTTTGATGTGTTCAGTATAAATATTAAGGACATGGTGTCCTTAACTTTGATGTGTTCATTGTAAATGTTAAGGACATGGTGTCCTTAACTTTGATGTGTGCAGTGTAAATGTTAAGGACACGGTGTCCTTAACTTTGATGTTTGCACTGTAAATATTTAGGATATGGTGTCCTTAACTTTGATATGTGCAGTATAAATGTTAAGTACATGGTGTCCTTAACTTAACTCTGATGTGTGCAGTGTAAATGTTAAGGAAATGATATCCTTAACTTTGATGTGTGCATGTGTAAATTTTAAGGACATGGTGTCATTAACTTTGATATTTGCACTGTAAATATTTTGGACATGGCATCCTTAACTTTGTTGTGTGCAATGTAAATATTAAGGACATGGTATCCTTAACTTTGATGTGTGCATTGTAAATGTTAAGAACATGGTGTCCTTAACTTTGATGTTTGCACTGTAAATATTTAGGACATGATGTCCTTAACTTTGATGTGTGCAGTGTAAATATTAAGGATATGGTGTCCTTAACTTAACTCTGATGTGTGCAGTGTAAATGTTAAAGAAATGGTATCCTTAGCTTTGATATGTGCATGTGTAAATGTTAAGGACATGGTGTCCTTAACTTTGATGTCTGCACTGTAAATATTTTGGATATGGTGTCCTTAACTTTGTTGTGTGCAGTGTAAATGTTAAGGACATAGTGTCCTTAACTTAACTTTGATGTGTGCAGTGTAAATATTAAGGACATGGTGTCCTTAACTTTGATGTGTGCATTGTAAATGTTAAGGACATGGTGTCCTTAACTTTGATGTGTGCCGTGTAAATGTTAAGGACATAGTATCCTTAACTTTGATGTGTGCAGTTTAAATGTTAAGGATACGGTATCCTGTATTTTCACCCTTTGTTGTTAAACCGTATTTTTAGGTTTCTTTATATGTTTTATGCATATGGATCATCAATAGATGGTTGAAATCATTGTAGACCGGTGGTTGTTGTTGATGCAACTTTTTTGAAGTCAAAATATCGTGGTGTTTTAATGATTTCAGTTTCAAAGGATGCAAATAACCAAATATTCCCACTAGCCTTTGGGATTGCAGAATTTGTAAATAACAACTCCTATGAGTGGTACTTTAGTGAGCTTTACAATGCAATTGGGAGCCGTGATAATTTTTTTTAATTAGACAGGCATCAATCTATTGCACATGGCATCGCAAAGGTATATCTTGAGAGCCACCATGGGATTTGTATCTATTATTTGGAGCAGAACCTAAAGCGAAGGAAAGTGAAAAGTGAGGTCATAAAACTTTTTCAAAGTGCTGCAAGAGTATACAGGCGCAAAGAATTTGATCTATACATGTCAGAGATAACAAAAGTTGATAAAAAGACTTTGACTACTTGATGGAAGAACCACCAGAAAGGTGGGAGCGTTCTTGTTGTCCATGACGAAGATATGACATGATCACAACAAATATAGTCGAGGCAATGAATTCTGTGCTATTAGAAGCAAGGGAGCTGCCTATATTGAGAATGATGGATTTTATTCAAGTGAAGTTACAACGTTGGTTTTATGAAAGAAGAAATGATGCGGAAGAAACTTTTTATGATGTTTCATGTTGGGTAGAAGAGGAATTAAAGAAAAAGATAAATTTAGCTTTTACTTTAAATGTAAGTATTATATTCTTACTTTAGCTTATTATTTTAATGATAATTTAACATAATGTACTAACTTATAGTTTTTCAACTTTGAAGGTCTTCCCTGTTGATTCATGGCGTTCTAGAGTAGAGGAAGAAGGAAATACTTTCTTGGTGGACTTAAACAAAAGAACATGTGATTGTTTTTAGTTTCAATTTGATGAATTACCATGTATACATGCAATTGCAGCTATCGAGAAGAGAAATATCAAGAAGTCAAATTTTTGCTCAGACTGGTACTTAAAGGAATCTTGGTTGAAAACATATGAAAGACAAATACAACATGTAGGACATACGGATTCTTGGATTGTACCAGAGAGTATTAAGTCACAAATTATTAAACCTCCAAATTTCAAGGTCCTGCCAGGTAGAAGGCAGAAGAAAAGGCATATTCCAGCTACCGAATCATCAAAAATAATATTCAAATGTGGTCGTTATAGAAGAATTGGTCATAATAGAACATCTTGTATATATTCTCCAGCAGTCCACCCTTTTTCAAGGAAGCATAGAGAATTATAGATATATCCACTTATGTTTATCTAGTCTTTTAAGTTTTTGATATAAATTGGATTCATTTAGATTGTTTTTATTTGAGCAAGTAAACTTTAGCAAATGGTTATATAAAAAATGTCCTGAATTTTCAAAGTTTCTTTGTGCTTATGTGCTCTTTGTTTCTTTATAAAACTTGATGCCTGCAGCTTGCTACATCTTATTTTTAAAATGAGATTGGTACAAGTAAACTTCAGGATATAATTTTTTGAAACGTCCTGAAAGTTTGAAGTATGAATCTAATATTAAGGACATAAATTTCTAAAATGTCCTTAACTTCTGGAAATCTCAGTTTAGTGTCTAGATTTCCAGAAGTTCAGGACATTTCAGAAAAATATGTCCTGAATATTATTTTCATCCTTCAACAAATCAGGATATTTATGAACATTATGTCCTGAAGTTCTACAACAATCATTGTGTGTTGCTTTGTCTATTCCATCTTGGAAGTAGATAGGAATCTTTTGCAATAGCTCTACAGATTTGCAAGACTGTAAAAATCAACAATAATTGGAAAGAATATGAAAAACTTTTGGACAATTTAATCAAACATTGGCAGTTTAAAACTGTGCAAAACTGGACAGACCCGTAGTTAACAGAAAGAACCAAATTGGACTAATGAAATTGTCAATTATTAAGTTGCAAATTTCATTAAAACTGGGCAGAATTTCTGAACTGGGACAGTTGAGTAGACAGTAGCTACTCAACTGGGACACATTGACCAGTTTCAACAATTAAAAATTTAAAAACTTATGCTATGCAAACAAAATAAAGTGGCTTATGAACAATTTACAGGACATTTCAGAAATATACTACTAGAAATTCCTCTACAGCTGACTTTCTATACTACTATACTATAGCTCCTTCGGGTAAGAAGTTTCATTTTCACTATCATAGTCGTCGCCGACTTTTTCTGGTGGTGTTTCATAACCAGAATTTCTTTTACACTCTCTATGTGCCCAAAGATTTGCTGCAAGTTCTTTTCTGAAGTTTGATATGTCCTCAGGTTGGAATTTCTCCACATCCTTTCCCATAATCAACAACTCGACATACTTGATTAGGAATGCACCACAATCATTCCTAAAAAGAACGTTATCATAGGGAGTCAATTAAATAATATATTTAATAAATAAATCTAAAGTACATATAAATTATATAGCAAATGACAACACTTACGATCCAGTTTGTTTTGGTGATCTTTGCCACTGAATGTCAAATTTATTGAATGCATTTCCAAAAGACTTATGATTTTTCTCAAACTGTGAGAACTTTAGCAAGTGGGGGATCATGCACGCATACATTTCAATGTGTTTAAATCTACTATCATATGGTTCACTATATATTGAATCGTACACATCAATCCTTTTCTCATTCAAGTCCAATGCCCCCAAAAGAAAATGCGTCACATCATCATTATCTGTTGAATGTAGCCGACATGGAAAAAAGATTTTATCAACCTCTGTCCAAGCAATTCCACATCTACGATTGTCACCCCACACATATGGTGTTATGAGAACCAATTGATTATCACCACACCAAAACTCATCTGAAGCATCTTCATTGAAATCCTCATACACATGTAGCATATAGTTATCAAAAACTATATCTGTAGTTGTGCAACGAAATGGATGGGTGCAAGGGTGATAGCATTCCTTCTTTCTCAAAATATACAAGGCAATGCCAATATGCTTCATAAAAAGGCAAAAAAAGAAAAAAAAAATCCATCAGTCATAAATAATTAAAAAAATAATAAATTAAGAAGAAAGAAAAGAAATACCTTGTAAATTATCAAACCTTATCATCAAGTACATAGCTACTATCTGAAAGCTCAAGGAAGAACATTTTGCTACTGATTTTTTGATTGTACAATTTATATGAATTCTTTCTCACACCATTATCCTCAGCATATATATCAGTTTGTCCCCTGAAAATTTGAAATAATATCAAAGTTAGAAAGCTTAGAAGTCAGTCCTCAATTAAGGACACTTAGTCCTGAAGTTAGAGTTGGAAGTTCAAAAATTAAGGATAGGTAGTCCTTAACTTAGACTTATAAGCTCATAAATTAAGGACGGTTAGTCCTGAACTTAGAGTAACAAGCTCATAAGTTAAGGACACTTGGTACTGAACTTAGAGTGGAAGTTCAAAAATTAAGGACACTTGGTCCTGAAGTTAGAGTTGGAAGTTCAAAAATTAAGGACAGGTAGTCCTGAACTTAGAGTTGGAAGCTCATAAATTAAGGACACTTAGTCCTGAACTTAGAGTTGGAAGTTCATAAAGTTAAGGACACTTAATCCTGAACTTAGAGTTTGAAGCTCAAAAATTTAGGATACTTAGTCTTGAATTTAAAATTAGAAGTTCAAGACACAAATGTAAGCAATTAAGAAATAATGAATACATTTAGAGATTTACATTTTTTTGCGACCCTTCCTTTTCTCCTTGCCCAACCACCCAATGAATTTCTTCAATAACTTTTCATCATCTTTGGCATGATGAAAAATACATGTACGAGTATATTTTGATTTTATCTAGCCCGTATACTCGATAGTATTTTCACTGTGCGACATCGATGTTCCTCTTTTGTTTATCTGTTCAAAAGGAGATTTCAAATGCCAACTAAGCTTCTTATTCCTTTTCCCTCGACCAAGCTCTTCTTCAACATTTCTTTCAACATCCATAGACAAACCCTCATCAATGCTGTGTAGTCGGAGGAGTAGGAGTAAACATAGCAAATGATGGACTATCAAAACCAATACTATCTCTCTTCCTTTTCCTAGTATATTGGTTAATGACTGCATTTTTATTTTGCTCTGCAAGCAACACTACATATACATTAGTTTGCTGCAAGTCCTCAATTCTAGGACAAATTGTCAAATGAAGAAACAAAAAATCAGGACATAATTTTTTAAATGTACTGACAATTTGAAATATGAATCTAATATTAAGGACACAATTCTCCAAAATGTCCTTAACTTTTGGAATTTCACTTGAAGAAATGAACTTAATACCTGTGTTAGCCACCCTGTCTTCTTGTATTTCTTTAACAAATAATGGAGCTGAGATATTGCTTATACTTATTCCATCCATTGCATTTTCTTTATCTTGTAATTGTTCTCCATGTTCTTCGCTTGCAAATTCACAAGATTCTGCAAATATTTACAAGAGCTAACACAATTAGTACTTGTTACTAATCTTTGACTAAAACTAACATGTATAAGATGAAAAAACTCCGTCTAACCTTTTGCAATTGTCAAGATCATGCCAGTTAAGTTATTATCTTGACTAGAATTATTTTGACTTCCAAAATTGTCTCTAAGAGAGAGAGGTGTAGAGATATCATATGTTCCTTCTACACATCTGCAAACAATCTCACTTATGCTTGTTCCTTGGGTATTTTCTATGTCTTGAGATTGTCCTCCACTTCTCTCTTTTGAAATTTCATCATCTTGATGTTTCACTCCATCTTCCTTTCTTTTAATTTGCTCTGCAAGCAAAACTACAATAATTAAGAAGGGGAAAATTAGCAAATCATGCTAGAATATGGCCTTGTTGAGAGTAAACTGGGTACAAATTTACAATCAAAACAATCAGATATTCCTAGCAAAATTGGGGCAGAATTTCTGACTCCCAAGTCCACACACAAAAATTTCAGTAGCAAGACAACAATGGAAAACCAGTTACCGAGCTTCACTAGTTAGAATTCAGTTGTCGATCAAGATTTCTAAAGACTACAAATCAACTTCAGCATATCAATTTGAATACCAAATTTTCAGCTTCAATACATACAGAGAAATCAACTTAACTCAACAGACCTTAAACCAAAAATCTCAGCCAGTTGAAACAAAGAAGAAATTCACCAGTCAATAACATCAAGATAGAAATATATAAATACTCCCATAAAATCCAAACCAGCATCCAATGCAGCTAAAAGAACATAATTATACTTTTGCCACCATTTCTTTCTGTATCATATGTTCAAAATAATCTAATTTTTCAAAGAAAGAACTTAATACCTATGTTGTCCACCCTATTGTCTGATATTTCTTTAAGAACTGACGGAGTTGACATATCGTATGTTCCTTCAACATATTTATCTTGAGATTGCACTCCATATTCTTTCCTTGCAGCTTCAAAAGGTTCTGTAACATTTACAATTAATTCTTGTTACTAATAGTTTACTGAAACTAACATGCAACAGATCATGAAAATTCCATCTAACCTTGATTAGTATCATTTTAATTTCCAAAATTCTCTTTAAGGGAAAGAGGTGTAGATAGATCGTATATTCCTTCTACACATTTGCATACAATCTCACTTATACTTGTTCCCAATGGATTTTCTCTATCATGAGATTGCACTCCAGATTTATAAATTATTTCTGTTACACTTCTCTCTTTTGGATTTTCCTGATCTTGACATTCTACTCCATCTTGAAATTCCACTCTATCAAAAGATTCTACACATATTTGTAACCGCAAAACAGTTAATATTTATTACGCTATTGAATATAAATTTACAATGACAACAAATTCAGAAACTCTATCTAACCTTTCCCAATTTTGATGCACATATCAATTTCATTTTCTAGATGCACATCTCTATAAAAGCTTTCATAATGATCTTCTAGATGCACATCTATATCGTCACATTGATCATCAACTGCATCTTTGCTAATTGGAATACTAGGTTCTCTCTCTTTGTTCCTTTCATGAGATTTCTCAAGAAGCTTCAATAAAGTATCAACCTTTGACACTAGGTTTTTCTTTAAAGCATGTGAGATAGTATTAAAAATAAGAATCAGAATGTTAACTGCTTATTAGAGTTACAAGCACAAAAATTAAGGACAAGTAGTCCCCAACTTAGAGTTCCAAGTTCAAAAAATAAGGACATGTAGTCCTAAACTTAGAGTTACAAGTTCAAAAATTAAGGGCATGTAGTCCTAAACTTAGAGTTACAATTAAGGACATGTAGTCCTAACCTTAGAGTTACAACTTTAAAAATTAAGGACACTTAGTCCTTAACTTAGAGTTACAAGCACAGAAATTAAGGATAGGTAGTCCTGAACTCAGAGTTCGAAGTTCAAAAAATAAGGACATGTAGTCCTGAACTTAGAGTTACAAGTTCAAAAATTCCTAAACTTAGAGTTACAAGCTCAAAAATTAAGGACAGGCAGTCCTAACCTTAGAGTTACAACTTCAAAAATTAAGGACACTTAGTCATGAACTTAGAGTTACAAGCTCAACAATTAAGGACACTTAGTCCTTAACTTAGAGTTACAAGCACAAAAATTAAGGACAGGTAGTCCTGAACTCAGAGTTCCAAGTTAAAAAAAATAAGGACATGTAGTCCTGAACTTAGAGTTACAAGTTCAAAAGTTAAGGACAGGTAGTCCTTAGAGTTACAAGTTCAAAAATTAAGGACACTTAGTCCTGAACTTATAGTTACAAGCACAGAAATTAAGGACATCTAGTCCTGAATTTAAATTTAGAAGCTCAAAAATTAAACACATGTTACCTTGATGTTATTTTGTATCCTTTTTTCTGATAAAGTTATTTTTTGATGTATTCTAACACTTTCTGCCTGCCAATCCTTTTTGAACTTCTCCGATAATCTCTGAATCAATAACCATAAGAACAAAAAAGTCTCTTAAGCAAAAATAAGCAAATAAAAAACTAATGGTATTCAAAGACAGAAAACTTACATTAACAATTTCTTTAAGCAAGCCTTCATCAAATTGTGTTGAAGGCATTGAACTTTGAACTTGAGATAATTGCACATGCACACTAGCGGGCTCCACATCTTCTTCAGAAGAAATAAATGGTACCATCTCGAGCAACTGAAACACCTATTATATAAGGAAAAAAAAGTGAGTATTTAGAACCAAAACATATAAACAAAAAGATAGATAGTAATCCTATTAACTTACCTTTTCATTATGGAAGTACTTTTTACATAGGCTGTCATAATGAGGAGATTTCATATCTGAATAACATAGCATTCGAGGGAACCCACATTCTCTGAAGTTCACAAACGGATTTTCCTGATAAACTGGGAATACTTCCATAATTCAAACACAGAAGGCGAAAGGGAAGCCAAGTATAGTATAACTGTCCTTCTCTTTATCTTTCTCTTTCTCTCTCTCATTCTCATTCTCATTCTCATTGTCTGAATTATTTTGTTTGGGATTCAAGCAACTCTTCAATGATTTGAGTAACTTTTCATAACAAAGAAAGCCCCAATTGAAAGAAGAGTAGAGTTCATCGTCATCAATGATTTTCATTACTCGCTCAGACACATTCCGAGTCTTGCGCTTCCCCATCAACACAGATTCAACAAAATAAATTATTGCCAACTTCACCTCATCGTCGTCGCTGCCTACAAATGATGCATCTGTACCAGATGGGTGACTAGTAATAAAATGCCACAAATCGTCTAACTCAATTCTATCCTTTCCAGGGAAGTAGACTTTAGAAAGCCTATTATATCTTTCACTCAAAATTTTGAAGTCCACTGAAGAAGAACATTTTAACCCAGTAATTATCTGGAAGGCTTCACGTGTAAACTTCACTTGATGATCAAAAACCTTGAATGTCATTGAATTCGTGTCATTACTTACAATTTCAGAAAGCAACACACAAGGAATAAGTTTGCCACAGAATTTCACACATTCCAATTGGAAAAAGTTTCCGAAAACACCATTTCTCAACTTCTTCCATTGCGTGTTCGACAAGAAACTTTTTATCGTTTCCTTATACTGAAAATCTCCTTTACAATAGCTCATCAAATTACGCCAATCATCAAACTCGAAAATACGATCTCCTTTCATTAGCACACTACAAAGAAGGAAATAGAATATAAACATTAAGACTATTTTTCTGAAATGTCCTTAATATTTAAACTAAAAAATAAAAATTCAGGACCTAATTAGATGCATCTTTAATAGAAGCACAGTTAATAATACAAGTATTTAGCAAAATTCTTAAACACAGTTAGCATATAAATTTATCTTTAGCCAAAATTCTCAATGACTAAACTACTCTGATTGTATATTACATAATCAATATATTGATTGAACCACAAACACAATTCAATGCCAAAAGGTTCTCAATAACTTTCTCAGAAAATTCACTTCTTATTCCTCAGCGAATCAAGCTATAATCATTATTTTGGATATTTTTACTTTTACTGCTAAGACGCACATACTGGATCACAAATACAACATTATGATCCAATGTTATCGCTGAATTAGAGATATACAAAAAGAAAAATGCATAAAGCAAAATAGAAAACATACAATTCGATTCACGAAAAACGTCGACAAGTTCGCTGCAAAGAAGATGACAAAGGAGTAATGATGAAGTTGGACAAAGGATATGAGCTCAAGATTAAACCCAGTGCTGACACAGCTGCAATTTTCGGGACTAAAATTTCTCTTGTGATATGACTTATCTTCCCTCAAACAATAAAATTTAATATATTTGATGCAGAGAAGATGACAGACTTACTGCATGTAGGTAGAGAAGTAACAAGATGAAGTTCTGGAGAGAGAAACGTGGGTTTTGAAATTTTGATAAAGGGTTTGGGAAAGAAAAGAGATAGAAGAAAGGGTAAACATATCTTTTCATATTAATTTTAATAGAGTAGTGGCTATTTTTGCTCAATATTAGAATTGTTGGATAAAAAATAAATACTACCTTAAATAGTGGCTACCTCACACCATTTTTACCTAAAAGTGATCTTTGCCCACTTAATAGGGCCTTATAAGGTTTGCCCATTAATATTCTTGGCCCATGAACACATCAATCAATTGGGCCGTTGGCTCAGCATTGTGGTCTACAAATTGGGCCCGGAACGGATAAGTACGCACGCGTCCTTTAGAATTATTCTGATTTTCATATTTTAGCTAAAGAAAGTCTAGAAAGAAAATAAAAACTGAAATCAAATTCAATAAATAAGCTAAGCCGAAAATTAACATACTGACATATATCCTTTTAATTAAACATCTTTCAACATTATGAAGTGGTTAAACTTGATAAATTGTGAAGCTTAGGTGTGATAGCAGTATAACAAAAGATTACAATAAAAAACGAAATATTTTATGGAGAAAAAAGAGATAGTATGTTTATCCTCTAAATCATAGGCACTGATCCAGCCTTCTCTATTCCACTATGTTGTATGCAACCATATATTTTGAACTTTAACAAACAATAATGATGTGGGAATTAATTCTTCAATTTGGTCAGCGGAGGAAGAAAAACAAACGCTGTTTCGTTATCTTCCTATCATTTTCTTTGAAAGATGAAGTCCAGTTTTAACTATATATATGGAATTCGCGATTGGCGCTCGGTTGAAATCTGTCCATAAGACTTGCTTCCTCCAACGTATGCTTTCAAGTCACCCTTTCTTGTCGTTTTCCTTTATTGTTAGTATTATATAAAAGGCTATATCATTATTTAACATTATTTAACATAATCAATCTTATATGAAAGAATTAAATCAACGAAAGAAAAGTGATAAATATGAGCATTGTGAGCACGTAATATTTGCCCTACCAAATACTCCTACAAAATTCATAAAAAAACAAAAAATTCTAATTGTTTTTTATTTTTATAGAATTTCTAGGAATTTCTCTTTAATTGTTTGTTCACATTTAGTTGTGTTTTTGTACATATTTAATATCTCAAATCATAAAATTTTAAATATATATATATATATATATATATATATATATATATATATATATATATATATATATATATATATATATATAAACTAAAAAATTGGTCAAATCTTTATTTCATGGCATTTTTATATTTTAATTGCATTTTAGGATTTAGTTACATGTTAATTGCATAATTAATACATGAAAATAAGTTATTAGGTTAATTTTGCAAATTAATTGGAATTAAGAGTGTTCAATAAAATGATTATATTTGAAATTGAGAGAAAGGAAAGAAAGTGGTTGTTTGGTCTTATTTCGAACTAGACCAAAGCAATCTCAGCGGCCCAATTTCCTCACAAAATTTCACCCAGCCCAATTCCCAATCCGGTCCAGTTCTCCCATAAACCAAAACAACCCCGTTTAATCCCGATCTCATCCCCACCGTTCATCAAGTCTTGATCTAACAGACCGGAACTGGTTTCCCCATCCTATAAAACTATTTAAAATAGCCCCCAAAACCCTAAAGACCAACCTCATTTCCCCCCATTTCTCATCTCTCACTCTCTCTCACACCCGCCGCCGGAAATCACCCCACGATGGTAGCCCACCACCAATCTCCCTCAAATCTTCACCCCATACTACTCACCTCATCCTCAATCCAAATTCACCATTGATTTTCCCAAAATCCCCACCAAACTCGTGAATTTTTAGATCTCAAAATCCTAGAAACCCTAGATTCGCCCTTTATAAATTTTTCTAATCCAGACTTGCTTTATGCTACGACCTTCATCAGTCGACTGCTCTTGTTGAGAGCTATCGATTGATGTTTGTCTCATAAAATTTTTTAGTCACTAATTTTTGGTAAAATCTCCACGGGTTCGCCAGGTTTCTTTCTTCTCTATCTCCTTACATTCGATTCTCTGGCCAAGCTATGATCGTTGTCATTACATGAAACCACCATCTCTGCTTTTCAAGCATTGAATCAATGCTCACGTAACGATATCTACTACCGCTCGAATTCCTGGAAGCCGACAATGATGTCGTCAATGGTTAATCCTTCTTTTCTTTTCATTACTCAATTGCGTGATTTACTGATTGATTGACATTCTTTGTATTTTGACTGATTGAATTACATGTTGTAGATTAGTTTTAGTTTAATTAACATCATGTTTTAGGTTAGCTTTAATTATACTTAGTCGAATTTGCTAAACTGTCATTTGAATTGATTGTTCTATGGTGCATCAGTAGTTGACTGTTAATGTGCTCTTTCATGTGATTGGCATGTTCAGATTAGTCGGAATTTTGAAATTTAGTAATTCTGTATTAGGTCAATATTTTAGATGCATAACAATTAGTTTAATTAGGTTAAAGTGATCTTGATTAGTTAATTACATGTTTAAATTAGGTTAATCACCTAAAATAGGTTGAAGTTTGAATATTGTTTGTTGTGCGGTGATTTTTAATCCATCTAAGTTTTTGTGATAGATATTTGTAGTTACTAGTTACTAAAATATCGGGGGGCTAAAATAAATAAGAAAATAAGGAGTCTTAAGTAGTTGAGTATGAAGCTTCTAGAGAGGGGTTTAAAGTGCATGAAAACAAATAAATTAGGTCAAATCTGGGGTAAAATGGGTTAATTGCAGAAGCAAAAGGGACTGAAAAATAGGAAAAGAATAGTTGAAGCACAACTATCTATTTTCGGTTAAAAAAATATGCTTTCTCCCCTAATTTTCAGCTTATAAATTTCCTACACTCTCTCTGATTTTTCCTCTCATAGGGCACATCCCTACACTCTATACAAGGGACGTGATATTCACACACATGATAGACACTAATTCTCTGCAGAAATCTCACATACACTCCCTCACCCTCACTGATTGCTCTCAAAGAAAACACTTTGAAAATTTCAATTTAAATATAGAAAAACCAAAAAAGGAGGAAGATTCAAGGTTGTACTCATACCTGTATATTCTGTTGCTGTATATTCTGGGTTTCATAGCTGTTCGAGTTAAAAATTCACTATTTTTGCTACTGTACTCACTATGTTGTGGTTGAACTGTAGCTTTAAAGTTCAGATTTCTCCTTGTTTCTCTGTTGTTGTTTCTTTGCTAGTAGGTGCGTTCATCTACCTTTGTTATTCTCTGCTTGGATCATAAATGAAATCCTAACTTGTCTATGCAATGTTCATGCTTGATTCAATAGATCCAATGTATTTTTGATGAAGTTTTATTTAAATTTTCATCTCTTTAATATGTGGTGTTACCTGTATATTTGGACTAAGCCATTTCATTTATTATCACTCTCAAGAATAGTTCACTACTAAAATTTCTATCGAGTTTAAATAGGATTCATGTGTAATGTGACTTCAAGGGTGATGAATCCGGGAATCTGGTCACCTTTGGTTTAGATTCACTTTTGAAAAACTAGCTCAATGGATTCTGATTATAGAGTGCAGTGGTTTCATGGTGCTTCCTCAATGAAAGTAGTAGCTATAGATGCTTAGTTCTGTAGCATTTGATACTAGATTATAAAATAATGTCTGTAATTGATTGGTTGATTTATTGATGTAATTAATTCGATTTAATTAGGCTATGAACCTATCACGTTATTCATATTAATTGCAAATCAATGATGGACTTGAATAGTTGCAGATTTTATCTTATAGCGTATGCAAACAACTTTTCTGTTATTGTTTGGAGTTGAATTCACTCTGTTGGGCCTAAAGATAGAACTAGTCATTCTGTGGCCCGTTTAGTTAATGATAGATTCTGGGCTTCACCAAGGAAAGCCCATTGCGGACCCGGGCTTTTACATTTGCCTTCACCTTTGTTCTTGTTTAAAATAACCAAATTAGAATTAATAGGACAACTGTTTACGTATAATTACGTCCATCTTTCCCCCCACTAGTTAAATTCCATGGGCATGTGTTTAAACCGTTGGCAATTATAATTTGATTCTGAATATGTAAAGTAATTCTTAATTCACGTGCACTCATTCTTGGATTTCAGTGATCAAAACCATGTGTGCATGATTCACAATATGTGCATACAACCTGCGACCTTACACCAAAATCTCAAACCCGCAAAAATCGAATTTAGTAAGGCTAATCCACTTTTCTGTAACAAATGTACTATTTTTTCTTCCACAATTAATTTCCATAAGCTTGTGTCCCCACAACAATCTCAAATTAGTTTGAGAAAAGTGATTCTTATGAACATTCGTAGCTTGCTTTAGGCGCGATTAATAAAATTATCGTGACTATGGGTACGGTTCTCGTGGAATAGTCGCGATACGTAACTCCAAATTCAAGCGCGTGTTTCGCGCGACTTGACCACAACTTCAAATAATAATAAATATATTGTGAATCACGGTTGCGTTTTGCGTGGCGTAATTTACAATATATACAAAAATAACGAGTGCGCGATATCGCGACTTGTTCAAATAAATTCCATAAATACTAAAAGTGGTTACATAAATAATTTAAAGCGGTCAAAGGTAAAATGCACAATAGGTTTAAAACAGGTAATAAATTAGATAATTAGGCCAAGTATTAATTGTTAAGTGACCGTGCTAAAATCACGGAACTCGGGAGTGCCTCACACCTTCTCCCGGGTTAACATAATTCCTTACCCGATCTTCTATGTTCGCGGATCATAAATAGAGTAAATTTTTTCGATTTAGGATTTTAAAATAAACTGGTGACTTGGGACACCATCATAATTATTCCAAGTATCGACTCTAATTAAATAAATAATCTCATTTAGAATAATGTCACTTTAATTGGAACAACTCCATATTCTTCGGGAAAAGGAGGTGTGGCAAGCATAAAAGAATCACATTCCAATTATTTTTAACATTCCCAAGAATTACTCTTTAAGTGAGACAACTCAATGCAAACAAGCAGAGTAAATTCAGTATTCAAAATTAATGGATTTAGAATGAATGTAATTTTTATTATATAAATACATTTAGAATTTTATTTGCATAAATATGCATATATAATTCGAGTTTATTTTTGTATATGTAAAGTTCGAGCCGATAAAAATATATTTAATTAAACTCACTACATCGATAGTATATTCACATCTGTCAACAGTGGCCCGCCGCAGTTAGACTAGAAAGGGATGTTGGAATACTTAATAGTTAGGACATAATTGTGGTTAAGGGAATTAATTGTAGTGGTTAGTTAGTTGTTAGAAGTTAGTTAATTACACTGTACATATGACAGTTGGATGATAACTGAAGGTTAGATCTGTTAGCTAAGTTAGTGTTGTATATAAGTATACATTGTAATCTCTTTACAAGATAAGAAAATTATTTCCCTCATCTTCTCGAATATTCTAACTGCTCCACTATATTTGTTCGACCACTTCTGTTGCCATTGCTTCCCAAGCTTAATTTCTCCATAGGAATAGGTTGGAGCTGAGTTAGACACAATTCACACGGTATCAAAGAGTCTGAGACTGGATATTTTCGCAAAATCATAGAATTCTACAACAATTTCTTCTTCTTTGAAGTTCAGTTCAAATTCAACAATGGCGGCTGCAAAAATTGATCATACTCATCCACTATTTGTGAATCCTTTCGATACTGCTAGCTCAATTCTAATTCCAGTAAAATTATCTGGATCTGAGAATTATGGATTGTGGCGTCGAACGATGTGAATTGCATTGCAAGATAAGCAAAAATTAGGGTTCGTCACTGGCACTTGTAAGAATGAGTCATTCAAAACTGAACTCCATGAGGATTGGGAGGCATGCAATGCTATTGTGCTCTCTTGGTTGGTAAACACAGTGTCATCGGATCTCCTTTGTGTCATCGTCTATGCATCGATTGCACATCTGGTTTGGGAGGATTTGCGTGAAAGGTTTGACAAGGTGAATCGAGTAATGATATATCAATTACATCGGGAAATTGCAACCATTTCTCAAGGAACAAATTATGTCTCAGCTTACTTCACAAAACTGAAGGAACTCTGAGCTGAGTACGATGCTATGGTACCTTCACCATGATGTGATTATCCAAAATCTAAGGATTACATAGAGCATCTCCATAGACATAGGTTATTTCAATTCTTAAGTGGACTGAATGAGTCCTATGAGCCATCGAGGAGGCATATCATAATGAAAACTGTAGAACCTATATTGAATCAAGCTTATGCGATGATAATCGAAGATAAAAGCTAGAGGTCTAGTTCTACTTCATCAGGGAAGGTTGATCCTGGAAATGCAAGTTGGACGAGGACAACCATACAAAGGAAAGAAACCTTACATGTACTGTGAACATTGCAATATGAAAGGACACTTGAAAAAGAATTGTTACAAACTAGTTGCTTACCCACAAGACTTCAAAGGAAGGAAGAAATTTGTGCCCAACAATGTGATTGGGAACTCTGACATGAATAAAAAGGCTACATCAATGGTTGATGAATCTAGATGTGGGCACACAAGTGACAAACCTTTCTTCACTAAAGAGCAATATAAGTAAATCCTCAATATGCTGAACAAAGGAAGTACTGAACCACAAGTAAACATGGCAGGTATTACAACTTCCTTTATGGCATATTTAAATTGTGAAGAATGGAAAATCGATTTAGGGGATTCACATCATATTACTGCTAGCTTAGATACACTACAAAGTAGAACTAAGCTGAAATCACACAATAAAGAACATGTTAACCTGCCTAACGGAGGAAAATCCACTATAACACATAAAGGAATAACATAATTTCTAAAGAATATGAGAGTACACAATGTACTTTATGTTCCAAACTTCAAGTTCAACCTGTTATCAGTTTCAAAACTGACAAAAGAACTCTCTTGCTTTGTCAAATTCTTTCATGTTCTGTGTGTTTCAGGACCTTTACAGTGGTAGGGTGATGGGGATTGGTAAAGAAAAAGAAGGATTGTACATAGTCAAGAAAGATTCAAATAAGAAGTTGGAACTGTCAGTGATGAATGTAGCCGTATCACATAACATCTTATGGCATAAGAGGCTTGGCCTTGCTTCAATATGCTCCATGAGGAATGTGAAATCTCTACAGAATAAATTGAGTGATATCAATGTAAACAATGACTGTTCTATCTACCCTCTTGCCAAGCAAAGCAGGTTATCCTTTCCTAGTAATCAATCTAGAAGTCCGTCTATGCTAGAGCTTATTCATATGGATGTTTGGGGTCCTTACAAAATTCCTACTCATGACAAGAAGCAATTTTTCCTGACAGTAGTTGATGATATGTCTAGATTTACTTGGATATATTTGGTACAGTTTAAAAGTGATATGTTTGTTGTTATGAAAGTATTTCTTACTATGATAAGAACTCAGTTTAATGCAGTTATAAAAATCATTCGTACAGACAATGGTACTGAATGTTTTAATCGTCAGTGCAATAGCTTACTAGAATCATATGGCATTTTACATCAAAGTAGTTGTGTCTATACTCCACAATAAAATGGAGTTGTGGAGCGCAAACATAAACATATTCTTGATGTAGCAAGGGCACTAAAGTTCTAGGGCACCATTCCAACTAGATTTGGGGGAGAGTGCATAAATGCAGCAGTTTATCTCATCAATAGATTAAGGGTGACATGTGGGCCGGTTAGGACCGGGACCGACCCAGGACCGCAAGCCCACATGGGCGGTGGGCCTAAACGGTCCTAACCGAATAGGACCGGGACCGTGGGGTGGTGGGCCGGGTAGTGGGTCGGTCTCATAGGCGAGGCCCGCGAGACCGGGACCGACTGAGAAGTGGACCGGTTCAAGCGGTCCTAAACGGGCCCAACGGATAATTTTTTTTTAAAAAAAATTTGACCGTTTGGCCATTTAAAAACTAGCTGTTTGGTCTGCCAAAATAGCCGTTGGCTATTTGCAAAATAGCTATTTAACCCCCCAAATTTTGTTTTAACCCCAAACTTTTTATAATTACACTTTTTCCCTATTTTCAACTATAAATACCCCCTCATTCTTTCATTTTTCTCACAAAATCATCAATCTCTCTCAATCTCTCTCTAATATTCTTCTATAATTGCTTACTTAATTGTTACAATTTGTGCAAAATTGTGAAGTTGGTGAATTGAAGTCTTCAAGTCTTCAATGATAATTATTTTTCAACAAGTTGTTCGTCAATTCGGTAAACTCGTTCCAACTCTTAAGTTTTAATATTATAGTTTTATTTGTTTTATTTACTTTGCTTGATTAATTAAGATGGATTATTCCTTAAAAATAATATTTAGTAAAAATAAGAAAAAATCCAAGAGTGGTGAATCTAGTGACAAATCTGTTCCTCCTCCACTTCCCCCGGCTCCCCGGCCCAAACCTGTTACCCGTCCTATACCTCCTATTCTTGATAGCGATAATAGTTTATTGCAATTTACAGAGAGTCAATTTTGCCATAATATTGCACCAGGTGAACAATTAAACCATGAATATATGAATGCTCTTTATGATAATCCAACTATTGATGAAAATGATGATGAAGAAATAGATTTTGATGAAACGCAACCGGATGATGATACACCCACTAGTCATACTCCTGAAGTTAACCCAACTAATAATAATCCAAATGACCCCCCGTCTGACCTTCCTGTTACTGCCCCTAATTTTTTTAGACAACCTTCTAAACGGGCAGAAACATCTCTTGTTTGGCCATTTTTTACTCAACTAAGAGAAAAAAATAGGGATAAGTGTAAAACTTGTGGTAAAGAGTTAGTTTTTAAATATGTTGGAAGTCGGGGGGGGGGGCGAGAAGTTTGACTAGACACATATTGCTACACCCTCAAGATAAAGCTAGATATTTTCGTATGAAAGCTTTGGCCAAGGGGACAAGTGCACCTAATCAGGCTGACCTTAGTACCAGGTCAAATCAATTTCAACCGGGAATTAACACTATTACCGGTGATATTTTATATTATGATCCAAAAAAAGATCGGGAAGAATTGGCAAAAATGGTTACTGTTATGTGCTTACCCTATAGTTTTCTTTCTAACCCTTACTTTGTGCATTATAGTAGAAAAGTTTATAATCCTACTTATAAAGGTTTTCCTCGCACAACCGTAAAGAGTGATATTTATAAATATAAACATGAATATGAACAATATTTGCACTATTTATTTACTCATATAAATTGTCGTGTTGCTA